>NC_080421.1:67525945-67835528 GCF_029873635.1 Malania oleifera | reverse complement strand
TGGATGGGAAAGGCGACTAGTGGTCTAGGTAAAGGACTCCCCGAAGGAGTGATTCCAAGGCCCCATCAGACGGAGTATTCCAGATGACTTAGCCTTTGGGTGGTTTTCGAGCACAGAGAGAGAGTAGGTACTATCGTACTACATTTATGTTTGACTTGGCAGTATTCGACTGACTATTTGTTAAGTCCAGGCTTCGGGCCACCCAATCCGTCATAGGGGGAAGCATGTCTCATGTATATGTGATGGCGTGACGACGCTAGTCCTATAAATCAGGTTGTACCTTTTAGGCATATTTACTATAGAAAGGATTATATTGAGCCAGCAGTATGTATTTTCATATTTACAGAGCAATATAGTTTTTAAAATGCCAATTAAATGTATTTAAATGTTTGCAATATATGTACACACGAAATCTCATGCTAGTCACACACTGATAATAATATAATTTGTCTTACTAAGAGGTATCTCACCCTAGCATACAAATGTTGTTTTACGTCCTCTAAGGGATCGAGCCTAGCGTGTTTCCAAGAAGAGTTAGATAGTAGACAGTCCTTGTTAGAGCTAGTGAGATTTTATGTAGTGTCTATCTTTTGGGGATTGTATATATAGCAGATTATGTTTTCAGTTATGTATGGATGTTTATGGGAATCAGTTAGAGACTCTAGTAAGTATTATTATAAGATTTATGTTTTCTTTTGTGTATGTTTATGCAATTCAATATGGAACACCCGTGTCTCCCTTGTTGGGCGGGTTGTATATGTATGGTATCAAAGATATATATGTATGTATGTATGTATGTTTAGTGGTAGTTTGGGTCCACTGAGAGGATCAGGGCGCTATAGGAACTTTGATTAAAAGTTTGCCCAAAAAATTTAAGAGGAATTTTTGGCTAATCAAAGTTACTAATTATGTTTATGAAAGTGGTATATATAGATTTTCTAAAAAAAATGATCGTTGGTGACACACTTGGTATTTTTAAATTTGTTTAATTAAAATATAAACGCGTTTAAGCACTGAAAATTTGCCAGACCCAATAGGTTCGATCAGCTGGTGCTAGCGTCGGTCGGCTGACCTTGGTGATTTTCCAAACCTTTGTAAGTTCGGTTGGGTGAGGCTCAGGGCCAGTCGATTGTCACTAAAGGTAGATCAACCGTGGTCTTTTTGAACTAAATAGCTGGTCAGTTGGGCTTTAGAAACCAGGTCAAAAAGCAAGGGCTAGTCAGCTGAGCACAAATAGTTAAAAATAGGCCGGTCGGCTAAGGTTGGTTGGCTGGGCATTTTTGACCGTGCAATGGTCGGTCGACCAATCTTTGTAAATTTTCAATTTTAGTCCTATTTTTGTCCTTAAAATTATTTTGAAACCTTTGTGAGATTTAGGAAATTTTGAAAAAGTTTTTGTGTGAAAGGTTGGGTCCCCTAAAGTTTGTCTATGGTCCTGTTTGAGCTTTTCATTCATATCATGCATGACATGCATTATTACAGACCAAAAATGAAAACCAAATGCATTACAAATAAAATATATATGTCTTATTTTGTGTACTCATCAGTCTTCATGGAATACACCAAGTTGAGATGGTCTTTAAGTCCTTCCTTGGCTTCTATTTCTCTTAGTCTTATGTGCGTGCCAAATTATAAACCTGTTCAAGCACTAAGTACACACATAATATACTAGTAGTTTATCATAATCAAAACGGGAGCAGACTTGAAAAGTCAATAGTTTTGGCTATCTCAAAGGCATGTGGCAATAGTTCCAAAGTCCGAGTAGTTACATCCAAGTTATTTTGGCTATCTTGGAGTCATATGGTATCAGTTCTCAAATCTGAGTTGTCGCATGCAAGTTGTTTTGGCTATCTTGGAGGCATGTTGCAATAGTTCCCAAATCTGAGTAGTCATATCCAAGTTTTTTTGACTGTTTCAAAGGCATATGACATTAGTTCCCAAATCTAGCAATCACTTTCAAAATTGTAATCTACATTAGTGGTGTGTGGCATAGTTCCCAAATCCATGGTAGTGATCCTTTTATAAACAAGGACAATTTACATTTTACTTTATAAGTTTGTTGAGTTGACCTAAATTTCATGCATCTATGTAAATCCATACATTTTCTTTTGTTAAGGCTTTGTTATATAAAGTCCAGTCCAAAATTCGTGTCTTTTGTGTTTATAGATTTGTTACTTTAAGAAACCGAGAGACACGTCTTCCTATCATCCTAAGTAACAAACTTATAAAGAGTGGTAGTTGTAAACACCCCATTTTATCTAAGGCTTATATAACACAAATGGGCAGAATTTATTAATGCAATAAAATGGAAAAATACAAGAAAAAAAAAACTAAATATATGGAAATTTTTTTAAAATGAATACATTAAAAAAATAGAAAATGAAATAAAGTGGGCTAGCATCTTCATCTTTCAACTTGGAAGCACAAAAGGAAAAAATAAATTAGACATTTGAGAATTTTCATAAGAAACATGTGGTGAAATTATGGTTTAATGCAAGCTCAAATTAATCAATTCAATTCAATTTTAATTGATCAAATTAGGTGCTAATTGATCAAATCAAAATTGATTGAATTGTTCCACCAAGTCTACAATAAGTGGACTTATGAGGGTGAAAGACAAATGAACATAGATAATAATTGCTTAAGAATTGCTAAGAGTTTGAGTGCTTGAAGTTGAGAAGGTGAAGAAAAATAGAAGATCAATAAACTTGAATTGTAGAAGAAGTGGAAAAATTGGCAATGGAGATTCAAAGTAGCGGACTTAAAGATTGGAGAAGTTAGAAGTCAAAGGTTGGTTCCTCTAATTTTATTTAGTTTAATTTCTTTTCCTGGATAATTACAATTACAAATTTTAAATTCAAAACTTTGTGATATGAATGCAGGTAGGAATTTTAATCCGGATTGATTACCCACTTCTAGATTCAGTAACCCAGATCCAAATAGCCATATCCGTTACTAGAGATCCGATCCAAATCGGAGTCAACTTGACCTAGATCTTAATCAGTTGATCCAAATACCCACCCAATGTGAAGCCCAACTAAACTAAAACCAATAAGCTTGAAAAGCAAAGTGTAGTCCCAAGAGGGGGGGGGGGTGAATTGGATTTTAAAACTTTCTTTTAATTCCTTTTGAGAATTCTTAAACTTCTTTTATTTATTTTAAACAATTCTTGATTTGTTTGTTTAACTCTTTAATCACAAAAGAATTTAGATTCTTTTATCCAATCAACAATACTATTGCTTAGCCAAACAAGTAATCAATCATTCAACCAAATAGCCAAGCCAATCAATAAATCACAAATTAAAAGTAAACAACTAATTGATTTGCCAAGTATAGGTTAACTACAACACTAATAGATTGATGGAAGTATGTAAGATTCAAAACTCTTTGGAATATAAACACATTCAAACTTTAAACCATTGAGCCACAATAAATCAATATATTAAATTCAACTTTCAGCTTTTGTTGTCAGCCCTGGTTAAAAATTTGAATTATGTCTTGTAGTAATGGATTTGCTTCTTTAATATGATGTGTAATATGAAATCCAATCAACACAATATCCACACTTTTCCCAATACTCATAATTCAAATAAACTCTCAGTTAATTTATCTTTAAGATGTTAACCAAGTAACGTACTCCCGTATGGTTTCCGCATGATATGGTATAACCAACGTACTCCCTTTCAATTTCCGCAACCTAAAACAAAATTAAACTTTAAGTTTACTTGATTCTCAAATATACGTAGTATATATGATTTTCAATTTAAACCATCCACGCAATTTAAATATGTATTGAAAATAAAGAGTAAGGGAAAGAGAGAGTGAGATGGAGATTTTTACGAGGTTCGGCTTATACCTAGCCTACGTCCTCACCTTTGGCAAACCACCAAAGGATTCACTAAATGTGTTCCTTTAATAGGCGGAACAATACCTTTACAACACTCCTTGGTTAAGGCTAGAGTCCGCTTTCTTCAAATGATGTCCCCTCGTTCGGTCACTCCTTAACTAGGCTATAGCCCGCCTCTCTAAGCAATATCTCATTACTTAGCCAACGATCCAAACAATCCTTGAAATCATTAATATACAAGAAATAAATCAAATAGATGCGTACAAAGAACTTGCCCCTCAAAAAGCTGATTAGTACAACAATTTAGAACTATATACTTCAAAGTAAATAACAATATGGAAATTAACTTGAAACTCAATGAAGTATATCAACGATTAATTCTTTCAAAGATTGAAAGATTTAGAATTTGTAGCACAATTCTGGTGGAAGAAGATCAGCTAAAACTCAGTTGAATTTGTGTAAGTTGAGAGCAAGAGAGAGCCTTGAGAATTTGAGAGCAATTGATAGAGATTTTGAATTTTTACTAAATTTGAATTCTTTGGTGTTTTGATTTGATGATCTTTGAGGCCTATTTATAGACTTTAAAAGGTATGTAACTGGATCCCCAAGTGACTTGGAGTATTCCCCAAGTTTCCACAAAGTTTGAGCCCTAAGCAAACCATTTAAAAAATGTTTCCGTTGTTTTTTTTTTTTTTTTTTAAATTTTGTTCATGGCAGTCACCTGCCACAATCTGGCAGTCACCTGCCATGTTATTTTTAAAGGGGCAGTAGGGGCATTAGGGTGGCAGTCGCTTGCCAGGACACAACTAGTCACCTGGCTTGACCACCTAGGCACCTATCCTGGTTCAGGCAGTCTACTGGTTGTTGTCAGCTTCGAGTACCCTTTAGTATTTTAGTCATAACGTTTTTTGTATAACTCCAACTTTGACGATCTTGGTGTCAAACGAAATCTAAGAGAAAGTACTACAACTTTAATGTTGAACACTTTTTAAATATAAGGAGTTTTTGATAGAGAAAAATGCACCTTAATGTAGATGTAGAAAAATTAACAATATTTGGAAAATCCTCTTTTTGGTGCTTTTCATTCCAAAAAATGATTCTAACATTTTTGAAATAATTTTTGACCTTATAAAAATATTTTCCAAGTATGTTAAAAGGTATTTAGGTCCAATAAATTAGTCTAAGAGTTTCATGTATATTGAAATTATTTGAAATACTTACATGAAATTTCCTATAGACTCTTTCAAATTTACAATTCTTGAATTCCTTGAAGTCTTTATGCTTGCTTTATATTTCTTTAAGCTTTCATCAAGTTCTCTTTAATCCTCGTACTCTCATGATCTTCAAGCTTTATCTTTAAATCTATTTTTGAATCCATGCTTCAAGCTTGATATAAATCATCCTTCTTTGAAATATAAGCTTTCATGAATTCTTTAACCTTCCATTCATCATTGAGTCCTGAAAATACATCACTCAAATAAAGCATGTTAAGTTCTACTTGTTTGTTAGCATCAAAACAAGATGTTAAGCCTTGTAAGGCTAACAAAGCTTGTTTTCCAGTTTGGGCCTATTGGACTCGACCGAATTGGTTGAGCCCCTATTTAATTAAATCCAAGCCTAGTCGTTTTGTCCTGCATCCCATTTAATTTAATCCAAGCATAGCCCAATTGTTTTGTAGCCCATTTAATTAAATCCAAGCCCCATGCCCAATAATCCTATAACCCAATATTAAATCCAAGACCATCAACTCATGCGCCTGGCCCAATTCAACCATAGCCAAATCCAAACCAGCTAACCCAAACTAGGAACGTGCCTTCGAAGGCAACATGGCATAATCTTGACAGTCCAATTTGTGTTTTCTCCAAACACCTGGTTTGCTACACGCCAACAATTTGTGTCAAACTTCCACAGCCAACGAGAAAATCGTCATATGGCGGGTGACGTCAACCAACACATGGCAGGTGATGTCATGTTTGCTACAGTAAACTCAAAAAAATAAATAATAAAATAGAGCCACATGTCAACACGGCTGGCGAACACGTGGCCCACTTATCCCAACCGAGTTAGGTCCAGTTCAGACCGATTGAATGAGTCTGATTTTTGAACCGTCGATTCAGTTTAATTTTTAAAAATATTTTTAATTGATTTTTAATTTTTTTAAAAAAATTGAAAAAAAAATTAGGAAAAATTAGAAAAAATATTTTAAAATTTAGAAAAAATATATAAAATTTTTGAGTTATTTTTACTTTGATAACAAAAAAAATGGAAAAATAAAAATATTAAAAAATGAAGAAAAGTCCTTAAAAATCCCATAAAATGTTGAAAAATGTTTTAAAAAAAATCTACAAAATTTTGAAAAAATGTGGGAATATTTTAAAGACCCTTTTGTTCAAAGTTGATGATTTTTTATTATTATCTACATTTTTATTTTTATTTTTATTTTATATGTGTGCATCCTAATGATTAAACAAAAGGTAGAAAAGTATTTTAGACATCACATATATTAGTCTAGAGGGAGATTTTTCTAACAAGATCACCTACTTTGGAGGTTTTACGAGACATTACTAAATCACACTTTATTTTTAATTTTCTCTTTATATTTTTATTTATTTAGTTATTTTATTTATATATTTATATATTTTTTAAATCAACTAATTAAAGACCATTAGATTCAATTTAGGGATAATTCATGGTTAATTTGACACCGTTCGTATAATGGATATGTAAGGGGTGCTGGTACCTTTCCTTTGTATAAATGATTTCTCGATCCCAACTCTAATAAATGCAGACTAAGATTACTAGTTTTTTGATATATGCTTAGTATTGAGACCAACCAACAAGTAATAATTCGGTAAACTAATCGCACCTAGGTAAATAACATATTAGTAGAGACTTTATCAAACTTTTAATATTATTATTAATTCCTTGCCATTTCGGACCATTCTTCAAGACGTTGTTACAAGAGTACCATTTTGTCCCTTCCCATGGTGTAACAAGTACTCATTGCAATGCCTATAAAAAGGTGTAGTTTATAACTTTGAGATACACTTAACCATCCAATACTTGTCATGACACTATTATCCTCGAGATCTATGAGTTTCCACTATGCTTAAATATAATAAAATTTAAAATATCTTCAACACGCTATTACTTAATTTTTTAACTTTGATTTAATTATTAGAAACAACCCAACAAGCGAAAGTTATACAAACTCTTTCTACTCTAGAGAAGCATGAGGCAAATATCCATTTTTTCATCAATAATAGTACTCTTTATAGATGTCTCGCACATATTTTGGTACATGACATACGAGAAATTATACAGGAGAACTTTCCCTTCATGTGTCTATATGTTTATTTTTTAAATTATAAATATATAATAAATTAATTTTATGTTTATTAATATTATAGGAGAATCCAAGCGTATAATTTAAAAAATAGGCACATGGAAACAATACTCCACCAGTAAAAGTTGACATGGAAAAGGAAAACGCGCAAAGGTACGGCGGAAAAAATTAGAGAAAGATGCATAAAGGTGACATAATTTAAGGGGACATATGCATTGGAGTGGCAATGAGTGGATTCCCATGTGATGCCCATCTCGGTTCTGCCCTCCAAAGCCAACTAAACCCCTCAATCACCTCCTTTGCCCATTCCCCAACCTTTCTCTGTATATATAAAAGAGGAAAAGGAGATGAAGAAAGAAAAAGGAAACTTGGGGGAAGTTGAAAGCATGATGAGAAAGATTATCTTGAAGTCGAAGCATTAAATGATTTTTAAAGGAACACGTACGGCCCAAAGATCCAATCAATTATGACCCACAAGGGTACCCATAAAACCCTAGGTTAATACTTCTCCACCGCCAACGTGTGTAATTAGAATGGAAAATATATATATATATATATATATAGAGAGAGAGAGAGAGAGAGAGGAATCTTTTTTTATGATAGTATAAGGAGTGTCGGTCACACGTAAATTGTCTGTTTACATATGTTCTAACATTAAATGATTTTCAAGAATGTAACACTTCATCCCTAAAATTTTTAAAAATTATCATTAAATATTTAGAGATTTAAATTTTATTGGTAAAATTATTTTTTCATTAATTGACCATTAGCCAACTATTATTTTTAATGAAAAAAATTAAATTTGTTCCTTAATAAAAAAACAATTTTACCCTTCCACTTAGTTTTTGATAGGATAATTTTTTTTAAAATGAAATTAATTTAATAAATTAAGTTAGAAAAGCTAGTGCGTTAATTACAATATTTTCAAAATTGAATTTATAAGTGAATTGAACTCCTACCAATTAAGTCAGGTCAATCAGTCGACGTAAATATGACAATATAATTAAATTATTATTTTCAAAATTAAAATTATAAAATAAATAAATAAATAAATAACACACTTGTGATTCAAAAAAAAAATTTTAAATAACTATATTTTTACAAAAAAAAAAAATTCTATATGAATTTTATAAAAATCATATGACTAAATATATTTTAAAAAATAATATATAATTTAAAAAAACATCTCGGATCAGATAGTTAATCGAATTGTGGTTTACTTTTTCTGGGTCTGGTTGAATATCATATTTAATAACAAAACAACTTGAATAAAATCAAAAAAATTTGGTGAATTGTATCAAACAATGGTCGACCAATTAATATATATTTAAATTTTTTTTATCTATTTAATATTCATATTTTATACATAGACAAACTAACATCTAATTTTATAATTTTAATTTATGAAGAACAAATTTTAAAATTTTAGCTTATCTTTTTTTAACACTATGCTTGGTACATTACTTAAATTTAAAATATTGAATTATGTTTTATTTATTTTATGATGTGTTTAATCATTAAATTTCTATGAAAATTACATCTAACAAATATTTTGTAGCATTATAATTACTAGGTATTTTTTATGTTTTATTAATTCTTTATTTTTTCATATATATTTTAAAACTTTAAAAATAAAAATGAATTCTTTTTTTTAATCCGTAAAGTTAAATTATATTGACCAAAAATGGAAATTTACAGAATCTTTGGCCATATTCGAGAAGACAAAACAATATCAAACCAAATACAATCAACCTGGGCATCCCCAGGGACACACAAGTCAACCATCTCGAGAAAGACTAGTTAATTTGAAAATAAATTAGGTCTTTGAATCGCTTAGTTAATTTTTAGGATATTATGTTGATTAATTTTTCAATTTAATTTATTAAACATGTGTCAATTTAAAATATCATTTTATTATGGCTTAGATTAATTTTTTCACATATACATAGTGCCTTATTAACAATCAACTAACGAAAAGTTCATTTTATCCATAAAATTAAATATAGGGATTTCTCTAGTAATGTTTGAAAACACAAGGGATGAAGTGTCATATTTTTTTGAGAAATCATGGGGTGTTGCTGGATTTTACCCAAATAAATAAATGACTCGAATCTTCTTTCAAATTTTGCACAATCACCCTTGTTTTGAAAACATAAGACTACATGGAATAAGGTATATATAATACAAAATTTTTTGGAGGGTGTCATGAACTTTTTCTAAAATAATTATTTTGAGTGAAAGTTCTATTTGTGCATAAAGAGTAGAATGGTTCCTTTTCTATCAAATCCCAAGATGGTGGTGCATTCTCCATTGGTGGTTACTTCTACTCAAACCCCAAGATGGTGGCATATTCCTTACTAATATAAATCTTCACCTCAACCGTGGGACGGTGGCGCATCATCACCAATGGTTTTGTTCATCTTACCCTAGGATGGTAGCACATTTCCCACCGATGGTTCTTTTTTTATCCAATTTCAGGATGGTGACATATTCCTTCCTAGTGGTTACTTTTATTTCGACCACAAGATGGTGCCACATTTCCCTTGATGGTTACTTCTACTCTAATCCCAAGTTTGTAGTGCACTCCCCACTAGTGGTCCTCTTTATTCAATCTCAAGATGGTGGTGCATTCCCCATTGATAGTCCCTCATAGTTTGATACCTTGAGTAAGCAGTTAAATCTTTATTAGTTGTTCCTTTTATCAACCCTAACTAAGTGGTTCATACCTTGTTAGTGGTTTCTTTTATCTCAAACCCTAACTACATGATTTAGTCCTTGTTATTGGACCATTTATCTTGCCCTAACTAAACGGTTCAGTCCATATTAGTTGTCCTTTTGACCTTTTGCCCTAACTAAGTGGTTTATTCTTTGTTAGTGGTCCTTTTCGTCTCCAACCTTAGCTAAGCGGCTTAGTCCCTATAAAGGTCATTTTTATTCTCTTACCTTAACTCAATGGTGTAGGCCCTATTAGTGATCTTTTTTATATCTTGACCCAACCAAGCAATGTAGTCCCTATTAGTGGTGTTTTTTTTTTTTCTTTTTTCCTAGACTAAGCGGTTCGGTTTGTCAGTGGTTCCTTTTGCATCTTACTTTCGCTAAGTGATTAAGTTCTTTCTTACAATTAATCCAATTCTTGAACTTTGCCATCTATAAACCATGGAATCATCATTCGAGTTTTGTTAAGTAATCTCCTTGTCCTAAGTTTCTTTGATGGTTTGACTCTTGGGTGGTTATAAGATTTTCCAAATTGCTCCTATGACTAAGTAGTGGTATTTGTCTTTATATATTTCCTATTTTATAAGTTTTGGGAAGTAAATTTCATTAGTATTCATGATAGAAACACATATAAAGAGGGGTAGCTGTTGATACCCTCTTTTATTTAGGATCAATTTAGCCAAGAATTGTTAGTACCCTTTAATAATTGAGCATAAAGGATGAGTCTAAGTCTAGAGAATCTAAATATTCCTTCTTCCCTTCTAGTGCTTCCATATGCAAATTGTTGATCTAGAGCATCTCGTAACTTCAATTTTATGTTTTGAGGTTCATTTTAGTTGAAATTGGGCATTATCCTTTTTTTTTTTTTATTGAGTTTTAATTGAGGATAAGGGTTAAAGAATGCCCAAAAACCATGTTTGAACAATGGGAGTAATCTTTTTGTGCTAAGGGGTATTTTGGTAATAAGGAAGTTAGGGCAACACCATACCTAGCCTCCCTCGCTTCATGAAAAGGAGGCATCTGTTGAATTGGGGTTATAAAGGAAGAGGAAGAACCTTGGAGAGGAGGAAAGAGCACAAAAATTAGTGGGATGCCAAGAGAAGAAGATTCTCGAGTTTCTTAAGATTCATGCGATATGACCAGGAGTTTATTGAAGGATAGAAAGGTGGTTTATTTTTGGATTTCTTTTTTATGCTTGAAAACTTTTTGAGCTATGATTTTGAAGGTATGTTTTTTTTCACTCTTATGTTAGTTGTAGCTTCTATTGTAAGTATTGTTTATGTTTACTATGGTTTAGATTGTATATTTGAGCTAAGATGAGTTTAGCAACTAGGGTTTATCACGATATTTTCAATAGGATGCAGGTATGTTCGTTTCACTCTTATGCTAGTTGTAGTTTCTATTAGCATTGGTGGCTACACAATCTTAATTTTCATGTTTTGATGATAACAACCCATTAGTGGTTCTAGGTGAACTTATCTTTGCATATCAAGTTATGATAAGTACAATCTCAAATGTAAAGATTAAGTAAAATCTTAATGGGTTAGACATCATCAAAAATGGGGAGATTGTTAGCCTTGGTGGTTTCATAATCATATTTAATATGTTTTGATGATATTAACCTATTTGTGGTTCCTAGTGTATCATATCTTTATGGATCATGTTTAGTACAGGTACAAGTGAAAAATACACGAAGTGCTAGATCAAAGGTAAAGATCGAACCGAATAGACGTCAAGTAGGAAAGATCAAAAGGACACTCACTTAGAAGAACTCAAGCACTTCCAAAGAAGCTTAATATGGATTTATATGTAATGGGGATTGTGTGAGGTAAGAACATGTTGTGTAACACTTGTGGTTTTTGTTTCACGCATGATTTCTGAGCAAGAGTTGGGCAAAATTGCATGTGCATATTAGGACACAAGAGTATATAGGATTTCACTAAGTCATAAACTCAACACTCACGGTTTTCAAAGATAAAACAAAGAGTTCGACAAAAATATATTTTACTCAAATATGATTTCATAAGGGACAAATTTTCAACCTTTTAGTATTGTAATATTTTACAAACTTGGTCTTGGTTGGGTTTAAAACCTCAGTTATGC
This sequence comes from Malania oleifera, assembly GCF_029873635.1. Lineage (NCBI taxonomy): Eukaryota > Viridiplantae > Streptophyta > Magnoliopsida > Santalales > Ximeniaceae > Malania > Malania oleifera. The sequence continues at coordinate 67,823,517 of NC_080421.1, read as the reverse complement.
ACCTCTCAAATTTTTTGAACACCCTTTGGTATTTGGGGCATAACATTTGTTAGAAAAGTCACAAAAGGGCGATCTTGGTATTTATGGAAAGCTAAGAAACAAAACCAAAACTTTCATGTTGAAGACTTTTAGGAAAAAATAGCCGATGGTTTTAGAAAACCATCAACGATTTGGTATGGTGATAGAACACCAATGGGCGAAAAATAGCTAGTTTTCAAAATAGCTTTTTATATTAAATGCCCAACAGCTATGAATACAAGTCCATAGATTTGTTTATCAATGGTTTTGATGATTTTTACCTAAGTTTAGTGATTAACATCTTTTAATACAAAACCTAAGCACTTTGCATTTTAGTTCGTCATATCAAGTGCTCAGTTTCTCTCTTGCTCTCTAATCTTGTTTGATTCATTTCTTGAGTTATTAGTGTGAGGTTGTATTGTAATTGATATCATCTTAATTAAAGGATCATTGCTTTGTACTACATCCTCTTATTGTAAAAGGTTCTTTGTGAACCAATTGGTGAAGGTTCTTGGTGAACCAATTTGCAAGGCTTCTTGGTAAACCTTGCAGCTCTTGGTGAGCATTGTGGGATTTGTTCCCGCATGAAGGCTCTTGGTGAACGTTGTGGGATTTTTTCTCTTGTTGTAAGGCTTCTCTTCCACTGAAGGAGTTTGATAGTGGATTGTGGAATCCTTAAGTTGGTCTCAAGGCGTGGACGTAGGCTTGGTGCCAAATCATGTTAAAATATTAGTGTTGAGATTTCTCTCCCTATACTCCTTGTTCATATATTGTGCATGGTTTTATATTATATATTGTGATATAATTGTTTGCATCTTTCCAAGAATTTTATTTTGTAGAGAAAACCAAAAATACGCGAAAGAGTCCATTTGCCCCCCCTCTTAACTCTACACCTAGGTCGGCAAGTGGTATCAGAGTGAGGCTCTTAATGTTCGGAGTTAATTTTAGAGTGGAAAGATCAATGGAGTATATGGTGAACACCTCTTCTTCCCTAGGATGATCTATATATCAATCACCAAAGTTTGAAGGCATCAACTACCTCTCGTGGAAAAATCAAATGGTTGTCTTCATTCAAGCATATGACTTGGATTTGTGGGAGATCATCTCAAATGAAGACTTCTCATTCAAAAAGAAAAATGACAAGAATGAGGATATTCCAAAGGCTATAATGGAGCTATCAAAAAGTGAAAAGAAGTTAGTTGAACTCAATTTTAAAGTAAGACAATTTTTTAATTGTGCTTTAAATGATGTTGAATATAGTTGTATTTGTGGATGTGAAACCACAAAAGAAATGTGGTATTTGCTTCAAAACACCCAAGAAGAGCCCAAGAAAGAAATAGGTGTTACCTTAGATTTATCTAGTGCTACTCACCAAGACACATTCGGAGAAGCACATTCTTGCTTCATAGCCAATGAACTAGGAGAAATGAGTTCGGATGATGATGATGATTACACTCCTTCTTACAATGAAGTAGTGGATAATTATACTAAGTTGTTTAATGAATTAGTTTTAGTAAAAAGGAGGAACAAAAATATTGAAGAAGAGCATGAAACTTTAAAAGAAAAAATAAAAAGCTTGGAGGAAAAATTGTCAAAATGCAAACAAAAGTAACCTTGTCTTTGTTCCTCATTAAAAGATGAAAATATTTTCCTCAAAAAAGAAAATGAGGAGCTTATCGAAAAAGTTAAAAAAGATCATGAAACTTTTCAAGAAGAAGTAAGAAATTTGAAAAATTAAATTGAAAGTATTTTAGAAGAGAATACTCTCTTGAAAAAGAAAGTTGAAGATCATGTAAAAAAACAAGAGGAAAAGAAAACTCAAATAAAGTTTTAGGAGTTGAGAGAAATAATCTTTCCAACAAGAATTTGAAATCCTTTTTTAAATCACATGGTTATGTCTCCTCAAGCAAAAATAGTGCAAATAAGTCAAAACTTTTACACACAAACAAAATTTGTTTATATTGAGAGAGAAATGGTCGTATCTGGTATTCCTACCCTCATAGAGGAGATAGAGGCAAAGAAAGGAAGTTGGAATGGGTAGTTAAGAAAACTAACCCATTAAGACCCAAGGAATTGTGGGTACCTAAACAAGTTACCTTTGTTGGGATTTTGTGGAGCCTAGTTACGTTAAATCTAGATGATGACCTGACCTTTCTTTAATAAGAGATTTCTATCCTAAGGCTTAGTCCATGGAGCGAAGGCTTGGAAAATCATGGGGATCCGAGGGCAACGCCATCGGGAAAATTTTTTGGGCTCGTTTTGTAGCCCATTCGGAACCCTGCCTACAGCATATAAAATCATTATTTTCGGGTGATTAGGGTCAAGCGGTCGCACTTGTGAGAGAGCGAGAGGGAGATCATTGTCCCACTGCACTCTCCGTGTTTTCTTCCTAATAATAGTGAAATCCCTGCAACTCCATGGACGTAGGCAAAATTGTCGAACCACGTAAATACTATCTTGTGCGAGTGATTGATTTTTTCTTTGACTTGTATTCTTTCTCTATTTTGTTTCTCTTAGGTTTCGGGAATTTGTTCTTAATTCCCAACAACCTAGTCTTGTTAAACTTGCCTTCCTTAGAACCTAGGATTAGGAAATGGGATTTAGGTAGACTTAATTACACCTAGGTAAAAGTAAAAAAGAATATGATGTGCCTAAAGTTTCAAATCCCAAATTATGCATTATAAATTGTTTGATTACTTTGTTGGGAACTTTTGAAGATCAAGCCAATATTGATGAGTTCAAATAATGAAACCAATATGATTTTTTTTGTTGTATATATCTTTAATTGTTTTATCTCTTTTAAAAGTATTGACTATTGCTTATGGGTTGAAATAGCATGCGCTCAAAGCTTGTTCTTTTGGAATGAATTTATAAGTGGCAAATGGAAAAATCTTGTAATGCATAAAGGTTTAAAAGCATGCTATGATAGGTAAATCCATCTCTTATGGAAAAGAGATATTTTCCTTACGTAATCTATTTTGATGATATATGCTTAAGTTTGAATACATAGTAAGAATATCTAAGCATAGCATAACCTATCCCATAGATGAAGTTGAGTTGTAGTGGAGTTAATCATAACAACAAGTGGTATTCAAAAATGAAGCATCTATTTGTGGTATCATTGTGAGCATATGTTTAGAAAAATACCTTCCTTGTAGAGGAAAATTAGGAGAACATGTCTCCTATTGACCAAGAGCACTGTTAAATAAAGCCTAACTTTCATCTAAATGCTCTTTGCCAAGTAGTAAGGACATACCTACCATGCTTAAATCATGAGCCGGAATTCTTTATGGAAAATGTCCGCATTCGATTACTTTGGAATTATGTACTAAATTGAAAAATAGCTCTCGGGCTATATACTCAAATCTGATAAGCATACCCTCCCAAGGAATGTATAACTCATTATTTGGATGCTAATCTGGAAAGAATACCAAAGTACTTCAAGAAGAGATTATCTTGACATAGGAACTATCTACCTAGAATTCACATGGAATGCTTGATCCACTGACAAGTGGTTTCTATCCTTACTCCATTTTTAAGTTCTCAACTTTAGAAAAATCAAATAGAGCGTTGCATTATTAGAAAACATCACTTATGAGTAAGGAAACTAATCTAGGCATTTCAAATGTTACTCGCCTCACCAACATGGTAACTAGTCTTAAAAACTCTTAAGTCATTTTAAGCTAAATGTTTAGTACCTCTTTTTTTGATAATGATCAAAGGGGGAGAAGTTATGTGGTGTTATGTATGTGGAGGAGAAATGTATGTGGGGAAGAAATGCATGTAAGGTGTTATGAACTTACTATTTTATTAATTGTATGTTAAAGCTCCAATAGATATGAAATATCTAGTTGAATGTTTTTATACCTCATATGCATATAGTAAGGGGGACCAAATGTTTGTCTTATTTAACAATATGCATAAATTAAGGGGGAGCTTTGAATTATACCCTATAAAGAACACCAATAGTTTTCTATCATCAAAAAGGGGGAGATTGTTATTCTTGGCGGCTATATGATCTTAATTGTCATGTTTTGATGATAACAACTCATTAGTGGTTCTAGGTAAACTTATCTTTGCATATCAAGCTATGATAAGTACAATATCAATTGCAAAGATTAAGTAAAATCTCAATAGGTTAGACATCATCAAAAAGGGGGAAATTAATAGCCTTGGTGACTTCATAATCATATTTAATGTGTTTTGATGATATTAACCTATTTTTGGTTCCTAGTATATCATATCTTTGTAGATCATGTTTTGTACAAGTACAAGTGACAAATACATGAAGTACTAGATCAAAGGCAAAGATCAGACCAAGTAGACATCAAGTAGGAAAGATCAAAAGGACACTCACTCGGAATAACTCATGCACATCCAAAGAAGCTTATAATGGAATTATATGTAATGGAAACTGTGTGAGGTACGAACATGTTGTAACTCTTGCGGGTTTTGTTTCACGCATGATTTCTGAGCAAGAGTTGAGTAAAATTACATGGGCATACTAGGACACAAGAATATATAGGATTTCACTAAATCATAAACACAACACTCATGGTTTTCAAAGATAAAACAAAGAGTTTGACAAAAATATCCAATACTCAAATATGATTTCATAAGGGTCAAGTTTTTAACATCTTTGTATTGCAATCTTTTACAAACTTGGTCTTGGTTGGGTTAAAAACCTTAGTTATGCACCTCCCAAATTTTTTAAACACCTTTTGGTATTTGGGGCATAACCTTTTCTAGAAAAGTCCAAAAGGGGCGATCTTGGTATCTATGGAAAGTTAAGAAAACAATCCACAACTTTTATGTTGAATAATTTTAGAAAAAAATAGTCGATGGTTTCAGAAAATCGTCGATGGTTTGGTATAGTGACAAAACACCAACGAGCGAAAAATGACTAGTCTTCAAAATAGCTTTTTATATTAAATGCCCAATAGCCATAAACCAGATAATTCACCCCCTTGCCTACAAATACAAGTCCACTGACTTGTTTAGTAATGGTTTTGATGATTTTTACATGAGTTTAGGGATTAACATCTTTTAATACAAAACTTAAGCACTTTGCATTTTAGTTTTTCATATCAAGTGTTCAATTTCTTTCTTGCTCACTAATCTTGTTTGATTTATTTATTTAGAGATTAGTGTGAGGTTGTATTGTAATTGATATCAACTCAATTAAAGGAGCATTGCTTTATACTCCATCCTCTTATTGTAAAAGGTTCTTTGTGAACCAATTGGTGAAGGTTCTTCGTGAATTGACTTGCAAGGCTTCTTGGTGAACCTTGCGGCTCTTAGTGAGTGTAGTGGGATTTTTTCCCACATGAAGGCTCTTGGTGAGTATTGAGGGATTTGTTCCCGTATTGTAAGGCTTCTCCGCCGGTGAAGGAGTGTGTTAGTGGATTGTGGAACCTTGAGTTGGTCTCAAGGCATGGACTTAGGCTTGGTGCTGAACCATGTTAAAATACCGATGTTAAGCTTCTCTACCCTACTCTTTATTTTACATCTTGTGCATGATTTACATTTCATATATACTGTTATAATTACTTGTATCTTGCCAATAATTTTATTTTGTAGAGAAAAGCGAAAATATGCGAAAGAATCCATTCACCTCCCCTCTAAACTCTACTCCCGGGCAGACAATTTCAATTGTAAGTATTCTATATGTTTACTATGGTTTAGATAGTATATTTGAGATAAGATGAGCTTAGCAACTATGGTTTATTATGATATTTTCAATGGGCTTCCCTATATTATAAACATTATCATTCTCATAAACTTAGCCATCATTATCATCCTAATCTTAATGACCATTGTCATCATCTTTTCTTCTTCTCTCTTCTTTTCTTATGAACATATTTTATTGTTGGGTTGGTTTAATCAAAGAAAGGGAAAGGGAGAGTTTGATCAATAATAGAGAAAGAGATAAATCTGAAGATAGCCATCAATAGATTTTTTTTTGTTTGTAGCATCTAGTCATATAGGATTGTGGTAGGACCGGTGGTGAAGAGGAAGAAGAAGATAAAAGGGTTATTAATTGAATCTTAGGAGTGTTTAATCATAGGAGTGTTCCATCTTAGATTTGAATTTCTAATATGTTCAAAAAGCCAAAAAAAAAAAACAAACAAAAAGAAGAAGAACAAGCTAAAAATCAAATGGGGAGGGGGGGGTTTCCATTTGTACATAAATGTTGGTTTGTATCTTTGAGTGGATTTGATAGGCTAGAGTCACTTATGAACTCAGTTTGACTCACATAGTGAGGTATTTGTTGTTTGATTTGATTTGTTTGCATATATTTGTGCTTGATTTAGCTTATCTCACGTCTATTTGATTCATCATTTTATATGCTATACAATATTCTTGCAATTTGAGATATGTTGATGATTGACAAGCTCAAAGGACTTTTTGAATATGTTAGTGCATGATATGCTTTTGAACTTCTTTGAGAATTGTGAATGAATTGAGTTGAATGAATGGCAATGAAACCCTAATCAAACTAATTCGATGATGGATGCCACAGGTGGATGTAATTGCACCCTTGATTGGTTTTATTGAGGTGAGGACAACCTTATGTTCCATATCAAAATACTGCGGGAAATGCAAGGTGGAGCAATATTAAAAATAAAGGTAATAAAAATTATATAAAGGATAATCGATGTCTTGGTGATTTATACATGGTCAAATTGGCACCTTTCGAATGGATGTGTGTGCAAGGGTGTTTATACCATCCCCTAATACAAACATATTGTTGAACTTGACTTTGGTACGTAGACTATAGGCTAAATTTCCTTGGACTGTATGATTATCTTGACTCTATAAGTCCAATTCTGTTTTGATAATAACAAATCACTTGATATTTGATCTGTGCATTAAGAGTATGAACAAGAACATTATTTAGCATGCACAAAAGTTGAGGAAGTCATGCAAGCCATGAGGATTAAAGAATATACAATCAGGAACAATTCATGGAACTAAAAGAGTAGAATAATGGAGATGTAAGCGTCTAAGTGCAAAATAGTCATGGGAATGGGTATTTAGATTTCATTGTATTTGCATATTTTAGATGATATAGCTAAAAACTCAAAATCATACCTTAGACTGACCTTAGGACACATACATATTATGAAAAATTTACTTAAAAGAGTCTAAGTTAAATTGAATTTTGGAGGCAAATTTTTGGAGGCCTCGTTGACAAACCCAATGGCCTCGTCAACGAATGCATGAAGGCCACTCGGTGATGAACACCTTGTTCTTGTTGACGAGAAAATATCGAGAGCACAAAAATTTTAGACAAGTCTCTCGTCGATGAACTCACGTTCACGTCGACAAATGAGTTTTGAACACTTGTTAATGAAGGTGTCCTCTCGTCGACGAATGTCGGGCATAGAACTGCGATACAGTGGGGATACGCATGCAATTTCATCCATTTAAATTGATCCAATGGATGAGATTAAACTTAGGGCAGAGAACTCATATAAAATTAACCTAAGAACTCTAGTGCATCACTTTTGGCCAAAGATTGAGAGTCTTGAACTTTTAGCATAACTTCGGAGAGCATTGAACACACTACTGAACTCTTGCTTGGGATCTCAAAGCACATACGTCAAATCTAAGCTAAGGCTACATTGATTTTCAAAAGGCATTCTAGAGATTGTTGTGCATTCAACTTGGTATTGAGGTTTGGTAAATAGATCTACTTGTTATTACTTATTCTCAAAGAGTTTTTCATCATAAAAAATTATCATTGAATATTGTTTGAGAGATTGATCTTGAGTGTACTTATATATATATATATATATATTGTTTTAAAAGATCACTTCTTAAGAAAAGTTCATCCAAAGGTTGAATATTTTTATTCAAGTGTTTATTCATTTAAAGACTCGATATTTTCAATATTAAAAAACCACTTGATTAAATATCCTAAAAGCTCATAAATATATATATATATATATATATATATATATATATATATATACACATATATATATTATTGAGGAATATTTTCTGAAAAATATTATATTCAGTTTTTGATCTTTGGAACACATATTATATATACATACATATTCATATACAAAGATCATATTGTGTTTTGAACAAAACTGATTGATTTAGATTTTTGGAGTAAAAATAAATTACATATTTGTATTGAGATCATTTAGTTGGATTCAATATTTGAGGTGGAATATTTTTTTTTAACCAAATATTATTCAGAGATTTTATTGACCACATTATATAGATTCATTGAGCTTCAAGTTTTATCATATGAATATGTGTTAGGAATTTCAATTGTACTCACCAGCTTATATAGAAGCATTATTGAGTTTTTACATAATAGTTATATTGTAATCATGATTCGAGTTTTGAATCGAATTTGAGAAGAGAGCTATATCTCTTGTAAGCAGCGTATTAGGAGGAAGTTGTACCTTTTGTAAGCAGCAGATGTAAGGGAAGCTCCATCCCAGTTAAAGGAGCACGAATTTAGTGGAATCCTTGAGTGGGTTGCTCAAGGTGAGGACGTAGGCCGGGTTGGGTGAACCTTGTAAAAATTGTGTTTGTCTTCTCTCTTCCTTTACTCCTTTTAATTTCTACAATGCATTTCATTACCTATCGTGCATGTGTGTATGTTGAATAACCTTACAAGCACTTGGTAATTAATTGGGTATAATTGAATATAAACTTACTGGATTGAATTAATTTCAAGCCATGGTGATTGTCTATGTTAAATCTTAAAATAGGGACTGATTGATGAAGTAAAATTAAATATTTTCAAAATACCCAATTCACCCCACTCTTGGGATTACACCTACATTCACATTTGGTATCAGAGCGAGGTTTACATAGACTTAATCATTATTTTTGTAAAACGATCACATGACACACATCAATGTAACTCCATTCGGTAAGGGACACTCGTCCACTAGACCACCAATTTTCTGTGGTGTAAATTACACTTACTGGAAATGTAGGATGAGTATATACTTGTTAAATGTAGATTGGAAAGTATGGAAAATAGTTTCTAAGGGAAACCGTGTTCCCATGAAAGTAGTCGATAAGGTAAATGTTCTTAAGACTGAAGATGAATATACAGAGGAAAACTGGAAATCTGTGCAAATAAATGCTACTGCAATAAACTTACTATTTTGTGCACTAGATGTAAATAATTTTAATAGGGTGATGGCCTATAACACTGCTAAAGAGAGTTGGGAAAAGTTAGAAGTCACATATGAAGGTACTAAAGAAGTAAAAGATAGTAAGATAGACATGCTTACTAGTAAATATGAGGCATTCAAAATGACTACTGATGAATCTATTCAATCCATGTACACTAGATTCATGCACATCACGAATTCTTTAAATGCTCTTGGCAAATCTTACACTACTTATGAGTTGATCAGGAAGATACTTAGGGGACTATCACCAGTTTGGGAAGCTAAGGCCACTCCATAGCAGGAGGAAGGAATCTGAAGGAGATGTTTGTTGATGAATTGATCAGTTTGCTTATTACTTATAAACTAGCAATAAATGAAAGGAAGAATGAGCAAAAAAAACTAAGAAAGTTACATCGCTTAAGGCATCATCCAACAACTCCAGTGAGGGAAGTGATTCAGAATCGGATGATAACATGGTGCTTATCACTGAGAAATTCGGAGAGTTCATGAGAAAGAACAAGAATCACACCAGGAAAATCAAGGGCTCAAAAACAGAAAAGGGAGAGTCAAGCAGAAGGAAGCAAAAGAATGATCTTCCCATGTGCTATAACTGTAGAGAAGTTGGACATATCACGCCAGATTGTCCCCAGTTGAAGAAAGTGTCTAAGAAGAAGAAGAAGAGGGCGCTAAAGGTTGGTTGGGATACTTACAGTACCAGTAGTTCAGAATCTGAATCTAGTAATGACGAGATTGCAAATCTATGTTTGATGGTTGACAAAGATCACAAGGTATAATCTTTTTGTTCTGCTTCATCTTATTATTCCAGTGATTCAGAAAATGAAAGTAGCATGCTTTCTTGTGATGAATTGCATTAGGAATATTTGTACCTCGGATTGTACCTCCTTGGAATTCAAAGAAACACCCTAGAAAATGAAGACCTTGGTTATAATGGAAAGGATAACCTAAAGCAGAGACATCTTTACATGGGATATTTCGTAAGAGAGTCAAAATCTTATGTTCCAACTAAAGACTATTATAAAAATATTACATGTTTTAATGTAAGACGTTGGGTCACATAAAATTTGATTGTCTTTTTAAAAATAAAGATGTCAAAATTAAGAAAGTCTAGAAAGTCAAAGGAGAATCTAGTACTAACCCCCATGGACCCTAGAAAATCTGGGTACCAAAAGTAGTTATCTGATTATGTCTTGCAGATGTGCTTGAGATTGCCTTCCTCAAAGGAAAAGTGGCATATGGATAGCGGATGCTTACGACATATGATAGGAGATAAAGCTGAATTCACATCCATCATATCCAACGATGGAGGATTCGTTATATTTGGGTATAATTCGAAAGGTAAAATCATTGGAGTTGGTAAGGAATCTTCACTTGTCATTGATAATGTGTTATTAGTTGATGGATTGAAACACAACTTATTGAGTGTAAGTCAATTATGTGATAAAGGTTATAAAATCTTATTTGAACATGACAAATGCATTATAGAGAACAAATCTGAAAACAAAGTATTGTTTACTGCAAATCATAATGAAAATTTCTACACCACTAGCTTTGACAATCTTGCTTCTCAACATGTTACTTTTTTCTTTGCTATGAATGAAATTAGTTGGATTTGGTAAGAGACTAGGACACGCAAACATGGACTTGATATCTAAACTAGTCAAAGGAGACTTAGTTAAAGGATTGCCTAAAGCTAAATTTGCGAAAGATAAAATTTGTGATGCATGTCAACTAGGAAAACAAGCAAGATCTAGTTTTAACAAGAAGAAAGTTATCTCTACTTTGAGGCCACTTCAAATGCTGCACTTAGATTTATTTGGTCCAAACCCAACTTAGAGTTTAGGAGGAAAATCATACGCCTTCGTCATACTTGATGATTATTCAAGATATACATGGGTACTATTTTTAGGTCACAAAGATGAAGCGTGTGAACAATTCATAAATGTGTGCAAGAAAATTGAAAATGAAAAGGGATATACTGTCACTAAAATCCAAAGTGATAGGAGTAGAGAATTTAAAATTCAAGGCATGGAAGACTACTGCAATTCATTAGGAATAGCTCATAACTTTTCTACTCCTAGAACACCACAATAGAATGGTGTAGTTGAAAGAAAGAATAGATCTATACAAGAAATGGCCAGAACTATGCTTAACGAACATAAACTACCTAAGTACTTCTGGATTGAGGCAGTAAATACCGCCTGCTATGTTTTGAATAGAGTATTGATTAGACCATCTCTAAATAAGACTACTTACGAATTATGGAATGGCCATAGACCAAACATATCATATTTTTCATTTCTTTGGCTGTAAATGTTTTGTGCTTAGAGACAATCAACACTTAGGAAAGTTTGATGAGAAATCATATGAAGGTATCTTCCTAGGGCATGCCTTAGATAGTAAAGCCTACAGGGTATAATATAAATGAACATTAACTATTGTAGAATCTATCCATGTAGTATTTAATGAGTCAAATCCTTTCTCCAAAAATATTGATGAGGATGAAATTGAAATAAATAAGGAATTTGAAAAACTGTCTATTGAAAATGATTCAGATAAGGGGAAATGAAACTAAGGAACCATATGCTAAAAATAATCAAATTGAAAATGAGGTTAATGAACCACCTAGGGAATGGAAGTATACAAAGAATCACCCCATTGATCAAATAATAGGTGAACAATCATGTGGAGTAGTCACACGATCCTCACTTTGAAACATGGTTAGTCATTGTGCATTCCTATCTCAAGAAGAACCTATGAATGAGCGTGATGCAATTGAGGATGAATCATGGGTGATGTCCATGCACGAAGAGCTAAACCAGTTTGATAGAAATAAAGTATGGACATTAGTTCCTAAACCTTAAGATAAAACAGTTATTGGAACAAAATGGATATATAAGAACAAGAAAGATGAACATAGGATAGTTGTTAAAAATAAGGCAAGACTAGTAGCTTAGGGATATAACTAGGAAGAAGGAATAGACTTTGAGGAAACCTTTGCACCTGTAGTTGGAATGGAAGCCATTCAAATGCTTTTAGCCTATGCTCCCTTTAAGGACTTCAAGCTGTATCATATGGATGTTAAAAGCGCATTTTTAAATTGCTACATAAGTGAAGAAGTTTATGTAGAACAATCCCCAGGTTTTGAAAACCATAAGTATCCAAATCACGTTTTAAGACTAACAAAAGCCTTGTACGGTTTAAAGAAAGCTCCTAGAGCTTGCTATGAAAGACTAAGCAGTCTTCTACTAGATAATAGATTTATCAGAGGGAAGATAGACGCAACACTTTTCATAAAGTCTAAGAATAATAACATGCTCCTAGTTCATGTATATGTAGATGATATCATATTTGGAGCAACAAATGAAGAGTTGTGCAATGAGTTTGCAAGTACTATACAAAATGAATTTGAGATGAGCATGATGGGTGAACTAAATTTCTTCATAGGACTTCACATCAAATAAGAAAAACATGGAATTTTTATAAATCAATCGAAGTACATTAGAGATCTACTCAAAAGGTTTAATATGGAAGATGGAAAAATACTAGGGACACCTATAAGCTCTTCAATGAAATTAGACAAAGACGAATAAAGTATACTAGTGGATGTCAAGCTCTATCACGGGATGATTGGTAGCTTACTATATCTAATTGTTAGCAGACCTAACATAATGTTTAGTGTATGTTTGTGCGCAAGATTTCAGGCTATACCAAAAGAGTCACATTTATTAGCTGTTAAACGAATGCTTAGATACCTGATAGGAACCAATGAACTGGGATTATGGTATCCTAAGTATACACCCTTTGAGATTATTAACTATTCAGATATTGATTTTGCCGGTAGTAAAGTGGATAGAAAGAGCACGAGTGACACATGTCATTTCCTAGGATATTCTTTAGTATCTTGGTTTTCAAAGAAGCAAAATTCAGTTACTCTTTCCAAAGTCGAGGCAGAATACGTAGCGGCAGGAAGTTGTTGTGCTCAAACGCTATGCATGAAGCAACAACTGATGGATTTTGGATTAAGTTATGACACAATTCCTATAAGATGCGACAATACGAGTGTAATAAACATCTCAAAGAATCCTATATTACATTCATGAACTAAACATATAGAGATTAGTCATCATTTTCTTCGTGATCATGTACAAAAAGGAGATTTGACACTTGAGTTTGTATGTACAGATAAACAATGGGCAGACATATTGACAAAACCACTTCCGAAAGATAGATTCATCTAGATTAGACGCAAATTAGGTCTCATGCATAGTTGAGAAGTTGTCTAGAATTATATTAGACTACATAATTATGAGGGACCAAAATTAACAATTGGTTAAATTTATCGTATTTGGTATCACACTTGGCAAAATTTTCTAACATTTAGTATCAATTTTTTTTCCAAAGTCTCCTAATATCTGGCATTGAACTCAAGACATTATTATCGCATGGTTACGTATTAGGATTTTAATGACTGATTTGCTTATACATGCCTATGTCAATTAAAATACTATGTTTGTACACATTGACATTTGATTCCACAACACATATATACATTTGAAAGGCTAAGGAGTCAATTAAATAACATAGGGGGAGAAGTTGAGATTTATTTTTTTTTTGCAGAATTGAGATATTTCAGTCAGAACATTTAGATACCTACCTTTTTGTTGATGTCAAAAAGGAGAGAAGAATATAAGTTTTAAAGATTTAAGTTTAATAGCAAAAATAGTGTTTGCAAAAAGGACGAGAAGCATATAAGGTTTTTTTTTTTTTTTTTTAAGCAAGGAGAGAAAAACACATAAGTACGTGAGTTATACATGCAAAACTATTGCCTATTTTTACATTGTATATGAGCATATTTCATATTACTGAATTTTACATGGTGCATTATTGGAAGGCGAGACTTGTTAGGTGTAACCCATTTTCTATTTTTACTCGTGTATTTATCATCATCAAAAGGGAGAGATTGTTGACTCTATAAGTCCAATCTTGTTTTAATAATAACAAATCACTTGGTAATTGATCTGTGCATTAAGAGTGTGAACAAGAACATTATTTAGCATGCACAGAAGTTGAGAAAGTTATAGAAGCTATAAGGATTAAAGAATATACAACCAGGTGTAGACACCCCATTTTTACCCAGGCCCAATATTATTATTATTATTATTATTTTTTAATATTATTATTGTTTTTCTATTATTATTATTATTATTATTATTATTATTATTATTATTATTTTATTATTATTATTATTATTATTATTATTAATGTTTTTATTATCTTTATTATTATTATTATTATTATTAGCATTAGTATCTTATTTTGGCTATTATTATTTTTATTATCTTTATTTTTATTAGTAATGTTATCATTATTATTATTATTATTATTATTATTATTATTATTATTATTAATTATTACTTTTAATATTTTTATTATTACTTTATTTTTATTAGTATTATTATTATTATTATTTTACTGATAATATCTTTATTATTTTTATTTTTACTATAATTATTTATTATTATTTACTATTAGTATTATTATTATTATTATTATTATTATTATTATTATTATTATTATTTCCTTATTGATCCTTATATTATTATTATAATTATTATTATTAGTATTACTATTTTCATTATTACCATAATAGTAAAAGCAGAAAAAGAAAAGAAAAATAAAAATAAAATCGAAAAAGGAAGTTTTTTTTAAGGTTTTTAGAATTTTTTTTTTATATAAGAGGGGCGCCGGGGGGGGGGGTGTTGCAGCGGAGGCCAAACAGAGGGCGAGCCATTCAAAAAAAAATAAAAACCTAAGGCCTCACAGTAGGGCGCTGCCCCCAGCCAATCATTCTCTCCTCTCTTCTTCTTCTTTCTTCTTCTTCTTGTTTCTCTCTCTTTACCTATCTCTTTGCCATATTCTTTTTCTGTTTCTTTTTCCTTCTTTCTTTTAGTTTTTCTCTTGGTTTCCCCTCTCTGTTTTCCTCTCTCTAATTCCACTCAGCCTCGCCACCACAGCACAGACCCGAAGCTCTGCTGTGTGCCTTTGCTGCCATCTAAGACCTAGCCTGCTGCAAACTCCGGCGGGTGCTCCGCGGCCGCCATTCCAGCTTCCTACCAGCAGGCCCTCAGACCCCAGTGAGCATAGCAGTGGTGACCGCTCAGCCCCAACCTTCAGCTCCTTCATCTGCTCCGAGGACCAACTTGCAGCAACCATTGAAGCCTCTCTCCCGAGCCTCCATAGCAGAAGCCAAACCAACTCTCCTCGGCCAGTCTTCTCCGGCAACTCCTCCCTGCAACCCGAGACTCCAGCAGGTAGCACAGCAATCTCCAGCCACTGTCTCAACTCTCCTCTGCATGTAGACACGCAAAACACACACACGCACTCACACTGTCACACACATGCCTGTATGCATATACATAGATTTTTTGATTTGTTTGGGGTTTTGACATGTAAAGTTTATTTTTTATTTATTTATTTATTATTATACATTTAATTGGAGCTTTATATATGTGCATATCTAATATTATTCTATTTTTGCAGGATTTTTCTTCTTTTTTTTGTGAAAATATTTATCTAGGTCTGATATATATAATATCAATTCATTTTTATTGCAGGGATTTTCTTTTTCTTAACTTAAGGATGTCGGTTATTTTAGGTTTAAGTTCATTTAGGGTTTTAATTATATATATATATATATATATATATATATATATATTTTTATGTGTTGGTTATTTTTCGTTTAGGGTTTTTGATTTATTGTATTTAATCACTAGGTTTGTCTTATTGTTAGTACATTATTCATATTTAATTACGGTTCTTGATCAATTGTTTTTGAATATTGTTTACATACTTATATTATTATTGTTATTAATCGTATTGTATATTATTGCATATTAATGTTAATGTTAATATTAATTTGTTGTCATACTTATCCTTGCATATCTATATAGTGATTTTCGAATCGATTTGTTTCCTAATTGTATAGTTTACATGTTAATTATAGGATTAATTTATTTCTTTAATTATTTCCATATTGTACATGTTATCATTAATTATATGTTAATATTAAGGTAGGTTTGGTATTATTAAAATATTATTATTATTATTATTATTATTATTATTATTATTGTTGTAATTATTATCTTTATTATTATATACATATACATATGTATATTTTTAGATGTGTGGTATTATTTTATATTATTATTATTATTATTTTTATGTAGGTATATATATATATATATATGTTATTATTACTATTAGTGTACGTTTGAGTTACGTATTATTATTGCCATATATGAGAGTACAGGTCATTTATTATTATCATACATACATATTCATATGCTAAGGTAGCGTTATTATTATGTGATATTATTATTAGTATATAATTATTATACTTTAATTATTTATGTAATGTCATTGTGGTATCATTGTATGTTATTGTTACAGTATAGCTTGCAATATTAATATGATATTATTAGTATCTGAATATTATTATAGTATTATGTTTTCATTATTGTTGCTATTGTTATTACTTTTTATTATTATTAATATCAAATATTCTTCGTATTTTTGTTTCCCAGGTGTATTCAAATTTTGTATTATGTATTTTGATATTTACTCTTATTATTTTATTTTACTATTTATTTTCATGTACATAAATCCCTATGATTTTAATGCTAGGGTATGAGCTTTCGAACTTCACGTACCTTAAGCTCTGAGGGAATATATATGTATGTATTACATTTATTTATTTATTTATTTATTTTTCATGTGTATTTATAAATTCATAAAAGGAGTAATTTAAAGACTTTTTAAATTAACTTAGGGATAATTCTAAATTAATTAGGTACCGTTCATAAGAACGGGCGCGTAGGGGGTGCTCGTACCTTCCCCTCGCGTAACCGAACTCCCGACCCCACTTCTGGTAACGTAGGCCCATTCTACCCCTAGCGGGGTAGTAATCATGTGTTCTAACCACACTAAAGGTTAGTGGCGACTCCGAAATTCTTATTTTTAATTGAAAATTAAAATTGATTTTTATTTCGCCACCCGGGGCACACGCGCTCCGGGACGTCGCGACAGCTTGGCAACTCCGCTGGGGACCTTAGAGAGTTGAGCTAGTAATTAATTAGAAATTATCCCAAGTTCAAATTCAATAAATATTTTAATTACTCCTTATTTTGTGAATATTGTAATTTGTAAATAACCTTGATTAATTGTAAACATTTTATTTCCATAATTTACAAACAACCTTAATTAATTAAAATTATTTTGTTTCCTAATTTTTTGAATATTAATTATAGATATTTTGTTTCCAATAAGTATATTAACTGTAGATATTTTGAATAAGCATATTAATTATAGATATTTTGTATACAAATTGTAAATATTTTGTTTCCATATTTTTTTTTAAGTAAGCATATTAACTAAAAACATTTTGTTTCCAAATTTTTTGAATCAACATATTAATTGCAGATATTATGTTTTCATATCTTTTGAATAAATATATTAATTGTAGATATCTTGTTTCCATATTCTTAATAGCATGTGAATAAATGTGGGGATAGCGGGATTAAGTTAAAATTTGAATTCACACACTTTCACACTCTATACCCAAGCTTTTCCTACTAGGATTAAATAGGAGTGTAATAGCGTCAGTCCCTTCGTGGCAGAACTTGATGGGACCTGCGAACCACTCCGCTCAGTGCGGGTTTTATCCAGACCCCTATGGGGGAGGATGAAATTCCAAACTGGGGACCTTTTATCAATGGGATTAGAGCCTACCCACACATACTTGTCTATAGTCTTCCCTAACTAGGATAGAGTCATGAAGAACCCTATATATACGTACCTATCCTGGGTTGGGACAGGAGTCACATCCTTCTCCACGTATAGCATGTTGTATATATGTTATGAGATACTTTGTATTATATCATACATTTGACATCCATTTTAGACATACATACTACTTAGCCAGTATTTAGAAAAAGCCCAATAATGAGACCAAGGCCCATCCTTTCAAAAAATGAAACACTTGGCCTAAGCAATTTAAAATATGGGTCGGCCCAACCCTTTTCAAATAACTCAGGCCCAATTTTTTATTATGAAAAAAAAAACCAACATAGGCCCGACCTCTTCCTAAGCAAAGATTCAGCTCAGGCCTGATTTTCAAAAAGGGTAAAACCCAGATTTCAAAAGTGAGCTTCGGCCTTATTGTCTAAAAATATGGGCCAACATTTTTCTAAGCAAATCCAAGCCCAAGTCCTTTTAAAACTACGGCCTGATCCCATCATTAAAAGTTTGAAGCCCATATTTTAAAATACTCAATGTCTAAGTGCATATCAAGGTCCATAAGCCTGCATTGAACAAATCCAATGGATTGACTAGCCTGGGTCAACTCCAAACTCATATCATAATTTGACCTTCCATAGAATGTGAGGCATATGTGTTGACCTTATAGGTCACGCCCTAGTTTTAATAATGACAAATACTCTTGTATTTAATAAATATCTAGTTCATGTGTAGGTTCATATTAGTATATCATCAATGGCACGTGAAAGCTCAAAAGTTTGAAGACAAACTCTTGATCTTAATTGTAATAATCTTAGTGAAATTTGTCTGTAATAGTAATTAGGGTATTTGGTTTGTAATAAGCACACACATCACATGCATGATTTATTTTGTAAGCTCAAACCGAACCATTTCTGGTCGACCGGACCTCTCGGGTTGCTCCTATTTTTTTACCATGGTTAAATGCTTTAAACAGGGTTAAATTGATTTAAATGTCATTAATCTTTTCTAACAATCCCTAATAGGTCCCCAACAGTCAAAATTTTCAGCATGTCTATATATACTCTCGCATTTGGTGGATTAAGCATCGATTAGAAAAAAGGATTAAGAAAATCTCTCTCAAGCAAAAATAATTTCTTTTGATTCCCATTTGCTCGTACCTTTCCTAAAAACACTTTAGCTTACTTTTTCAAGTTCAAAATCATTTGTAAGTGCGTTGAGTGTATAGTCTAATAGGTTTTGCTCTCATTGTTTAAAGTGTTTGAATCGATTTTTCTCCCGAGAGCATAACTTAAGTTTTCTTAGGAGGCTTTGCTAATAAGCCTACTCTAAGAAGACTTGTGGAAACTTCTGAGTGTTGCATTATCATTGCAATATCTTTGGAAGTTTGTATTTGTTTTGATTTGCAAAAACATATTTCAAGCTTACTCAAATATCTTGTGGAATTTATTGAACTATTTGTGAAAAGATATTTGTGCTTGTTACACTAATCTTTGTGGTAATATTTATACAAGTATATATATCATTTGCCGAAAACAAAGATTATTTATTTTGCAATCCAAGCATATATACATTCGTATGATTGAGATATTCTCTGATTAATATTCTTAAGGCTTGTTTGGTGTTATGTGTAAACATATTTGATTGAATATTTTTAGGTAAATAGATTATTATTGACACTCTCACGTACTTATTACACTGATAGAAAATATAGTTGAGAGTTGAAATATTTAGACCACATAGAGCTTACATTATTAAATCATCCGTGGTGTTTGTGTATGTGCTCATTTGTGGTACAAATCTGCTTGACGTGAAAGCACTCTTGTATTGTACCTTTGATTGTATATCTGAGAGATTCCAGGCGTGGCCTGAGGGGGCGGTAATCCAGCCCAGTAAGGATTGGTGTAAAGGTTGAGGTCAACCCTGTGGTAATTTGACCTAATTTGTATAGGTGCCGCTCCACCCGTTTAAGTGAGCAAGTTATTGTGATAATCCTTGTGCTGGTTAGCCAAGGCGGGGACGTAGGCAGTTGGCCGAACCTCGATAACATATCTTCGTGTCATCCTCTCCTTACTGCTTTCTAGTGCTTGTATGACTGTTTAAACTGCTTTATTTAATTTCTGGTATATTTACATTATTTGCACTAGATTGACCCTAGGCTTGTGAACATATTGCTGTTAGGAGGAATACCTAGGAGATAAATTTTAAAAATAACAATTCACCCCCCCTATTAGGATCACGGTAAAGCTAACAATATGGACCATCAATAAGGAAATGAATGGTTGAGGGAAGATTTGAACTAAAATTGTGACCTATCAATGGTCATGTTAATCTTGAAATCTTTCATTAGTGAGATTTTTCCTGAATTTTGGCAAAGTAGTTATTTAGATTACATTGCATTCATGCATTCATGCATAATTTCACATATAGCCATACACGATAGGTTGCATACATGTTCATATCCCTATTTGTATGTATTTGTGCCCTAGGTACACCCATGCATAAACACCCATTGCATAACATAATTATTCCATGTTCAATTTCATAACCATGCTTGCATAGTCATCTCCAATGGGTCAATAATCATATTCCAATTGTCTGCAAAATCATTGGCCAAGGTGGCAAAGTTAAAGATCCGGGATTCTAGTATTGAGTGGAGCAAGATGATTTCTCTATAGAGAAAGGTTAGGATCATGGGAACTCGTTGCGTGATCACAGTAGGAATGTAATAAATGTCATCGGGTTGGAAGATTGATTGGTTTTCAACTTCAAAAGTGAGCTCACATGATACAAAATGATGTGCTTGATCACCTAAGGGTGATGACAAGAGTAATGCATCCATGCTTTTTAGTTAAATCATTTTGAAATTGAATGAAATAAGAATGTCTTTCAGTCTCATCTCATTTCATCCTCCTTGAACCACTAACTTGTGCCAAATTTTGTCCATTTTTGCTTGTATTTTGTGTAAGTGACATAGGAAATAATTTTATCAGTACAAAGGATTAAGAGCCATTAGTTGATTCAATGGGGCAAAAAAAAAAAAAAAAAAGGGCAGCCTCCAAGATGAAGTTTAGTAAAGAAGGTCACTTCAAGGGGTTGTCAAGGAGCTTTGTGGGATGTGGATTTCAAAATGAAGAAGAGTCGTAAGAGAAATATACAGAAATGACTTCTCAAGCTTTGTCCTACATTTATTTGATGAAATCAATGAAAAAGTCTCTTATCTTTGTTATCTAAGTTATGATTGGTGTCTTAAAGGTATGATGATTATATTCTGATCAAATGAGGGGTGGCTATCTTTGATCGACCAGTTTTCCCATAAAGGGCCAAATAATGATTTACCATTTGTTAACCAAGTTGAGCCTGAATGTTAAACCAGTTTTTTTTTAAAAGTCAGTTCACCAAAAATTCAACCTGGGTTTGGGTTTTCTAGTGTTTGACAAGTCATTTGAGGAAATGATCACTACCAAAATGATGGCAGGTTGTTTTTCTTCTATCCAAAAGAAAAAAAAAAAAAAAAAAAAAACCCCTTGCAAGCCCTTTTGAGCCTGAAAAATTCATTTCTTGATTAACCTATCAAAGGATCACACCCCACACTGGGGCAGTTTTGAAAAGATTAATCCCAAATGAAGTTCAAATGGAAATGAAGTTAAGATTCCTTTGTAAAAGGAAAAGCAAAAGTTGAAGTAAAAGAAGAAGAAAATAAAAAAAAGAAAGAAAAAAAGGAAAGAGAAAGAAGAAGAAAAGGAAGAAGAAAGAAAAATATGGGACATACTACATATGTGATCTTTGACCAAATTACCCTTCATGAAATCGATAAATTTTGAGCCTTATTTAAATCTTTCTTTCTTCAACCCATACCTTTAGCCTACGTAACGGTCCAAATGAAAAACCTGACCAAATTGGTATATGTTATTGTCTTAAATGATTTGTTAGACTCAATATTGAGTCTGAACTACGTAATGACCTGATCCTAAAAAAGGTACGTATGCAGCTTGTTTAAATAACAAGTTCGGTCAAAACTCTGCGAATATGGCACCATAAATTGGAGCTAAAACTTTTATTATGGAATAGGAATTTTGAGCTTTAGTTTCCTTATTCTTGGTGAAACCTCAATCCTAAGCCTACGTTTCGTCCCATGTCTTAAAGTCCACCTTGAGATCGGAATATTGATCAGACTACCTAATGAGATACTAGTTATAATTCAAGATAGGGAGTTTGAAACAAGCTTGAAATAAGCAAGAAAGAACCTCTAAGCGGCGATACAGTGGAGGAGTTATGGTTATGAGGCTAAAAAGAAAAAAGAAAAAAAAAAGGTTTTGCCCATTGATATGATTCTCTAAGCTAGCAAACTTATATTAGTGTCAAAGTACTGGTAAAATTTGTCTCCTATTTAACAAGCACAGAAAATCAAGCAAAGACAAGCAAGTTTGTGCATTCCATTCATATTCCTATTGAGATTGAGTTATCTGATTGCATGCTTATTCATTTAAATTTCAAAGAGATTTTAAAACATTAAGGATGCAATCCAAAGAAAGTTCTTGTGGAGAAAATATAAGATGGACAAGATCAGCTACAAATGCATATACTAGGGTAGGTGTCATGCCGAGTTTCAGAGGAACACATTCAGAGACATCTATGTTAGTTGGGAATTCAAAAATATGGCCAAGATCAGAATTGGGTTTGTTACGAGCTCGTTGGTAAATTGGCACGTCATCATGTTTTATATCAAAAAAAAAAAGAAAACTTCTTGCCCTTCAAAGTTTTAAAGAAGGATGGATAGTCAAAGGGTTTCAGTATCACCAACAGTTTATATAAAGAAGATCCATGAAGAGAAAGAGCAGTCTAACTAGGGCAAATGTCACATCAGGTTTCAAAGATCCGCTTATAAAAAAGAATTGAGTTTCAGTGGACCCATTTGAGCACCTTCTAACCAGATTGGCATATGAAAACAAGGTCAAGATCAGTTATAGATCCATTCAACTAAGGCAGATTTTGTGATCGAGTTTCATTTGAGCCAAGCCAATCACCTCCATGGCCGGATGAGTTAAGAAAATTGAAGCCAATATCAGTAACAAATGATGGTAACTGGGGCAGATGTTGGTTTGAGTTTTGTCTAGACTAATTCCGATGCCGTCATATTAGAGTGCACAATGATAACATAGCCAAGATCAGTGGACAAGGATCGAATCTGGGGTAGCTTTTAAGTTCTATTGGAGTGAATTCAGGAGCTTTCAGAACAGAATAAAAGTTGAAAAATAGGGCCATGACCAGTGGCATGTAAACATTGGGGCAGATTTTGAGCACCTTTTGGAATTTGAAACATGGCCAGAATCAGCGGCAACTTGGAATTTGAAGGCACACCCGAGATTAGAGATTGGGTTGTTGATTACAAGCTCGTTGGAAGGAGAAAAGATTCATGCATTACCATACATCCCATGCATCATTATGCACACATCTTTGCATTCATGCATCATTATGCACACGTAACAACATATCACTGCATTTTTGCATCTTAGGTAGCAACATGCATACATATAGCAATAGAGCACCATTCACTCATACTTGCTTGGTTGAATAAACTTCTGAATAATTCTTTTGCGTCATTGACTGAGCCATTCTTATATAGATATATTTTGAAACTGGGGCAGCTGGCCCCCATGCATAGATTGACATACTTTGAAACTGTGGTAGTTGACCCCAGGAAGCAATTGATGCATTGGTTGTTGAGTCTCAAAGAGGGTGATTTATGGACAGCCAAAGAAACTCGGGTTTTTGTTCCCGATCGATAATCCCCGGTAGAATAATTCTAAACTCTACACTTGAGGACATTTTCCAGAAGAATCTCGTGGTCTCGCACCTCATTGACCCATCGTGGTCCCACCTTATTGACCCTTTACGGTCCCACTTTTATTGACCCTTCGCAGTCCTAACTTATTGACCCATCGTGGTCCCACCTTATTGATCCATCATGGTCCCACTCTTATTGACTCTTCGCAGTCCCAACTTATTTACCCTTCACGGTCCCACCTTATTGACCATTCATGGTCCCACCTTATTGACCCATCGCGATCCCACCTTATTGACCCATCGTGGTCTCATCTTATTGACCCTTCGCGGTCTCACTCTTATTGACCATTCGCGGTCCCACCTTATTGATCCATCGCGGTCCCATTCTTATTGACCCATCGCGGTCCACTTTTATTGACCCTTTTGCGGCCCACTCTTATTGACCCATCGCGGTCCACTCTTATTGACCCATCGCGGTCCACTCTTATTGGCCCTTCACAGTCCCACTCTTATTGACCCTTCACGGTCCCACCTTATTTATCCTTCACGGTCCCACTTTTATTGACCATTCGCGGTTCCACCTTATTGACCCATCGCAGTCCCATTCTTATTGACCCTTTGCGGTCCTACCTTATTGACCCTTCGCGGTTCCACTTTTATTGACCCTTCGTGGTCCCACCTTATTGACCCATCGCGGTCCCACCTTATTGACCTATCACAGTCCCATTCTTATTAACCCATCGCGATCCACTTTTATTGACCCATCGCGGTCCACTTTTATTGACCCATTGCGGTCCACTCTTATTGGTCCTTCACGGTCCCACTCTTATTAACCCTTCGCGGTCCCACCTTACTGACCCTTCACGGTCCTACTTTTATTGACCCTTCGCGGTCCCACCTTATTGACCCATCGCAGTCTCATTCTTATTGACCCTTTGCAGTCCCACCTTATTAACCCTTCGCGGTTCCACTTTTATTGACCCTTCGTGGTCCCACCTTATTAACCCATCACGGTCCCACCTTATTGACCCTTCACGGTCCCACCTTATTGACCTATCACAGTCTCATTCTTATTGACCCATCGCGGTCCACTTTTATTGACCCATCGCGGTCCACTTTTATTGACCCATTGCGGTCCACTCTTATTGGCCCTTCACGGACCCACTCTTATTGACCCATCACGGTCCACTCCTATTAACCCTTTTGCCGTCTCACTCATGTTGATCCTTCACTGGTCAGTTTCGAGAAGCCACACTTTGGTCACTTTTGATGCATTGGGCCCGGTCCAAAATTAGCGTCTTTTATCTTTGCAGGTTTATTACTACAAATAACGTAGGAGAGTTCCTACTTTTACTTTGAAACAACGAAGCCTACAAAGAGGGGCAACTATAGACACCCTATTTTTACCCAGGCCCAATATTATTATTATTATTATTATTATTATTATTTTATTTTTTTAATATTATTATTATTTTGCTATTATTATTATTATTTTTATTACTATTATTATTATTATTATTATTATTATTATTATTATTATTATTATTAGTGTTTTTATTATCTTTATTATTATTATTATTATTATTATTATTATTATTATTATTATTGATTTACTATAATTAATTTGGATTATTATTACTATTATTTTTATTTATTTATTTATTTTATTACCTTATTATTACTATAATTATAATAATAATTATTTTATTATTATTATTATTAGCATTAGTATCTTATTTTGGCTATTATTATTTTTATTATCTTTATTTTTATTAGTAATGTTATCATTATTATTATTATTATTATTATTATTATTATTATTATTATTATTAATTATTACTTTTAATATTTGTATTATTACTTTATTTTTATTAGTATTCTTATTATTATTATTATTTTACTGATGATATCTTTATTATTTTTTTAGAATTTTTTTTTATATAAGGGTGGGCAGCGGAGGCCAAATAGGGGGCGAGCCATTCAGAAAAAAATAAAAACCTAAGGCCTCCCAGTAGGGCGCTGCCCCCAGCCAATCATTCTCTCCTCTCTTCTTCTTCTTCTTCTACTTCTTGTATCTCTCTCTTTACCTATCTCTTTGCCATATTCTTTTTCAGTTTCTTTTTCTTTCTTTCTCTTAGTTTTTCTCTTGGTTTCCCCTCTCTGTTTTCCTCTCTCTAATTCCCCTCAGCCTCACCACCACAGCACAGACCCGAAGCTCTGCTATGTGCCTTTGCTGCCATCTAAGACCTAGCCTGCTGCAAACTCCGGCGGGTGCTCCGCGGCCGCCATTTCAGCTTCCTACCAGCAGGCCCTCAGAACCCAGTGAGCATAGCAGTCGTGACCGCTCAGCCCCAACCTTCAGCTCCTTCATCTGCTTCGAGGACCAACTTGCAGCAACCATTGAAGCCTCTCTCCCGAGCCTCCATAGCAGAAGCCAAACCAACTCTCCTCCGCCAGTCTTCTCCGGCAACTCCTCCCTGCAACCCGAGACTCCAGCAGGTAGCACAGCAATCTCCAGCCACTGCCTCAACTCTCCTCTGCATGTAGACACACAAAACACACACACACACTCACACTGTCACACACATGCCTGTATGCATATACATAGATTTTTTGATTTGTTTGGGGTTTTGACATGTAAAGTTTATTTTTTATTTATTTATTTATTATTATACATTTAATTGGAGCTTTATATATGTGCATATCTAATATTATTCTATTTTTCGCAGGATTTTTCCACCTTTTGCAATAATATTAATTCAGGTTTCATATATGTATATATATATATATATATATATATATATATATATATATATATCTTTCGTCAATTTATTTTATTTATTTTTGTAGGATTTTTTTCTTCTTTTTTTGTAAAAATATTTATTCAGGTCTGATATTTTTTATTGCAAGATTTTTCTTTTTCTTAACTTTAGGATGTCGGTTACTTTAGGTTTAAGTTCGTTTAGGGTTTTAATTATTTTTATATTTTTTTAATGTGTTGGTTATTTTTCGTTTAGGGTTTTTGATTTATTGTATTTAATCATTAGGTTTGTCTTATTGTTGGTACATTATTCATATTTAATTACGGTTCTTAATTAATTGTTTTTGAATATTGTTTACATTCTTATATTATTATTGTTATTAATCGTATTGTATATTATTGCATATTAATGTTAATGTTAATTTGTTGCCATACTTATCCTTGCATATCTATATAGTGATTTTAGAATCGATTTGTTTCCTAATTGTATAGTTTACATGTTAATTATAGGATTAATTTATTTCTTTAATTAATTCCATATTGTACATGTTATCATTAATTATATGTTAATATTAAGGTAGGTTTGGTATTATTAAAATATGCTTATTATTATTAATAATATTATTATTGTTGTAATTATTATCTTTATTATTATATACATGTACATATGTATATTTTTAGATGTGTGGTATTATTTTATATTATTATTATTATTTTTATGCAGGTATATATATATATATATATATATGTTATTATTACTATTAGTGTACGTTTGAGTTATGTATTATTATTGCCATATATGAGAGTACAGGTCATTTATTATTATCATACATACATATTCATATGCTAAGGTAGTGTTATTATTATGTGATATTATTATTAGTATATAATTATTATACTTTAATTATTTATGTAATGTCATTGTGGTATCATTGTATGTTATTGTTATAGTATAGCTTGCAATATTAATATGATATTATTAGTATCTGAATATTATTATAGTATTATGTTTTCATTATTGTTAATATTGTTATTACTTTTTATTATTATTAATATCAAATATTCTTAGTATTTTTGTTTCCCAGGTGTATTCAAATTTTGTATTATGTATTATGATATTTACTCTTATTATTTTATTTTACTATTTATTTTCGTGTACGTAAATCCCTATGATTTTAATGCTAGGGTATGAGCTTTTGAGCTTCACGTACCTTAAGCTCTGAGGGAATATATATGTATATATTACATTTATTTATTTATTTATTTATTTTTCATGTGTATTTATAAATTCATAAAAGGAGTAATTTAAAGACTTTTTAAATTAACTTAGGGATAATTCTAAATTAATTAGGTACCGTTCATAAGAATAGGCGCGTAGGGGGTGCTCATACCTTCCCCTCGCGTAACCGAACTCCCGACCCCAGCTCTGGTAACGTAGGCCCATTCTACCCCTAACAGGGTAGTAATCATGTGTTCTAATCACACTGAAGGTTAGTGGCGACTTCGACATTCTTATTTTTAATTGAAAATTAAAATTAATTTTTATTTCTCCACCCAGTGCACACGCGCTTTGGGACGTCGCAACACCAGGCACAATTCATGAAACTAAAAGAGTAGAAGAATGGAGATGCAAGCGTCAAGTTCAAGATAGTCATGAGAATGGATATTTAGATTTCATTGTATTTGCATATTTTATATGATATAACTAGAAGCTCAAAATCGTACCTTAGACTGACCTTAGGACACATACATATCATGAAAAATTTACTTAAAAGAGTCTAAGTTAGATTGAATTTTGGAGGCAAATTTTTGGAGGCCTCATCGACGAACCCAACGGCCTTATTGACAAATGCATGAAGCCCACTCGGCGATGAACACCTTATTCTTGTCGACAAGAAAATGCCAAGAGCACAAAAATTTTAGATAGGTCTCTTATCGACGAACTCACATTCATCTCGATGAACTAGTGTTGGACACTTGTCGACCAAGGTGTCCTCTCATCAATGAATGTCGGGCATAGAATTGCGATTCAGCGGGTATACGCATGGAATTTTGTCCATTTAAATTGATCCAATGGCTGAGATTAAACCTAGGGTTGAGAACTCATATAAAATTAACCTAAAAACCCTAGTGCCTCACTTTTGGCCAAAGATTAAAAGTCTTGAACGTTTAGCACAACTTGGGAGAGCATTGAACACACTGATGAGCTCTTGCTTGGGATTTCAAAGCATATATGTCAAATCTGAGGTAAGGCTACATTGATTTTCAAAAGGCATTCTAGCGATTGTTGTGCATTCAACTTAGTATTGAGGTTTGGTAAATCGATCTACTTGTTATTACTTATTCTCAAAGAGTTTTTCATCTCAAAAATTTATCATTGAATATTATTTGAGAGATTGATCTTGAGTGTACTTATATATATTTATTATTTGAAAAGACAACTTCTTGAGAAAAGTTCATCCAAATGTTGAATATTTTTGTTTCAAGTGTTTATTAATTTAAAGACTCAATATTTTTGAAATTACAAAACCACTTGATTAAATATCCTAAGAGCTCATAAATATATATTATTGAGGGATATTTTCTGAAAAAATATTATATTATGTTTTTGATATTTGGAACACATATTATATATATATATATATATATATATATATAATATACATATTCATTTACAAAGATCATATTGTGTTTTGGATTTTTGGAACAAAACTGATCAATCTAGATTTTTGGAGCAAAACTGAATTACATATTTGTATTGAGATCATTTAGTTGGAGTCAATATTTGAAGGGAAAAATTTTTTTTTAACCAAAGATTATTCAGAGATTTTATTGACCACATTATATACACTCATTGAGCTTCAAGTTTTATCATATGAATATGCGTTAGGAATTTCTATTGTACTCACCAGCTTGTGTAGAAGCATTATTGAGTTTTTGCAAAATAGTTATATTGTAATCATAGTTCGGGCTATGAATCGGGTTTGAGGAGAAAGTTGTATCTCTTGTAAGCAATGTATTAGGAGGAAGTTGTACCTCTTGTAAGCAGCGGATGTAAGGGAAGCTCCATCCTGATTAAAGGAGTAGGATTTAGTGAAATCCTTGAGTGGGTTGCTCAAAGCGAGCATGTAGGTTAGGTTGGCTGAATCTCATAAAAATTATGTTTTCCTTCTCTCTTTCTTTACTCCTTTTAATTTTCGCAACGCATTTCATTACCTATCATGCATGTGTGTATGTTGAATAACCTTTCAAGCACTTAGTAATTAATTGGGTATAACTGAATATAAACTTATTGGATTGAATTAATTTCAAGCCCTGGTGATTGTCTGTGTAAAATCTTAACATAGGGACTGATTGATGAAGCAAAATTAAATATTTTCAAAATACCCAATTCACCCCCCCTCTTGGGATTACACCTGAATTCACAGATTAGTTAAAGACTAATTAATTAATAGTAATTATGTGAACTTAATCATACCTAGGTAAAAAAAGGTGAGTGACAACTCCATAGAACCATAAAAACATAAGATAAATGTTAATAATCACATTTTGAATAGCCATCTCCATCAAGGCACTAGATATTGGTTCACATGTGTTGATAGTGTAAACCTTAATCTAAGAATAAGTTCAAAAGAAAACCCTAAAACCCTAGAAGGCAACCTAGAAAACTTGGTATTTTTTAGTTTCTTTTTTTTTTTGGATTTTTAAATATTACAAAAAACTTAGATAGAAAATAATGTTACGTACTAATAATAATAATACCTACAATAATAATAGTAATAACAACAGCAACAACAACAACAACAATAAAAATATTCTAATGTCCATTAGTGAAAATTAAATGAAAAATAATTTCTATGATTTTTTTCTATTTTTTTCAAAAATTTCTAATTTATTATAATTAAAATATATTGAAAATGAAAATAAAATAAAAAATAAACAATGCATGCAAGGTTTGTTGTGGGGCACGTGTTCACACAAACCCAAGCAAACACTAGGGTTTTCACAATGCTTCCTCAGTGATGGATTGCACTAGGCCCTTTCAGCCACAATTGAATGTCATGCACCATCAATGACCTCATTTTCCAACTAGACTTTGCCACCTACACAAGCTACCATCGATAAGAAACATAGGGAAAGTTGCTTCTGTAGGTGCATGTTCCTTTGTAGACGTTGTCCAACCTTTGCTCAGCCATCAAAACTCTATTGAATGCCACCTTTGCCACTCTTTAGACACAACTGATGGGGAATCGTCATTGGAAAGAGGCCGTTATCATTGAAAGACACCGCAAAGGTGTTCTCTTCTTGCAATGTCACCATGAATCACTGTTATTCCTACAACCTGGCATGTTTTCCATATAACCTTGTCGGAGTTATAGGGTCACCAGAGATCTAAATACTTGTTTAGAATTCCCTCTCTGCCACCTCTTTATCCCCCTTTTCCTTTCCTTCTCTCTTTTTTTAATTTTCGATTACATGAAACATGTTTTCTTTTTGTTTTTCGAATAAGAATCACTACTTTTTATGGGTGTAGAAATTAAAGAAAATTGATATAAACATAGAATCAAAATTATCATTTTCACCAAGCATGAAATAAACAATATAGTTTTAACATGAACATGGAATGGTGATTAGAATTTTAACATGAACATAGAATAAAGGTTGCAACTTTGCAAATTTTAATACAAATATAGAATAAAAGAGTGCAACTTTAGCACTAGTATGGAAGAATTATACACTAACTTTGCACCAAGATGCATCAATATTCAAGAATGCTTCATGCTCACACTTTAATCTTCTCCTACTTATCCATGAAAACAATTCAAAGACACATGAGAATATATAAGATAGATCACGATGCATATCTTTATTTTTATTTTTTTCAAAAAAAAAAAGTTAAAATACCAAAAAAAAAAAAAAAAACACAATGCTAAGAACACCCAAGTGATGATAAACTTATTCCCCTCTTGATCGTGACTGCGTACTCTTCCTTCACTCCCTTGAACGGTCGTATCCCCCCCTCCAAGAAATTGAGTGTGAATTTTCCTAGTATTTAACGTGTATTCCCCTTTTCCTTTGCTTATTTAAAGTTCTTTTTATAAGCAGAAAGGCTTAGGTTTTACCCCAATAATTCCACTTCAATACCCCTTAGACAAAAGGAGGTACCTTTATTGTCCAAAACTAGATGTTTAGACGATACCCTTGCCTTATTCTCAATAGGGGAAAGGACAAATGAGATAGGGATATCCACCTATTCGCATAAAATAGTGAGCAAAAATCGCCGACATGTGATATTAAAGCTAAAACTGTCCCAAAACCCATTACACCCATGCAAAAACATCAAAAGAGATTGGAGAACCCTATTTAATTGCTTTAAACTCACCTCTTGCTTATTGTTTGATCAATTGTTCCAAGAATAAATCCAAAATTGTCCATGAAGAACCAAAAAAGCATATTGATTCCCCAAAATTTTAAAATTTGCTCGAAAAAAATGGGTATCAAGAAACCCCCCCCCCCCCATTTGTTTATCTTTTCCACTTAGAAGAGTGCAACAAAGTTAAATGCACGTATTTTTATTTGAGTGCTAATTTTGTATGGTCAAATTAATAGAGTGATCCAAGTGAAAAAAAATTTGTATAAATGTATAAAAAAAAAAAAAACACACGGTGGCCACATACCCAGTTACCATCTTAGTATATAAGAAGAAAAATGTATTATGATAATGTGTCAAACTACCATTAATGCACAATGATAACAATAAAACATAGTGGCAACATGTCCAACTACAATCTCTAGTATGAAAAGAAAAAAGGTGTTGTGATGGCATGTCTAGCTACCATCAATGCACAAAATATAAAAATAAAACACATTAGCAACATGCTCGATTGCCATCTCAACATATAAAAAAAAAAAAAAAAGGGCTATGTGATAGCGTGTCTAGCTACCATCTATGCACAAAAATAAAAGGAAGACATAGTGCCAAATTATTTTAGTTACACCTAGTATATAAAAAGAAAAAGGGGCTATGGCATGGTGTCCAACTACTATTTATACAAAGAAAATAAAAAGAAGATGTAGTGCGGCAACATGAATGTCTAGTTACCATCTTAGAATATATATATATATATATATAAAAGGTAATTTAATAGTATTTCTAGTTACTATGTTGTGATATGTGGCTCACATAGTGAGTGGAAGGCATGCACAAAGAGAAAAACTGATGGAAATCAAGATGTTGATGTCAACTAGGGGAAAGAGTCGATGGTTTGGCCAAGTTTTAGAAAGAATTTGCTCTATGTCTGAAACCGTCGACAGTAATTTGGCTTGGGAACCCAGCGCAAATTTCAAATTTTGAATAAGGACGTTAAGTTGGTTGGGGATTTGGATAGAAAGCCTTTAGAAAATTTATATAAACATTGTTTCTATTGTATTTGTAATGGTTGTTCATATCTTTGACACAAGATAGTAAGAAAATTTCCAATTGCTCCATGGATGTAGGCATTATCGAACCACATAATTAGTTGTGTCTTTACTATTGCTTTCATTACAGTCATTGTGATTGTCATTTATGTACTTTTACCATTAAATGCTATGTATATTTGATTCTATATTCTGCTGTGCAATTCAATTTTCAAAAGAAATTGGTATTAGAACATTGTTGTAATGGCCTTTGAAACTTCGTTTGCAAAATTACGTTGTCAAGTTTGATGGAACCAAAAATTTTAGTTTATGACAGAGCAGGGTGATGGATTTGTTAGTGCAGCAAGGTATGGTGACCCTATACAGAGTTCAATTAGAAGGCATGGATGACACAAATTGGAAGGAAATGGAAGGAATTGGAAGCAAAGGTTGTGTGGCTATTTTTAGATTGTGTTTGGCGGATGACATGTTGTATCACGTCATGGAAGCAAATTCTCCTGTAGCTGTCTGGAAGAAACTCGAAAGCCGATATATGTCTAAGTCTCTTATGAATAAACTATTTCTTACACAAAAATTTATATTGGATTAAGATGGTGGAAGGTTCGGATTTGAACCAACACATCAATGCATTCAATCAAACCATAAGTGATTTAATTTCGGTTGATGTGAAATTTGAGGAAGATGACAAGGTGCTGATTTTATTGAATTCCCTACAAGTATCTCACACGTATGAAAACATGGTTATGACTCTAACATGGGGTAAATAAATGACTCCCTCAAAAAATGAGCAGCTCGAAAGCTATCCCAAGTATAGGAGTTATGTCGTGTAATATTCAGCCCAAGGGCTAGATCATCTCCTCAGGGAATGCGTTTTAATCTCAAGTTTTACATTTTCCCAATCGAAAAATAAAAGTTGCTGAACTTAGTTCATATTCGAAATTTTCAAAATTGGTTGAGATTTCCTTCGACAAATTAAACGAACATGCGAATTAAAATCTTAATCCTAGAATGCACTGAACTAAATAGTAAGAACGAAAACCCCACGTTAACAACTGAACTAGAATTGAACCATGCATTGAATTTTGGAAAAGAATAAAAACAATAACTTTAAACAAAAACTGAAGTATGCAATTTAAAACTTGATCGAACACAAACTCAAACAAGAAAAGAAAACAATTTTTTTGCAATCAAGAACCTAACCAAAATTGGAACTTTTAACAACTAATTAATAAAAGAAACACGATAAAAATTCCACTCCAATCATACCAAAGTTAAAATAAATGGCGGTCAACAAAATTAAGTCCTAAAGAAGAAATTTTTTTCTTTTTTTGTATTTTTTTCTTTTATTATTTTTTTCTTCAAGAAGCCAAACCAAATTTTAATCAATAAAGAAAAATCACTCAAGAAAAACTTAAATCTAATATTAACAAAAAATAAGAAAATAATAAATATACCTCAATTATAATATCCAAACAAGATTAAAAATTAAAACTTTAATTAAATTTCAACCAAAAGAAAATAACAAGCTTGCAACTATTTTAAAGGTATGACAAAGAACAACTAAAGGAAAAAGAAAAGAAAGAAAAGAGAAATAAAGAGAAAAGAGAAGCTGGTTGTGATGTCGTGTTTGGCAGGTGGTTGTTGTGGCTAGTGCAATAAGAGGTGTGGTGCTCGGGTGGTTGCAGAAGACGGCCGCCAGCTGATGCAGAGGGTGGTCCGGTGGTGCTGCAGACTGGATCTTCGGGGCTGGATGACTAAAGGTCTTAAGTGGCCGACCGTGGAGAGTGGCAGGGAAGGTGTCGTGGAGCTCTGTTGCTGGTGTGGTACGGCTGTTGGAGAAGATGGAGGTCTCCAGGACAGAGGGCTGTCTGGATGAGGGAGGAGCAGGAAGAGAGATCGAGAGAAACAGAGTGAGGAAGAGAGAATAAAAGAAAGAGTATAGGGAAATAGGGGAAGAGGGGGATACCAAAAGGGAGGGAGAGATTGAGGGAAGGCCGAGAAAACACAGAGAAAGGGACAGAGTGAGGGAGGAGAAGAGAGGGAAAGAGTGAGAGAGAAGAGGGTGTGTGGGGCACACACTGCCGTAGAATAGAGGAGGAAAAGGGATATATAGGGAGAGGGAGAGTAAAGCCCTGCAACCCAGATGAAGCTAACCCGACCTGGCCTGCATGGCCGGGTATCAAGTAATATATATATATATATATATATATATATTTTTTTTTCTTTTTTTTTTCTCATTTTTCTTTCTGCAAACACGACCCATTTTGACTCTCTTGGAGCCCATTTCTCTCAAAGCTCAAAACATGGAAGTTGTAGATAATCTTCTTGTCTTTCTCCAAAAATTAGAATCGTCTCGATCAGAGCTCGAACGGGAAAGTTGTGCGCAATTTACGAACTGATGTTGGTTTTGGCTCTCGGGAATTTCTTGTAATAAAAAATTGCCAAAAATTCTTAAATTGTTCAATAAAACTAAAAAATTATAAATAGGGAACTTTGTTAAAATATCCAGAGTAATTAGGCATTTAATTAAAAATATAAGCCCTAATGGTTGGATTAAAACGCCTAATTACGCAATTTAAGCGTATAATCACATCCCTCAACTAATGTTTTGCTAGTCTCTAGCAAATAACGTGAATGAATTTCAGGGCGGTGCCCACAACTACGAACTCTTGAGACATAAAATTAATGCACATGCGACACAACCATATCGTTTCACATATAAGAATATAACTGAATTTCACACAAGTTTGTTCATATTCAATGCACACAACTTCGAAGCACGTCACTCATGCAAGTTTCATCGTTTATATAACATTTAAGAACAGTATACTCACATGAAGTTAATTAGTGGCACAATTTAGAGTTAATGTGGTCATATAAGTTCGAGTATAAACAGGTAAAATCTTGAGGTGTGTGTGACTCAATACACCTAGGATACAGTGGACACCTACAAAACGGTCACTTTGACTCGGCCTAACTGGTATACCCTCAACAACACTCAAAAGGAATGGGTTCACTTGTCATATGTAAGGAGGAGTGTCACAATCAAACATCCCATATATTGGAAGGAACAAACGCTAAGTATACGGAGTGGACTAGTTTGAAAAGGTTCTAACCTATCTATGAGGTGTCGGGTCCTTCACCCTAACATCTTCTCACCTACTTGCCATATCCAACCGAGACCACCCTACATCCACTTATTCACAAACTTATCATGAATGCATATGAGGTATTAAACGGTTGAAGAATTTTCATACGTGAAGAACATGTGTCGTGTCCTTGAATTTTTTTTGTGGTATTTCTGTGGAGCAGGCATTAGAATTTCATTTGATGTGCATTTCTATTTCTTATTCTTTCTTCTGCTCATTTTTTATTTTCTGTCTTTTCTTGATCAATTAGGATAATCATTACACTTGTCTTCATACCTCAATGGGAATTAAGCTTGAACAGTGGTCCATGAACTAAGTCTATCTCTAAGGGTGGCTCAGCCTTCACATCTTAAGTAGGCTACAAGACCTAGGTTTCTATCTCCACACTAGATGCCACCTCTAGGCTAGCAAATCAAAAACAAAGACTATTGTACAAAAAATCATCCAGAAGAAAAGAGAATTGAGTTCCATGAACTTTGATTTGATGTTAACACTCAAAAAGATGATAAATAGCTCAAGGATATCTCACAAGGTGTCATAGTCGCCATGAGTGTTCTCTCAATGCTCACAGGAAACCCTAAGTGCAATGAATCATGTGAATGTGTCTATTCAGCCTCGTGAGATGCCGTGTAAATATAAGAAATTATATAGCCAGATTAACACGAGTGCACTACCAATCAATTCTTTATGGAGTTACAAAGTCATATAATGAGAAACTACGCATAAATGACTTAAGTGTGTAATTCTTAGGTTATATGCAAGTATATAAAAGGTATAAGTCAGTGTTAAGCATGACATAATGTAGTGTAATTCCTCAGTACTCTTCCTTTCTTTCCCTTTTTGAAATGTTTTTGCTTTTTTTTTTTCAAATTATTATATAGAACCCAGCAAGTATACGTGCACAGTGTCAAATGCAAATGTTCACCCCCCCAAACCAAAGTGGAACATTGTCCTCAATGTGACAGAATAGAGAAAATAGAAAAACTATGCACGGGAGAAATAGAGCGTTCCTAAGTGGAGAAGTAATGGAAAATGAAAACTGAACTACAAGAAAATGTACCTAAAAATTAACTAAAAATAAAATAAGGTAAAACAAAATGAAAAGAAGGAAAAGAAAAACATCACAATTGTCTGGCAGAGGCTTTGGAGGAATTTCTTCTGGTGGGTGCAGGTCTATAAATTGAACTAGCAGGTCTTTAAATTTGAGCTGCCACGATGAATTAGTCTTCATACTAGCACGAAAGTCAGCCTTAAATGAATTAATACTTGTCAAAATACTAGATAATACGTGTGCAGATCGACCTTTTTGTTTTAACAAGAAAGGATCTTTATTCAGTATATTTTTCAGGAAATTTACTTCTTTACGAGCTAATGTTTGAGGAAAAATTGTTGGAATGGTTACCTTTAGTTCTTTAGAAGCATTAACATTAAAAGTTTTACCTGGTTCCTTGAAAAGTAAACATTCACCATTCTGCTCACCCTCTTTATTGGGCGTACCAATCATCCTACCACTGTAGGGATTTGTTTCGACATTGGGTTCCTTGACATATAATTCAGTCGGGAGTGATGGAACCATGGTTACTGAGCTTTGAGACTAAGGTACCACATGTTGGTACTCCTTATTAGTATCAGCCTCCTTATTAACTGATGGCTCCACTTCTAGGCTCGTTTCCTCTGGTTTTTCTTTGAATTCATCTATTTCAGCCGCAACTCTTGGTGTCGGGAGTACTGGTTGTTCGGCGATAAGCATCTCAGGTCGGGGAACTTCTTTCTCTCTTCTCAAACTGTTGGTGGCCTCCGCTGTCTCAAAAGAATCATTGTGTATTTGTTGTTGCTGCTGCTGGTATTCTTGAGGACTAGGCTGAGGATCCACGAGCAATTCCTCTTTCTTTAATATTTCCAACTGTGTGCTCACTGTATTAATGGTGTCCCGAAATTCATTTAAGTCCTGAGTATGCTAAGTATATTGATTGATCTGAATTTGCATGAATTGCTAAAGCATATTTGCCATTTGTGTCATGCTATCCTCAAGAAGTCCTGATGGCGCACAACTCTAAGGGATTTGTTGTGGCTAATATTGAGGTGGAAGATTGTTTGGGCAGTATGTTGGCTCATATGTATCTCCACCATGGATTATGCTGATAGGGTGTACTATCATGGATGCCTGATTGTATCGTGTATTCCATTGTGAGACACTTTTAGTTAGGTAATTAAAAAATGATAGTACTTGATCTGGATCCTCGCTGAAGGGTTCTCCATTCCACATGGTCTGAACAAGGTGCTTGCAATCAGGGGTAAGAGTAGTATAGAAACAATTAGCTAACCTCCATGAGTCAAACTCGTGATGTGGACAAGTACTTAGCAAATCTTTTAATCGCTCCCAGCAAGCCCAAAATTTCTCATCACCCTGCTACACAAACTGAATAATATGTTCTTACAAAAATTGTGTTTTCTGTAAAGGACAAAACGTATGCATAAATTCGCGCTCCATATCAACCCAATTAGTGATAGATTGAGGTCTCAAGGACTGAAACCACATCTGTGCCCCATCCTGTAAAGAAGCAAGAAACAAACGCAGTCAAGTAGATTCATTAGTTCTAGCATGAGAGAAAAGCATATTGCAGGTTAACTCGAACTTTGACAGGTTCTGATAAGGGAACTCAGATTTCGTCCCGTAAAACTAGGGTAGCAGTGACGTCCTCCCACCCTACATCATGAAAGTAAGTTCTTTATTAGGTAAAACAGTGGAAGATGGTGCAGTGGTGTATTCAAGCTACAAAAAGTCCATCATCGTGTGCAATGCAGGTGCAACCATATTTTTTTGTTTATTATTATTATTATTTTCAAAACTCAATTTTTGATTTCTTCCTTTTTTTTTTTCTTTTTTTTTTTCACTAGACTAAATAAAATGACGGGAAAAATGCTAATTTGAGACTAAGACTGACATTCCCCAGCAACGGCGCCAAAACTTGAATCACTCAAAAAATGAGCAGCTCGGAAGCTATCCCAAGTATAGGAGTTAGGTCGTGTAATATTCAGCCCAAGAGCTAAATCGTCTCCTTAAGGAATGCGTTTTAATCTCAAGTTTTACGTTCTCCCAATCGAAAAATAAAAGTTACAGAACTTAGTTTAGATTTGGAACTTTCAAAATTGGTTGAGATTTCCTTCGACAAATTAAACGAACACGCGAATTAAAACCCTAATCCTAGCATGCACTGAACTAAATAGTAAGAACAAAAACCCCATGTTAACAACCGAACTAGAATTGAAACATGCATTGAACTTTGTAAAAGAATAAAAACAATAACTTTAAACACAAACTGAAGTATGCAATTAAAAACTTAATCGAACACAAACTCAAACAAGAAAAGAAAACAATTTTTTTGCAATGAAGAACCTAACCAAAATTAGAACTTTTAACAACTAATTAATAAAAGAAACACGATAAAAATTCCACTCTAATCATACCAAAGTTAAAATAAATAGCGGTCAACAAAATTAAGTCCTAAAAAAGAAAAATTTTCTTTTTTTTTTTGTATATTTTTTTTCTTTTATTTTTTTTCTTCAAGAAGCCATACCGAATTTTAATCAATAAAGAATAATCATTCAAGAAAAAATTAAATATAATACTAACAACAAATAATAAAATAATAAATATACCTCAATTATAATATCCAAACAAGATTAAAAATTAAAACTTTAATTAAATTTCAACTAAAAGAAAATAACAAGCTTGAAACTATTTTAAAGGTATGACAAAGAAGAACTAAAGGAAAAAGAAAAGAAATAAAATAGAAATAAAGAGAAAAGGAAGAGAAACTGGTTATGGTGTCATGTCTGGCAGGTGGTTGCTATGATTGGTGCAACAAAAGGTGTGGTGCTCGGGTGGTTGCAGAAGACGGTCGTTGGCTGGAGCAGAGGGTGGTCTGGTGGTGCCGTTGACTGGATTTTTGGGGCTGGGTGACTGGAGGTCTGAAGTGGCCGGCTGTGGAGAGTGGAAGGGAAGGTGTCGTAGAGCTCTGTTACTAGTACGGTACGGCTGCTTGAGAAGATTGAGGTCTCTGGGACAGAGGGCTGTCTGGCTGAGGGAGGAGTAGGAAGAGAGACCGAAAGAAATAGAATGAGGAAGAGAGAATAAGAGAAAGAGTATAGGGAAACAAGGGAAGAAAGGGAGACTGAAAGAGAGGGAGAGATCGAAGGAAGGCCGAAAAAACACAGAGAAAGGGAGAGAGTGAGGGAGGAGAAGAGAAGGAAAGGGTGAGAGAGAAAAGGGTGCGCGGGGCACACACTGCCGTAGAACAAAGAAGGAAAAGGGATAAATAGGGAGGGGGAGAGTGAAGCCCTACAACCCAGATGAAGCGAACCCGACCCGACCTGCATGGCCTGGTCACATCAAGTAATATATATATATATTTTTTCTTTTCTTTTCTTTTTTCTCATTTTTCTTTCCGCGAACACGACCCGTTTTGACTCTCCTGAATCCTGTTTCTCTCAAAGCTCAAAACATGGAAGTTGTATATAATCTTCTCTTATTTCTCCAAAAATTCGAATCGTCTTGATCTAACCTTGGATGGGAAGGTTATGCACAATTTATGAATTGATGCGGGTTTTGGCTCCCAGGAATTTTCTTGCGATAAAAAATTGCTAAAAATTCTTAAATTGTTCGATAAAACTAAAAAAATTATAAATAGGGCACTTTGTTAAAATATTGAGAGTAATTGGACATTTAATTAAAAATATAAGCCCTAATGCTCAGATTAAAATACCTAATTACGCAATTTAAGCGCGTAATCAATAAACCCTGAATTTGGAAGAGGTAACAAGCACGCTGCTGGGATTTCATCAAAGAAAAAAGGTCAACGATAAAATTTCACATGGTGAAGGGCTTGAGGTGAAGAGTATATGAAAGTGGAAGAGGAAAATTTATGAATGGATCAAATCAAAATAAGTCTCAATCGTAGTCCAAGAGGAACAAGGATATTCGGTGTTTTAAGTGTTATAAAAAAGGGCACATAAAACGTGAGTGTCCACAATTGAAGAGGGGGAATGCTAAAAATAAAGAGAGCTCTTCAAAATTAGTGAATGTAAGTTGAAGAAGGAAATTCAAAAAATAACGATGGTGATATGCTTTCAGTGTCATCACGGTCGGATCGCCTCACAGACTCTTGGATCCTAAACTCAGCGTGTTCTTACCACATGACACTAAACAAAGAATGGTTCAGCACCTATAGGTCGGTTAATTCTAGTTTTGTTTTAATGGGTAATGATGTTTCATGTAAAATCATTGGAATAGGAAACATAAGAATTTAGATGTTTGTTGGTGTTGTGAGAACCTTATGTGATGTACGACACATACGAGATCTACGAAAGAGTTTAATTCCATTAGGCATTTTGGATTGTAACAGATTCAGTTATAAGTATAAAAGTTGTATTATGAAGGTGTGTAAAGGCATTATAACGGTGATGAAAGGGTAGAAACTAGCAGGAAACATCTTGTTGACCTTATAGGTCATACCCTATTTTGATTATGAAAAATAATCAAGTATTTAATATTTATCAAGTTTGTGTGCAGGTTCATATTAGTAAGATCATTTGATGGCATGTGATGACTTGAAGAATAAAGACCCAGAAGATTCATTTTTTGTAATTTATATTATCTTCATTTCGGGTTAGTAATAGTAATATAGGAAAGGTTTGTAATAATGAATGCATATCATGTATATAGGAACTAATAAGCTCAAAGACCTTAGAATGACCATAAGTCCTTGCACTTACACTTAAGTTAGTCCCCAATATCATATATACTATCAGGGGAACATATTGAATTGAAGACTTAAAGGGCTAAAATAGTAAGGTTTCGAGTGACTGAACCATGGTGTTCAAAACACCTCGGTCGACCGAATCGTTGAATGGTCAGCAGCCTGAACTTTCACGTTCAAAACTGCCTCGTGCTAACAAACTTGATACCAAGCAACCAAATTTCAGACTTTTGGAAAATCACCTTGGTTCGGCAAATTGTTCTCTTCATAGGGCCCAAACATGAAAAACGTACTTTTTATCATGTGTCTGTTTGGGGCGACCGAACCATAGGTCAGGTGCTCGAAACTCTCAGGTTGGACAAATTTTTATCGTGGTTAAGAGGGGTTAAACAGGGTCAATTTTTCTAAACATTTCTAAAACAAATTTAATAATACCCTATGTATCGCCAATGTTTATAAAATTGGGTAATTCTATATATGGGTTCATTTGCTCTGATTAGGAATGAAGTAGCAAATTGATTAGCAACAAATATTCTGAAAAATTTTTAAGCCCATTCTTTCATATAAAGTCTATATACCACATACTACCATTCTTTTGAGAAATCTAGCATTGTGTGAATATCCTTGAGTGATTATTATTGTTGGTTGTTACTAAAAACCCTCATTTGTTTATTGTGCATTGGATTTTTAGATTGGGGGTTGAGCTTAGTTTTTCCCCCATATTTAATTTAATAAATCTTTTGTGTGGGAAAACTTAGAGCTCGTGGGTTTTAGCATTCATATTGCAAGACACCTTAGCTCATATTTTTGATTGTGCAAAAATCTTTTCACAAGCTAATATTTGAATATCTTTTGTGCTTTGATATTGAGAAAATATTTTTGAGATATTCCAATTACTCTTGGTACAAAACTTTGAAACCCTAAATTCTGATTAAGATTTTTATCTATACATAGTTTCAAAGATTAGCTTGTTGATACACTCTTATACTTAAATTGAGATAGTCATTACTTTGAGTGTTGATTGCACATATACACCATTGAGCTTACCGCTCTTACATTATTGGTGTGCTTTGATTATTACTGGTGCAAATCTACTTGATTGAGAACTGTCGCGATGTTCTGGGAGCGCGTGTGCCCCGGGCGGCGACATTAAAAATGTGTTTTAATTTTCAAGGAAAATATGGAATGTCGGAGTCGCCACTAACCTTTTAGTGTGGTTAGAACACATGATTACTACCCCGTTAGGGGTAGAGTGGGTCTACGTTACCAGAGTTAGGCTCGGGAGTTCGGTTACGCGAGGGGAAGGTATAAGCACCCCCTACGCGCCCGTTTTTACAAACGGTACCTAATTAATTTGAAATTATCCCTTAGTTAATCTAATAAGTCTTTAAATTACTCCTTTTTATGAATTTATAAATACACATGAAAAATAAATAAATAAATAAATAAATATAATATATACATATATATTCCCTCCGAGCTTAAAGGTACGTGAAACTCGAAGGCTAATACCCCCGCATTAAAATCATAGGGATAATAATTAAGAAAATACACTCCCAAAATTTTGAAATTGTATATAAAATTTTTATAGGAAAATACTAGTATGGGAGGTTTTAATATATATTAATAAGATAATAAACTAAGAAATTTAATTACCATAATACATGTAATAATAATAGGGATATATATATGCTAAAATATTACAAATGTCAAAGTAAGTAATGAAATACCATGATACTATATATATTAAGACACTAAAGATACTATAAAAAATAATAATAATAATTAATACTAAATATATCGAGATACTAAAAGTAATTAATACTAAATGTGTTAAGATACCAAAAATAATTAATATTAAATGTATTAAGATATTAAAAATAATTACTTCTAAATATTTAAGATAAAACACAAATTATCACAATACATAACTATAATACCATAATAACTACATGTAATAAAAGAAACCCTAAAAATACCTAAAACAATGTAACCTAATCAAAACCCTGAAATATATATACATGGAAACACATAAAGCCCTAAAATATATATGTAAACATACAATAATATATATGGAAACAAATCAACCCTAAAATTAATGTACAAATGCAAAACAATAAATATGGAAATAACTGAAATTATGGAGACAAATCGACCTAAAAATTAACATGTCAATAAACAATAATATATATTTAAAACAATTAATGAAATTAAGGCAACAATGTAAATATTTAATATGACTACTAAATGGGAAATCATAGAAGTAAATCGAATCGAAAATTGATGTACAATCCTAAATATTAATATGCTAAATATGAAATAAACACTAAATATGTCCAATAATAATAACACTACACATGAACATTAAGTATGACGTACAATAACAAAAGCCCTACGTATGTAAATATCAAACAACAATGCCCTTTATTAAATAACTACAACGATGAAGACTACCCTAAATACACAAACATTAAACATTCAATAATAACAAAAAATAATCCTAAATATGAAAATCAAACACTTAAAATAGCCATAACAATAATAAAAACCCACAATGTGAATATAACAACAAAAACCCTAATCATGAATATTTAAATATACAACATCAAAAGATTTTTTTTTTCAACTATCAATTATTAAATAAATACACAAATACAACAAAAATTTAGATATTAAAACAAACCATAAAAAAAAAAAAAAAAAAAAAAAAAACTCTACAATGATAACAATAGC
Source organism: Malania oleifera (assembly GCF_029873635.1). Classification (NCBI taxonomy): domain Eukaryota; kingdom Viridiplantae; phylum Streptophyta; class Magnoliopsida; order Santalales; family Ximeniaceae; genus Malania; species Malania oleifera. Next base: position 67,778,924 of record NC_080421.1, on the reverse strand, counting down.
TATTTAATAGCACACAGTACAAAAATACACATGGGTGAACATGCATGTATGTGATGACAGGCTGTGTGTGTGTGTTTTTTACTGTGTGTGTACGGTGCGTGTGTGAGTGTGTGCTATGGTGTGTGTATTTGATGTGAACCGTGTGTGATGTGTGTGTGTATTTGCTGTGAACCGTGTATGGTGTGTGTGTGGTTGGAGAGGCTTGCCGGAGCAAGGAGGATCTCCGGCAGGGAGTAGCTATGCGTCTGCGGGGCTGCTGTTGGAGATGAGCGGTAGGGGTCGTGGTCTGTGCTGGTCGTCTAATGGGTGCCGCGAGGATGAAAGTGCTCGTGAGATGCTGGCTGGAGCAGGGGCGGCTACCTGGGCTCGGTTGGGAGATGGAGGTCCGGCGTGGCCGGAGCTGTGCAGAGGAAGTCTCCGGGTTGCTATAGCCGTGAGTTGCAGTAGGCCACGGGAGGCTGTCCGTGAAGGGCTGCTGCTGCTTGGCAACGTGGAGAAAGTATGGAGGCTTGGGGTATCGTGGGGCTGGAAGAGGAGTGACCGTGAGTTGTAGACAAGGAGGCGGCGAAGGTGAGGATGGATGGCCGTGGGAAACGGGAGCGAGCCTCGGGAAGAAGAAGAACATGAAGCAGGGTTTTTTTTTTCCCCTTTTTTGCTTGGCTCCCTTCAGCGCTAGACTACGCTGCGCCTTCACTGCTATGTGTGCGCCCCCTTTATAAAAAAAAAATTCTAGAAAACCCTAAAAAAACTTTCTTTTTGATTTTCTTTTTTTTGCTTTTATTCTTATGCTAAAAATAAAAATAGAAATAATAATAATAATAATAATTATCATAATAATATAAGGATCAATAAGGTAATAATAATAATAATAATAATAATAATAATAATAATAATAATAATAATACTAATAGTAAATAATAATAAATAATTATAGTAAAAATAAAAATGAAGATACTATCGATAAAATAATAATATTAATAAAAATAAAGTAATAATACTAATATTAAAAGTAATAAATAATAATAATAATAATAATATATCAAAAACAATAAAATAAATGAAAAATAAAAATAATTATAGTAAAGTAAAAATAAAATAAAGATAATAAAAGTACTAGTAATAATAATAAAAATGAAAAATAATAATAATAATGATAATAAAAATACTAGCAAAATAATAGTAAAGTACTAATAATATAGGAAAATAATAATAATAATAATAATAATAATAATAAGGTAATAATAATAATAATGAAGATAATAAGAGGGAACCCCGTGTTCTATTTGGTTAGGGCAAAAATAGGGTGTCTACAAGAACCATAATATTTGTACACATCTTGTATTGAAAATTGGTTGTATTCCAGGAGTGGGCTGAGGGGGTGTTAATCTAGTCCGGAAGGATTGGTTGTAAAGGTTGAGGTCAGCTCTATGCTAATTTTCCTTGTTGTATTTAGGTTTTGCTACACCCATTAAGTGAGCCTTAGTGTAATCTTTGTACTTATGAGCCAAGGTAGAGACATAGGCAGTTTGCCAAACCTCGATAACATATCTGGTATCATCTCATTTTATTGTTTTATTGTGCTTGCTTAACTAGATTACTTGTGTTATTTAATTTCGGCTGAATATATTGATTTATTTTATATTTGCACTAGATTGACTCTAGGGTTGTGTAATACTGCTGCTGGTTAAGTGACATAGGGAAGAAATTTTAAAATACCAATTCACCCCCCTCTTGCGATTATAGTAAAGTTAAAAATTTTTATCAGAGCCTAGTAGCTTAGACTTAAACATTTTCTTTGCAAAAGATCTAGATGACTCATAACACTCTAACCTCTTTCCCTGAAGGACCCTCTTCCACACGTCCTCCTATTTTTAGCGGTGTCAATTACACCTTCTGGAAACAAGGGATGCGTATTTACCTTCAAAATATTAACTGGAAGGTGTGGAAAGTTGTCTCTAAAGGAAACTATGTTTTTATGAAAACTGAAGGTGAAACTAGAGTTCCTAAGGCTGAAGCGGAATATACTGATGATAATATGAAAGCTCCTAGTATAATGCTACTGGCATGAATAATTTCTATTGTGGAATTGACATTAATGAATTTAATAGAGTTATGGCATGTTCTTCTGCTAAGGAGATATGGGATAAATTAGAGGTCACCTATGAGGGTACTAGAGATGTGAAGGATAGTAGGATTGATATGTTGATCAGTGAGTATGAAGCATTTAGGATGAACACTGATGAGTCCATACAAAGCACGTACACTAGATTCACACACACTATTAATTCACTGCATGCATTAGGTAAGACCTATCCTACGTATGAAATGATTAGGAAAATCCTTAGGGGTTTGCCTCCTATTTGGGAAGCAAAGGCTACGACCATATCTGAGGGTAGAGACCCTAAGGCTATGTCACTAGATGAACTAATAGGTTCACTTATCACCTATGAGTTAGCTATTAATAAGAGACTAAATGAGCACAATAGGATGAGAAAAGTGACTACATTGAAAACATCCACTAATACATCTAGTAAGTGTAGTGAACCTGAATCTGGAGATGACATGGCCATGCTAACTAGGAAATTTAGCAGGCTCTTCAGAAAGAATAGTAGGCCATATAGAAAGTTTAGAGAGCCTGTATCTAAGAAGGGAGAGTCTAGTAAAAGAAAAGAAAAATCGAATGCCCCCACATGCTACAATTGCAACAAGGTTGGGTATATCAAGCTTGATTGCCCATTGCCAAAAAAGGAGTCTAGGAAAAAGAAGAAGGCCATGAAAGCAGGTACCTTATGGGATAGAAAAAATAGCATCGATTCAGATTTAGATTGCAACGACTCTAAGATTGCCAACTTGTGCCTAATGGCATAAGATAATGAGGTATTGTCTTCTTGCTCCTTATCTTCATATTATTCTGATGATGATTGTGATTCTGATACTTTGCCTACTTTTAAAGAATTTTAATATGAATATATTTGTGTATCTAAATGTTTAAAAAAAATGACCAAGGAAAATGATATTTTGAAAATGAAATGTGAAAATTGGTCAAAACTGTTTGAAATTGCAAAGAACTCTCATGCCTTGATTCTTAAAGAAAAAGATTTGAAAATTGCCGAGCTTTAGAGAAAATTGGAGGATAGCTCCAAAATTGTTTTTAAATTTATTAAGGGCCAATGCAATTTTGAAAAACTACTTGGAGCCCAAAGAAAGTCTCTTAGCAAAGAAGGGCTTGGATTTAATGGTATTGAAAATGTAAGACAACCTAATCTTTATTTGGGACATTTTACTCGAGAATCAAAATCCTAAATTCCACATAAAGATCCTCAGTGTGAAATGATATGTTTTAAATGTAAACACATTAGTCATATTTAGTTTAACTGTCCACTTAGAAACAGACATGTAAAAGTTAAAAGGGTGTGGAGACTCAAAGGTGATCCAGGCACTAACCCCTGCGGACCCAATAGAATTTGGGGACCAGTGTTAGTTACTTAGATTTTCTTGTAGGTGTGCTTAAAATCGTCCTCTTCCAAGGACAAGTGGTACCTGGATAGCGGTTCCTCATGACATATGACCGGCGATAAGGCCAAGTTTGCTTCTATCACTCCTAAGGATGGAGGATACGTGACATTCAAGGACAATGCCAAGGGCTGAATCATTGGTGTAGGTAAGGTTGGTAAGGAACCTTCCTTAGTTATTGATAATGTATTACTAGTTGATGGTTTGAAATATAATTTGTTGAGTATTAGCCAATTGTGCGATAAAGGGTATAAAGTATCTTTTGAAAATGATAAATGCATTGTTGAAAGTAAATCTAATAGTAAAGTACTTTTTACTATTGAACATCATGAAAATGTGTATACAACTAGCTTTGATAATTTAGCCTCTCAACAAGTTACACGTTTTTTTGCAATAAATGAAGCTAGCTGGTTATGACATAAACATTTAGGACATGCAAACATGGATTTGTTGTCTAAACTTGTGAAAAAGGATTTGGTTAAAGGCTTACCTAAAACACATTTTGTGAAAGATAAGATTTGTGACGCATGTCAAATGGGCAAGCAAACAAAATCAAGTTTTAAGAAAAAGAAATTCATATCTACCACTAGACCACTTGAAATGCTACACTTAGATTTATTTGACCCTAATCAAGTTCAAAGTCTAGGTGGAAAATTGTATACCTTTGTTATTGTGGATGATTATTCTAAGTTCACATGGGTGCTGTTTCTTTCTCATAAAGATAAATCATGTGAACAATTCACTAAATTATGTAGAAGAATTTAGAATGAAAAAGGTTACAAAATCACACACATAAGAAGTGATAGGGGAACTAAATTAAAAAATGATGGCATAGAAAACTATTGTGACGTAGAGGACATTTCACATAATTTTTATACACCTAGGATCCCATAACAAAATGGAGTTGTAGAAAGAAAGAATAGGTCCTTGCAAAAAATAGGTAGGACAATGCTAAATGAACAAAAATTACCCAAATATTTTTGGGTAGAAGTTGTGAGTACAACATGTTATGTCATGAATAGAGTGTTAATTAGGCCTTCACTTAATAGGACTCCATATGAATTACGGAACAACTATAGACCTAATATTTCCTATTTTCATGCCGTTCATTGTAAATGCTTTATACTTAGGTATAATGAGCACCTAGGAAAAATTGACTCTAAATATGATGAAGGTATTTTCCTAGGTTATTCACTTAATAGTAAAGTATATAGAGTTTTCTAAAAAAGAACATTAACTGCTGTTGAATTTATTCATGTTGTGTTTGATGAATCTAATCTGTTTTCTAAAAGAGATGATGAAGATGATATTGATATTAGAAAAGATTTAGATAAGTTATCTATTGAAAAAAATGTGGATATCAATTCATAAGCAAATGATAAATCAATTGAAAATGATAAAATTGAAAGTGAGGTTCAAGAGTTGCCTAGGGATTGGAAATTCATTAGGAACCACCCTTTAGATCAAATTATAGGTGAACCTTCACGTGGTGTAGCCACCCAATCTTCCTTAAAAAATTTAGTTAGCCATTTTGCATTCTTATCTCAGGAAGAGCCCAAAATTATTAAGGAAGCTATAGAGGATGAGTCTTGGGTAATGTCTATGCAAGAAGAGCTAAACCAATTTGCAAGAAGCAAAGTCTGGACCCTAGTTCCTAAGCCTAACGATCATACTGTTATTGGAACTAAATGGGTACATAGAAATAAAAAGGATAAAAATGGGGTAGTTACTAGAAACAAAGTTAGAACAATTGCCAAGGGATATAATCTGGAAGAAGGGATAGATTTTAAGGAAACCTACGCTCCCGTAGCTAGAATGGAGGCCATATGTATGTTGCTTGCTTATGCCGCTTTTAAGAACTTTAAATTGTACCAAATGGATGTTAAAAGCACCTTCTTAAATGGCTATATAAATGAAGAAGTGTATGTAGAACAACCTCCCAGTTTTGAAAATCATAAGTATCCTGATCATGTATACTGATTGTCCAAAGCCTTGTACAGATTGAAACAAGCTCCTAGAGCTTGGTATGAGAGATTTAGTGGTTTTCTATTAGAAAATGGGTTTAATCGGGACAAAATTCACACTATACTTTTCATCGAATCTAAAAATGAAGATATGCTCCTTGTTCAAATTTATGTTGATGATATTATTTTTAGAGTAGCTAATAATGATTTGTGTAATGAGTTTTCCAAATGCAAGCAAATTGAATTTGAAATGACCATGATGGGTTAACTGAGTTTCTTCTTAGGACTTCAAATTAAACAGGCTAAACATGGAACATTTATATGCCAATCTAAATATGCTAGGGACTTGCACAAGAAATTTAATATGGAAGACAGTAAAATTCCATGTACTATTATGAGTTCTTCCATAAAATTTGATAAAGATGAGCAAGACATCCTTATTGATGTGAAACTATATCGTGTCATGATAGGCAGTCTCCTATATCTTACAGCTAGTCGTCCTAATATCGTGTTTAGCATGTGTATATGTGCCAGGTTTTAGGCTGCTCCTAAGGAGTCTCATCTATTAGTAGTCAAAAGAAATCTTAGGTACCTAGTTGGAACTGTTGAATTAGGTATATGGTACCCTAAGCATACGACATTTGAGATTGTTAGTTATACTGATGCTGACTTTGCCAGTAATAAGGTTGATAGGAAGAGTACTAGCGGCACTTGTCACTTTATAGGAAGAGTTCTAGGGGTCTTTTGGTGGATATTAATTTTTTCTTTTTAAAACTTGTTTTTACTTGTTTTCCCTTTTAACAAGCATCACATATCTTGTCTTTTACATACTTAATATTTGGTAATCCTTTTACAAGGTTTTTCTTAGTTAATTTAGATAGTAGGTCCATGCTAGCATGTCCTAGTTTCCTATGCCATAACCAACTTACTTAATTCATAGCTGCTAAACAAGTTATGTTTTGATTTGTTATTTTCTCAAGATTTATACAATAAACATTATTTATTCTATGAGCCATAAACAAGGTTTCTTTATTTTTGGGATTCTTGATGACACATTTTTCTTTCATGAACATTACTTCGAACCCTTTATCACTTAATTAACTAATACTTAAAAGATTATGTTTTAGTCCTTCTACTAATAACACATTATCTATAGTAAGTGAGGGTTCCTTACCAATTTTACCTATACCAACAATTTTACCTTTGGCATTGTCGCCGAAGGTGACTTATCCCCCATCTTTTTGTGTTAAGGTTGTAAACTTGGTCTTATCACTAGTCATATGCCTTGAGCATCCACTATCCAAGTACCATTTGTCTATTGTCGTTGTTGTCCTAAGGCAAACCTATAATAAAAGACACTAAGTGTTAGTTTTTGGAACCCAAATTCTTTTGACTTTTATTGTTTTACTATTAGTTCCACTATTTGTCTTCCATTCTCCTTGGAATTTAACATATTTTCTCTTTAATGGACAATTAAACATTATATGACCTTTAGTCTTACACATATAGCAAGTGGTGTGTTTATGTTTGTTATTTGATGAAGTGCTAGCATAGAACATAGCTTTCTTGTTAAAGTATCCCATGTATAGCTTTTTATTCTTTTTATTTATTTTACCATTGTAGCCTATTTCTTCTTTGTTTCCATGAAGCCTTTGCTGTCCGATCATTTTTTCAAAGTTCCCTTTACCTCTAGTAAAGTTATAGATAATCTTTTCTTTATCCTCAACTATCTTTTTGAGTTGATTTATTTCTAAATCTTTCTTATTCAACCCATCTGTATGAGTTTTATCTAATTCTTGTTTTATTTCGTCTTCCAGCTTCTTAATATAAATATTTCTTTCTTCTTCAATAACTTTGAATGATTCTAGTTGCTTTACCAGTTCTTGATTCCGATTCTTCAAAGTTATATTTCTTTTAGACACTTTTATAAACCTTTTATGTAGTAAAAATAATTTAGTTTGTAATTCCTTATAAGGAGGCAAACTGTCACATGATTCATCACAAGACACATTTTGAGATTCTATTGAAGAGTAATAAGAATTTACCTCTTCATCATTTTCCATGAAGCATATATTTGCCATCTCTTGCTCACTTGATTCAGTTTCAATTTCGATAGAGCTTGAATCATCCCAAGTAGCTTTCATTGCTTCCTTCTTTTTCTTCTTGTCTTTCTTGAGTAGTGGACACTCTGGTTTAATATGCCCTGGCTTTTTGCAATGATAACAAATTGGTTCATTCTTACCTTTATTTTCTTTCCTACTTGTATCTCCTTTTTCAGTTTTCTTTTTATAAAATTTTCTAGGAAACCTTTTATTTCTTCTATAGAATTTTCCTAATCTTTTAGTAATGAATGCTAATTCATCTTGATCAAGGTCACTTGTTTCACTTTCTTCTTCACTGGAGCTATGGCCAGATGCTTTTAGAGCTATGGATTTTTTATATTTTGATTCAGGATTCCTTTCTTTCAGTGCCATTTCATATGTAAGAAGTGAGCCTATAAGTTCATCTAAAGAAGTAGTCTTAAGATTTCTGCCTTCCGTGATGGCTGTGGCTTTTGGTTCCCAAATAGGAAGTAGACCTCTTAGATTTTTCCTGATCATTTCGTATGTAGTATAGGTTTTTCCTAAGGCACTTAGAGAGTTTATTATGTAGGTAAATCTGGTATACATGCTTGATATTGTTTCTTCAGAATTCATTTTAAAAGCTACGTATTCACTTGTCAGCATGTCTATCCTATTGTCTCTAACATCAACCATTCCTTCATAAGTTACCTCTAGTTTATCCCAAATTTCCTTAGCGGTTTTGCAGGCCATGACTCGATTAAACTCATTTGCATCAAGTGCACAATATAATGCGTTTATAGCGCTTGCATTAATTTGAAGCATTTTATAATCTGAGTCAGTCATGTCTTTCTTTTCTTTTGGAATATGTTTTCCATCAACTAAATTAGAAGGTATAAGATTTCCATCCATGACAACTTCCCAAGCTTTCCAATCCATGTGTTGGAGATATATTTCCATCATCTTTTTCCAAAAAGTATAATTGTGTCCACAAAAGATTGGTGGACGGGTTAAGGATTGTCCTTCACCAAAGGGTGCTACTCCGATATTTTCCATTTGATCTTTTTATAGTTTCTTGTTAGGAATTTCTATAACTAGGCTCTGATACCAAATGAGATGAAGAATAGCTTCCCAAAAGGGGGGGGGGGTGAATTGGAAATCTTTTAATTTTATTTGATTTTTAAGTTTTCTAATTTTAATAACCCAGCAAAATACAATATATAACAACAATTAAAAAAACTAGAATTTAAAATAATAATTCAATCAATGTAATTAATCAATCAATAACATTTAGGCTTCTGTTGCTTTCCCTGTAACCTTTTATTATTCACTTTACTTGATTAAGATTTCCGAAAATTAATCAACGTACTCCCCTTTTAGGTTTCCACAAAAGATTAATCAAAACGTACTTTCTATTGATCAAGAACTTAATTTAAATCCTGCAACCTGCACTCATTAATTTTATCACAAAAGCGAATAAAGTATGTAAATTAAAGTAGAGAGAAGGAGACAAGAGTTTTTATGAGGTTCGGCTTCAACACAGCCTACGTCCTCGCCTTTGGCAAAAACACCAAAGGATTTTACTATCTCAGTTCCTTTACCTGGTGGAACAATACCAACTTACAATGCACTCCTTCAATTAGGCTAGAGCCCGTCTCTCCAAATAACAACCCCTTATTTAGTTCAACGATTCAACAACTCAGAATCGTTTAAGAAAGATAATGAAGGAATATGTGTACAAAAGAGAACTCTCACAGTAGAGTGAATTAATACACCAATCAGCTCACTTTATACCTCAAAGTAATTTAAATATAAGAAATTTCAAGCTCAATTACTTGGTATGGATTATCAAATAATTTTCCAAATAAGATAAAAATTTTGATCGTTGGAAAACTTAATTTCAGAATGTAAATCGATTTCAGATCAGAGAGTTTATCTTAAAAGAATTTCAAATCCTTTGAAAACAAAATTTTGAATACTTGAAGATTAGTTGATCTAAAACCTTTAAACAAAAAACTTACTTTGATCTAAAAGCCTTTGAATATCTCTGGATCGGAAAAGTTGTTGAAAATCACTTGATTTGGAAACTTTAGAAGATTTCTCAATTTCAAAATTCTTTTGAATATTTCATCAAAGTTCTTTCTCTTTTTCTTTGTACTTTCTTTTTCACATTCAAAATGTTTGAGATTAGAACTATTTATAGAGTTTTTTGAAATCATCCATTACTCCCAAAGATTCCTAAAATTCATTTCCAAATATTTTGAAATAAATATGTTTAAAAACATGGTTTAAAAAATCTTCTCTTTTTAAGCCCTTTTTATTTATTAAAAAAAAACTTTTTAGAGTATATATGTTTAAAAAAATATTTTTGATTTTCCAAATATTTTGAAATAAATATGTTTAAAAACTTCATTATTTCAAAAAAAATTTCTTTTCTTAAACCCTTTCTTTTTATGGATTTAAGAAATATTCTTTAAAGTATATATATAAAAACATATTTTTGAATTTTTATGAGCTTCAAATTTCTTTATACTTAAGATTTACTTTGAAGTACTTACATTTGAGAATATCCTTAAAAGTATAATTTAGTCTTCAAACTTGTTCTTCCACCATCTTTGTAGTTGCATTCTTTCCTTTGAGCTTTTCACAACATGACTTCATTCTTCATGCTCTTTGTAATCCATGAACTTTCTTATACACTTGAGCTCTATTATTTTCTTGAACACTTTTACTTGAAACATATTAAATATATCATTTGATTTGTTATCATCAAAATAAGAATTGTAAGCCTTATTAGGTCAACATCTATAGTAATGAATGCATATCATGCATGTAGGAACTAATAAGCTCAAAGACCTTAGAATGACCCTAGGTCCTTGCACTTACACTTAAGTTAGTCCCCAATATCATATATACTATCAGGGGAACCTATGGCATTGAAACAGGACTTAAAGGGCTAAAATAGTAAGGTTTCAGGTGACCGAACCTTGGTGTTCAAAACACCTCAGTCGACCAAACCATTGTATGGTCAGCGAGTTGACTTGGTTTTGGACTACCAAACCAAAAGGGGTGTAGCATCCTTGGTCAACTAAATCTTTATTCTAACCTTTCCCACCAACTTGATAGCTCGAAATTTCACAGTCAAAACTGTCTTGGGCTATCGAACATGCAAGTTCAGTAAACCGAACTTGATACCGGGCGATCGAATTATGGGCTTTTGGAAAATCGCCTTGGTTTAGCAAACTGTTCTCTTCATAGTACACCCGAACATGAAAAATGTATTTTTTTCTCATGTGTCTATTCGGGGCGACCGAACCACAGGTCAGGTGTCTGAAACTCTTGTGTTGCACAAATTTTTACTGTGGTTAAGAGGGGTTAAACAAGGTTAATTTTTCTAAACATTTCTAAAATAAATGTAATAATACCCTATGTATCCCCAATGGTTATAAAATTGGGCAAGTCTATATATATGGGTTCATTTGCTCTGATTATGAATGAAGTAGCCAATTGATTAGCAAAAAATTTTTTGAAAATTTTTTAAGCCCATTCTTTCATACAAAGTCTATATACTCACATACTACTATTCTTTTGAGAAATCTAGCATTGTGAGAATATCCTTGAGTGATTATTCATTGTTGGTTGTTGCTAAAAACCCTCATTTGTTTATTGTTGATTTGATTTTCAGATTGGGGGTTGAGCTTAGTTTTCCACCCAAATTTAATTTAATAAATCTTTCATGTGGGAAAACCTAGAGCATGTGGGTCTTCGCATTCATATCGCAAGACACATTAGCTCATATTTTTTATTGTGAAAAAAATCTTTTCACAAGCTCATATTTGAATATCTCTTGTGCTTTGATATTGAGAAAATATTTTTGAGATATTCCAATTACTGTTGGTACAAATCTTTGAAACCTTAAGCTATGATTGAGATTTTTATCTATACATAGTTTCAATGATTAGCTTGTTGATACACTCTTGTTCTTAAATTGAGATAGTCATTACTTTGAGTGTTGATTGCACATATACACCATTGAGCTTACTATTCTTAAATTATTGGTGTGCTTTGATTATTACTAGTGCAAATCTACTTGATTGAGAAGCATAATATTTGTATGCATCTTGTATTGAAAATTGGTTGTATTCCAAAAGTGGTCTAAGAGGGTGTTAATCCAGCCCGAAAGGATTGGTTGTAAAGGTTGAGGTCAGCCCTGTGCTAATTGAATTGGTTGTATTTAGGTGCCACTCCACTCGTTAAGTGAGCCTTGGTGTAATCCTTGTGCTTGTGAGCCAAGGCGGGGACGTAGGCAGTTTGCTGAACCTCGATAACATATCTAGTGTCATCTCTCTTTACTGCTTTATTGTGCTTGCTTAATAGATTACTCATGCGATTTAATTTCAACTGAATATATTGATTTATTTTATAATTGCACTAGATTGACTCTAGGGTTGTGTAATACTGCTGCTGGTTAAGTGACCTAGGGAAGATATTTTAAAATACCAATTCACCCCCCTTTTGCGATTACAAGAAAGCTAACACATCTATACACTGCTAAGCACTACATTTGTAAGTGGAGCTACAATCGTAAATTCTAAGTTTGATGACACCATTTTGTGGCATATGCGGTTGGGGCATATAGTGGGCATGGGATGAAAAAGCTTCATAAAAGGAAACTCTTGAAGCGTTTGAAAGCATGTAAGTTGAATTTTTTGCAAGTTTTGTATTCTTGGGAAGCATAACAAGGTGCAATTTAAAAAAATCATCCACAAGACAGAAGGTATTATTCACTTCGTTCATTCAAATGTTTAGGGGCTGGTGAGAGTAGCATCACAGGGTGGACATATGTATTTTTTGAGTTTCATTGATTATTACTCAAAGAAGGTCTAGGTGTACTTCATGTGGTACATGTTAGATACGTTTTCCAGGTTTAAATTGTGGAAAACTGAGGTGGAAAACCAAACCGGGAGGAGAATTAAATGTCTTAGGTCAGATAATGGGAACAAGTACATTGATTCGAGGTTCATGGAGTTTTGTTTGTAGCAAGTCATAAGAATACATTTCACAGTTCGTTAGACACCATAACAACCCGGTGTGGCTAAAAGGATTAACCAAACTCTGGTTGAGAGAGCTTAGTGTCTCAGGCTGAATGCAGGGGGTAGCAAAGAACTTCTAGGCCAAGGAAGTTAGTGTGACATGTTTCTTGGTAAATCGATTGCCAAAGGCATCACTAGAGGGGAAAGTTTCAGAGAATATTATGTGGAGAAGGTGATGAAGAGGTTTAATATGGTTGATGCAAAACTGGTAAGTACACCTTTAGCGAATTACTTTAACTTGTCTATTGCTTAATGCCCAAGGACGGATGATAATATCTGGAACATATCAAAGGTCCCATATGCTAGTGTTGCGGGGTGTTTAATGTATGCCATGGTATGTGTAAGACCGGACTTGGTACATGTAGTTAGTGTGGTAAGTTTCTTTCAAATCTGGGTAGACAACATTGGGATGTCGTAAAGTGGATTTTCATATACTTACGAGGTACTTCTCACCATAGCATCATATTTGGCAAGCAACAAAGTAATTTGTCAGTTATGGGATTTGTTGATGCAGATTATGTAGGGTATCTTGATGACAGGAGGTGTACAATAGGGTATGTGTTTACCTTTATAGGAGGACCCAATTGTATGAGGTCCTTGGTACAATCCCTAGTGGCATTATCAACAACTGAGTTAAAGTATGTGGCAGTTGCCGAAGCTACAAAGGAAGCATTGTGGCTTACTAGTTTAGTCAAATAGCTGTGCATACAACAAGATGGAGTTGAGTTGCGTTGTGATAGTCAGAGTATCATCTATTTGGCAAAGAATCAATTGTATCATGTTAGAACCAAACATATAAATGTAAGGTTCCATAGGATCCGGGAGTTGATTTCTTTTGGTGAACTTGTGCTTGAGAAAGTTCACACTTCTAAAAATGCAGTGGATATCTTGATGAAGTTTGTTACCACAGATAAGTTCAAGCATTATTTGGACTTTCTGAGTGTCTGTAGTTACTAGAAGGGAGACAGTCCCAAGCTTATGTCTGAAGGTCAAGGTGGAGTAATGAGTTTATGTTTCAATTTCTCCTAAGGGGGCGTATGTTCGCCAAGGTGGAGATTGTTGTCATATGCGACTCACATACTGAGTGGAAGGCATACACAAAGAGAAAACATGTTGGAAATCAAGATATTGGTGTTAGCTAGGGAAAATCATCGACGGTAGCCCCGTAACTGTCGACAGTTTGGCCAAGTTTCAAAAAGAATTTGATCTCTGTCTAAAACCATCGACGATATGTCACAAACCGTTAACGGTTTGGGTCAGGAACCGAGCGTAGATTTCAAATTTTGAATAGGGACATTAAGTTGGTTCAAGATTTGGAGGGAAAGCCTCCAAAAACTTTATATAGACATTATTTCAGTTGTATTTGTAATGGTTGTTTGTGTCTTTGACACAATATAGTAAGAAAATCGTCGATTGCTCCTGTGGATGTAGGCATTGTCAAACCATGTAATTTGTTGTGTTATTACTATTGCTTTAATTACAATCATTGTGATTGTAATTTTTGTATTTTAACCTTTAAGTGTTGCGTTTGTTTGACTCTATATACCGCTGTGCAATTCAATTTACACAACATGTTGTCTATGCATAAAAATAAAAAAAATAAGAAGAAGATGTAATGGCGATGTGTCAAGTAGCCACCTTAGAATATAAGAAGAAAATGGTATTGTGATAGTGTGTCCAACTATCACCTTTGGGCAAAAAGAAGATGCAGTGCTAACATGTATAGTCACCATCTCAACATATGAAATGGAGGAATTGTGGTGATAACATATCCAACTAAATAACAAGATCTTTCTGTAAAGTAAATATTTTTTTTTGTATACATATACAAATTTATTTAGTATTATATTATTAAATAAAATAAATAATAATTAATATAAATAAAATAAATAATAATTATATATAGAAAATAAAATAAATGAATATTATTGTATTAGGATTTTATAACATCTCCAATTACCATCTTTGTGTATAAAAAGAAACAGGTGTTGGGGTGGCATAAGGTCACGATCAGCGAGGCCACACATAAGGTTTTAATCTTGTAAAAGAGACTGGGCTGACATAAGATCACAACCAATGAGACCACACATAAGGTGGTAATCATGTAAACGGTGCTAGAGTAACATAAAATCATAACCAATGGGACTAAACATAAGATGGTAATTATGTAAAAGGTGCTGGGATGACATGATATTATGACCAATGAGATCACATGTAAGGGTGTAATTAAATGAATAATCATTCCATATACACTTATTCAAAGTGCGGTTGTAAGTGCATAACCTATTGTACTTAGAAATGACAAACTAAAGAAGTAATAGTCCCCCAAATTTGTTAGGAGAACTTGTTAGAAAAGGAATTTTTATGTTTAAAATTATGTTGGATCATGGGATAAGTCCCTAAAATGCATGATTTTAGACCCTCATCTACCTTTGTTTGTCCTTACTTTATTATGTAATTACCCATTGTTATCATTGTTTGGAGTTATGCAAGGTTTGTTGGCGTTTTCAGGAAAAATAGGTTAAAACCAAGGAGTTAAGCATACGAGAGCTAAATAAGAATTTGGAGTCCACAGAGCTCAATCTAGATATTCAACCAAGTTCCTAAACCCTCGAATCACCAAGAGAAAAGAATACTATGTTCGACCAAGTGGTGCGACTAGCAACACAAGGGGTGACTAAGTCATCATCTGCAGACTCCAAGGTTTCAGACTGAAGAAGAATTTTTGCAAGGATCAACCAAGTCTTTGACCAAGTGACTCTCATGGGGTGACAACATCGTGATACTGAAGCATACTGAAGCCAAAACTACCAAAAGTATCGACGAAGTGTTCGACTAGAGAGACCATGAGGAGCGACTATGTTAAATTCCTGAGATTTTATGAAGTTCAAGATAATGTGAGTCTTGACCATAAATCCAAATAGCAAGAACATATGGAGCAACTTAGTCAAAATTTTTGAAGATTCAAATCCCTGATTTCCCGCGAGTCTCGACTAGGGCGTGATTAAGGGAAGCATGGGAGCGACTTGGTCGACAACAACGATCTTTTGCACGAGATTTATTGCAAACTTTCCTAAGCTGAAAATCAAACCTTGTAAACCCTAGAGCCTATAAATATTCGCTATTAACATGAGCTCTAGGTTCCTCTTTGGCCAATTCCGGGTTAGTGAGATACCTCGAACGCCATTGAAAACCACTGTAGAGTAGATTTATTTGCTTTCCTTTACATACCTGTTGTGGTTCTCTTTTGTATTTCTAATCATTAGTGACAGAAAAATCCATTTACAATAGGAGACAATTTTTCTTGCTTTCCTTTACATGCTTTCAATTTACATGCTTTAATTTACTGCTTTGATTTACTAATTTGATGTTGATGAAGTCTTGCATGATAGGATAAGCACTACTACAGTCTCAGCCAAATAGAAGTAGTTGGCTACAGAACCATGGAGGTTCTCGTGTGATCATTGAGATAGGGTATACTCTGGTTCTAGACCTTGCTCGAGACGGTTGGTGCACCATTGCTACCCTTTGCCCTTGAATGACCCTCTCCCGCTTGGCCTGAGATTCTCAGGTTAGTACTCTTATGTATAGTTGGTTGAGCATAGTCAGAGGCATGGTGTCTTGGGTTTGATTCATGTCTAAGCATTGCTTTGTAGAAGTAGGGCTAAGTTAGATTTTATTTGCTTTTCAATAGTTGTTAGCACACTCATTGAAAAATACCATCTTTTTCACTTTTCTTTTACATGAGGCAATAACAAACTAATTGAGAAAAGGTTTATAACTACACAGTTTAGTCCTTGTGGATCGACACCCGACTTCTCCTATTTCTACTGAACTTGGGATTGTTAGGTAGTATAAATATTATTTTTGATAGTTAAGGACCCAAGCCTTGGTGAACCTACCAAATTTTGGTGCTATTGCCGAGGACTAGGGTACGATTTTTAGCCAATTTCTCATCTAGTATATTGTTGCTTTGTTTGTATATATTTTTGTTTTTATTTTTTTTATATATTGAAGTCTTGAATCTTTATGTTTAAATTGTGTTTGTTTGATTTGCATTCTTTGGACCCTCAGCTGATTCCCATAGACGTCGATATTGAGAAATCTCGTAGGTCCCTTAGGAAACAACCTCGAGTCCTGGGTTTGCTGAGTTGTGTAGGCCAAAAGTTATGGCCTAACCAAACCCACCTGTTCCTGCTGATCAAATCCCAGAATACCAAGCTTCCCACCTACCTGTGGTGGGAGAGCAACCCTTTTGGCCTCTTAGGGAGTACTTTGCACCTAATGTATACACTTTGCCATCTTGCATTCAATTCCCATATGTTCAGATAACGCAATTCAAGATAAAGACTTCTACCATCTCGTTGATGCCCACCTTTCATGGTAATTCTATAAAAAATCCTTATCGGCATTAGGAGAAGTTCTTGGAGATTTTTCCCAGCATCCGTATACCCAACTTTAGTGATGATGCTCTCCAGCTTAGGCTTTCTTTGTTCTCCATGAATGATAAGGCCAAATATCAATTGACTTGCTTATAGCCGAACTCAGTGGCCAATTGGGCCACCATGCAGCATGAATTCCTGAAGAAGTATTTCCTAATTGAGAAGACGAACCAACTTCGGAGAGCCATCACAAGTTTTTCCCAAATGGATGGGGAACTATTCTTTGAGACCTAGGAGCGCTTTAGGTGTTTACTCCATAAATGCCCACATCATTAGATCCCAAAGTGGTAATTATTCCAAACCTTTTATAAAGGGTTAGTTAAGAGAGATAGGTTGATGCTTGATGCATCGTACGGAGGTACTTTCCTCACAAAGCACGAGAATGTGGCATGGGCTCTCTTTGAAAACCTAACTAAGAACTCTTAGCAGCACACTGCTGCTTCTCGTAGACCCCCCAACCCATCTACCTCCAAACCTAAGGGAGTTTAAGAGTTGACCTCAGACCATGACCTAGCACCCACTCTGCACACCATATCTAAAAATCTAGATAAGTGCTTTTCCTTATGATGGCAACAGCAGCCAAAGGCTTGTGCAGAAGTGTGTGCGATTTGTTCCAACCCCTTCCATTCTAGTTACAATTGCCCACATATGCCATCCCAACCCGAGCTTATGTAGGAAGAAGTTAACTCTAACCATAATTGGTACGATAGGCCGTCAAACGACCCCTACTTTAATACGTACAACCCTGGGTGGAGACAACATCCTAACTTCTCCTAGAGGCCACAAGTTTTGGGTTTTCAATCCCAAAGAACTCCATAAGCCCCTAATGCTCAACCTCCTCCCCTATACAATAACTCTCAGAATCTTCCCACGTCTACCTTCGTACCTTCATCATTTCAGCAACCACTTCCTCCTCAACCCAAGTACGATACCTTTCAAAAGATGGTGCTAAAAGCCCTTAAGGGCATTGAGGCTGATTGCCAAGTAGATCGACAGCTCCTTCAATCTCACTCCCAATCTATAGTGAAGCTAGAAGCCACCATGGGGCAATTAGCTGCCACCATGAGTTGGAGAGATGAGTGCAAGTCGCCGAGTCAACCTTTAGTGAACCCTAAGGGACAATTCGAGGTGGAATGTGAACTGGACACTGGTCCCTCATCATATCAAGAGTAGGCCACACGATGACCACTTTTAAGAGTGGCATGATGATAGACAATAAGGTAGATAACTCACTCTAAAAATAAGCAGCTCGGAAGCTATCCCAAGTATAGGAGTTCTGTCGTGTAATATTTAGCCCAAAGGCTAGTTCGTCTCCTCAGGGAATGCAGTTTATTCTCAAGGTTTACGTAATTCCAATCACAAAATAAGAAACAAAAAGGGCACTGAACATAGTTTATATTCGGGCTTTTTAGATTTTTTAAGATTTCTTTAAACGAACATGCAATTTAAATCCTAATTCTTAATACTCACTGAATTTAATAACGAGAAATAGGAATCCTACGTTAACAATTGAATAAGAATTGAAACACGCGTTGAATGTCGGAATAAAAACTAAAGATGATAACTTTCCTACGTAATTAAAACATGCAATAAATAAATAAAAAAAAAACTCAATCAAACATAAACGCGAACAAGAAAAACTGAACTTTTAGCAAAATCAAGAACTTGAATCAAGATCAAAATTTAAACGTAAACGAGAATTTAAAAAAAAATTAAAGCTTTAACAACTCAAACAATAACTAAACACGATAAAAATGGGAACTTCAATAAGATTAAACCTAAACTAAATCGAACTTCAACAGATAAGATTTAAAATTTAAGAAAAACTACTAATTTAACTTCTAAAAAAATATTTTTTTTCCTTTTGTATTTTATTCTTTTTTTTTCAAGAACCAAATCAGACTTTAATCAATTACTAAATAACTCGAGCAATAATTAAATCTAATGCTAAATTTGATTGAGAGAAAAAAAATAAATAAAATTTAATAATAATAATACCCAAACAAAGATTCAAAGTGAAACCTAAGGTGTAGTCCCAAGAGGGGGGTGAATTGGTTTATTTAAAAAATTCTTTAGTTCCTTTTTAAGAGTTCTTGCTCCTTTTTGCACTCTTTTAAAGATTTCTTGTATTTTTGTTAATTTTTCAATCCACACAAACTCTTATTTCTTCTAATCAATCCATAATCACAACACACATAATCAATTAACTTACTGTTCAAGCACAACAACCATACAATAAGAAATCAATTTGGAATATTTAGCGGCCTTGTATATGAATGTGCAAATCCTGTAGTGGGCTTTTGAATTTGAATATTAACATGACATCCAAACACCTTTTCAATATCAGAATTTAATTAAACCTTCATCTAATAGGTTTCGGTTTGTTAACCAATCAACATACTTCCTTTCAGTTTCCGCAAAAGATCGATTAACCAACGTACTCCCTTTCGATTTTTGCAAGCCCAAGAACAAATTAGGCTTTAGGTTTACTTAATTTCCAATACACGTTACTTTATGATTAAAAGTATTAAAACATCCACGCAAGTTATATCTTTGCTGAAATTTAAAAGAGAGTAAAGGAAAGAGAGTGACACCACCACTTTTACAAGGTTTGGCTTACCCCAGCCTACATCCTCACCTTAGGTCAACCACCTAAGGAATTTACTATATCTTATTCCTTACGAGTGGAACAAAAACCTTATAACAATTACCCTTTTTTTAGGAAGAGAAACATCTCCAAGCACCAACTTGTGCTTGGTCCAACGATCAAAAAAACCTTTGAACTATCAAAGATCAAGATGAAAGAAATAGATCTGCGTACAAAACCACTCTCATAATTCAAAGCAGATTGTACAAAATTAAATTCTAAATTGTACTTCAAAAACCAAAGCTAAATAGAAAATGATAAGCTTTAAAGGTTTAGAAGTCACCAATGGTTCTTATAAAAATTTAGATGCAACTCAGAACCAATCTTTTGTTTTTCAATCCACCAATATCGTAAAGTTTTTCTCCAGAAAAATGTGAGAAAAAAGAACTTAAGGAGAATTTCAGCGCAGGGATTGTATATAACCTCAGTGTATTGATCGTTTGATCTTTTGGCTTGTTTTTCTTTTGTTGTCTACTCTTTTTTCATTGATCAAAGGTGGTATTTATAGACTTTTTTTTTTTTGAAAAATTTTTTCTCATTTAATACAGACCATTTTGGCAACTTTTCAAAAAATATTAATTTATAGAATTAAATTTGAAAGATTTCTCGCACGTTTTGAAATTTGAATATCCCCGCAGAGTCAGTCAACTGACCCACTCGACTAGGTCATTTTTGCACTAGTTAGTTGACTGGATAGGCGGCTAACACCAATCTGACTTTCAAAAAATTAATTTAGATTGATTGTCAGTTGGCTAAATGAACCACGTTTAAATTAGTCAGTTGGCTGGGCACTGTTAGTTGGCTGGGCCTTTGTAGTTCATTTGAGTCAATCAATTGGACAGTTAACTTTTTTGAAGTTTACCTGTTAGTCGGCTGACTAAACCATGTTCAAAACTGGTCAGTCGGCTGGGTATTCTTAGTTCAACTAGTCAGTCGGCTGGACAGACCTCATTTTCAACTATTTTCCAATTTTTGATTTCTTTAAAATTCTAGTTTACGTGGAAAACTTAATTGGAACTTTTCAAAATCATTTTCAAGAGTTTTTCAAGTAATGATCTCAAGGTCTTTAATTCTTAAGGAGTTTCACATATCTAAATAGCATTGACCTTGAAGTACTTACAAAAATCCTTCTAAGCATGGTCTCCTTAATCACTAAGTTTTGCAGCCTCTCGAGGTTCGCTTTTGACTTCAAGATTTGTTTGGCCTTTAAGCTCTTCATTTGACGTTCATTGCTTCAATGTGCTGAGGAGCTTTTGCTAGATTGTAATTGATCTTCAACTTAAGTCCATGTTTAACCACGAGTGTCCTTTTACCTAGATCTGAAATCAAATCACTCAACACCACATGTTAAAGCATCCTTCATTTTGTTATCATCAAAATAAGATTGAAAAGCCTAGTTAAACCAACACAAAGCTTCAAACTTTAACTAAAACTCAATAAAAAAAAAATAACAAGATTCTCTTAAATATTTAAAAGCAAAAATGAAACCAAAAATTAAGTAAAGGGAAAGGAAAGAAAAAAAAAGAAAGAAGGAAAAAAAGAGAAAGAGATGCTCGACTATGGCAACAGCCAAGCTACTACTGGTTCGTGAGGTTGAACTGCAGGCCGCAGGGGAGACTGGTCGTGGGATGAAGCCGCAGTAGTAGCAATGGTGAAAGACTTCTC
The DNA here is from genome assembly GCF_029873635.1 of Malania oleifera. Classification (NCBI taxonomy): domain Eukaryota; kingdom Viridiplantae; phylum Streptophyta; class Magnoliopsida; order Santalales; family Ximeniaceae; genus Malania; species Malania oleifera. Next base: position 67,757,540 of record NC_080421.1, on the reverse strand, counting down.
GAGTCCACCTCCTTCAGCAGTAGCTAGAAGCTACGATAAGAGTAGTAGCTACAGTTGTGGAGTCTTGGGTTGCTGGAGGATGGGTGCTCTTGGATAGCAGCAAGAGGGTAGCAGCCTTGGAGGAAGAGGAGTAGCTAGTAGCAACGACAAGAGGAACAGCTACAGAGGTCTCAGGTTGGGGCCTCCAGAAGCTACTATGGTAGTAGTAGGTATAGGTAGAGTAGAGTCGAGAGGGAGGGCTAAGGAAAGTAAGGGAGAAAGAGAGGAAGGGAGAAGGAAGAGAAAGGAAAAAAAGAAGAAGGAGAGGGGAGCTGGGAGGAAGAAAAAGCCAAGAGAGGAGATAGGGAAAGTGAAAGAGAGCTGAGGCTGTGTAGAAGAAGAAAGAAAAATTAATATATAAAGGGAGATTGGGAGGATGCCCTACCCAGTGTACGCCAATAAGGATCCGAACCTGGCTGCATGGCAGGGTCACATCAAGGTGAGGTTAATTTTTTTTTTTTTCTATTTCTCACTTTTGCTACTTGGTGAACAAGCTTGAGTTTGACCATCTTAGAGTCCATATCTCTCAAAACTTAAAATACATAAGTTGTAGATAATTATCTCATCTTTCCAATAAATTTTGAATCGTCTCAATCAGAGCTCGAACGAGAAAATTACGCATAGATTACGAAGTAGCATTAGTTTTAGCTTCCAATAATTGCCCAGCGATAAAAAAAACTAAAATTCATAATTTACTCAATAAAACTCAAATATTATAAATAGGACACCGTGCTAAAATATTTAGAGTAATTAGATATTTAATTAAAAATATAAGTCTCAATGCATGAATTAGAGCACCTAATTACGCAGTTTAAGCGCGTAATCACCCCCCCAACTACCGTTTTCCTAGTCTCTAGCAAATAACTTGAATGAATTCCAAGGTGGTATCCATAATTACTAACTTCAACAAACATGAACTGAATGCACATGTGACACAACCATGCGGTTTCACATATAAGAATATAACCAAATCTCACACCAACTCGTTTATATTCAATGCACACAACTCCGAAACTTGTCACTCATACAAGTTTGATCATTATACAGAAATTAAGAACATTATACTCACATGAAGTTAACCAACAGTACAATTCAGAGTTAATGCGGTCATATAAATTTGAGTATAAACAGGTGAAATCTCGAGGTATGTGTAATGTGTATGACTCGTTACACCAAAGATACCAGTGGACACCGACAGAATGGTCGTTTTGACTCGGCCTAACTAGTATATCCTTAAAAACACTCAAAAAGGATAGGTTCACTCATCATATGAGAAGAAGAGTGTTGCAATCAAACATCCCATATATTGCAAGGAACAAATGCTAAATGTATGGAGTGGACTAGCCTGAAAAGGAACTAGCCTATTTGTGAGGTGTTGGGTTCTTCACCCTAACATCTTCTCACCTGTTCGCCATGTCCTACCATGACCACCCTAGATCAACTTATTCACAAACCAGGCGTGAATACATCTGAGGCATTAAGCGATTGAAGAGTCTTTATATGTGAAGAACATGTGTCATGTCCATGACTTTTTATGCATTTCTATGGAGCAGGTATTAATCTTTCATTTCATGCGCATTTCTAATTTTCTTATTCTTTATTCTACTCATTCTTCAATTTTTGTCTTTTCTTGATCAATTAGGACAATCATTACACTTCTTTTGTTGCCTTCGTACCACCAATGGGAACTAAGCTCGAACAATAGTCCATGAACTAAGTCTATCTCTAGGGGTGGCTCAGTCTTCACATCTTGAGTATGCTACAAGACCTAGGTTTCTATCTCCCCACTAGATGTCACCTCTAAGCTAGCAAGTCAAAAACATAGACTAGTGTGCAAAGAATATCCAGAAAAAAAAAAAAAAAAGGAAAGTTGAGTTTCATGAACTTTGAGCTGACATAAAAAACTCAAAAGAACGATAAATGGCTCAACAAAACCTCACAAGGGGTCATAGTCACCACGGGCGCTCTCTCAGTGCTCACAAGGAATCCTAAGAACTACAAGTCACATGAACGTGTATTTTCAGTCTTAGGAGATACCATGTAAATACAAGAGTTTATATAGCCAAATTAACACGAATGTACTACCAATTAATTCTTCATGGAGTTACAAAATTATATAAAGAGAAACTACACATAAATGACTCAAGTGTGTAATTCTTAGGTTATATGCAAATATGTGAAGGGTATAAGTCAGTGTTCATCATGACATAAGTCATCTTTCTTTCTTTCTTTCTTTTGTTTGCTTGTTTTTTTTTTATTAATTAATATAAAACCCAACAAGTATGTGTGCACAGTGTCACATGCAAGTTCTCACCCCCTCCCAACTAAAGTGAAACGTTGTCCTCAATGTTAAAGCATAAGAGAAATAGAAAAATTGTGCATAGGTGAACAAACTAATAGAAAATCGCTACTACTAATGCAACATAAAAAGAAAAGAGAAATGCAAATAAAAACAAATAAAATGAAAAGAAGATAAAAAATGAAATAGGAAAATAGTAATATAGAAAGGTTAGAGTACTCCCCTAGGGTCTTGCAGAAGCAAGACCTCTTTATTTGGATCGAATGGAGTCACGAAGGGCTTTAGATGCTGTCCATTGACTGTGAAACTGTTGCCACTCTTTGGATCTACAATCTCTACTATGCCATGAGAATGAAATTTTTCAACAACGTACGGGCCACCCCATCGGGACTTCAATTTCCCAGGAAACACATGCAATATGAAGTCATAGAGAAGCACTTGCTGAGAAGGGAAAAGTTGTTTGTCTTTGATTTTCCTATCATGTAGCAACTTCATCCACTCCTTGGCTACGAGGGCATTGTCATAAGCTTCCCTCTTAGACTCTTTAAGCTCACATACCTGCAATTTCCTTAAACGTTTGGCATCATCAAGTGAAAAGTTAATCAGTTTTATAGCCTATAAAGCACAATGCTGAATTTCAACAGGTAAATGACATGTCTTACTATAAACTAACATGTAAGGAGACATTCCTAAGTTTGTCTTGAAATCCATTCGGTAGGCCCAGAGTGCATCAACAAATTTTTCTGACCAGTCTTTTTAATTAGGATGCATGGTTTTCTCAAGTATGATTTTGATCTCTCTATTGGCCAACTCGGTTTGACCATTAGTATGAGGGTGGTATGAAGAAGAGACCTTATAGGTCACTCCATACTTTTACATGAGTTTTTCAAAAGGTTTGTTACAAAAATGCAACCCTCCATCACTAATGACCGCCTTGGGCATGCCAAAACGTGAAAATAACTCCTTAAGAAAATGGATGACAACCTTGTGGTCATTTGTTCTGCAAGGTATGACTTCCACCCATTTTGAAACATAGTCCACAACAACTAAAATGTAAGAATGCCTAAAAGAGTTCAGGAATGGTCCCATAAAGTCAATTCCCCAACAATCAAAAGTTTTATAAGTCAAAATGGGAGACATAGGCATTTCATTCTTTGCTGTAATATTTCCTAATTTCTAACAAGCCTCATAAGTTTTACAAAAATTCTCAACATTTTTGAAACAGTTGCCTTTGCAGCAAAGTGACCTTTGCATGCTTTACTATGACAAAAATGCATCATAGAAGTGAATTCATCATTAGGCACACATCTACGAACCAACTGGACAAAGCAGTATTTAAACTGATATGGATTGTCAAAATAATAATGCCATACCTCCGCAAGGAGCTTATGCTTATCCTGAATTAACTAATGTTCTGGCATTCGGTCAGTGACAAGGTAATTCACAATATCAGAAAACCACAAAGCGCATGACACTGCAAAAAGATGCTCATCAAGAAAATCATCATTTAAGTGAGAGGGAGATACAGACACATTAGGTAGTTGCAAACGAGAGAGATGGTCAACTAAAATATTTTCCACACCCTTTTTATCTTGAATAGTGATGTCAAATTCCTGAAAAAGTAGAATCTATATGATCAACCTGGGTTTAGCATCTTTCTTTGCTAACAAATATTTCCAAGTGGAGTGATCAGTAAAAATAATAATAGGCGATCCAATAGCATAATAACAGAATTTTTCTAAGGCAAATACAATAGCTAACAATTCCTTCTCAGTGGTGGTATAATTTTTCTGACCAGATGTCAACCGTTGAGGATAGGGTGCCACACGTTGATACTCTTTAACAGTCTCATCCTCCTTATTATTTGTCTTTTTTGAACTTGAGATTCTTTCATCTGATTTTTCTTTTCCTTTATCTGTCTCAGCTGTCACTTCAGGAGCTAGAGTAACTGCTTGTTGATCAGTGGGCATTTCAGGATGGGCAACTTCTTTTCTGCTCCTCAAGGTAATAACTGCCTTCGCCGTTTCAATAGAATCCCCTGAAACAATAGGCATTGTTTGCTGTTGCTGTCAATATACTTGGGGATTAGGCTGAGATTGTGCTGAAAATTTCCCTTCTTTTAAGGTATTCAACTATGTACTTATCTTATTTATGGTATCTCTCAGTTCACTGATGGCTTGTTTACTCTGATTATTTGCCTTGATGTGAATCTGCATGAATTGCTGAAACATGTTCACCATCTGCACCCCGCTATCATTAGGAAATTTATTTTCTTAAATAGAAGCTAAATTTGGTTGAAATCCCGGGAGTGTGTAGCTCTGAGAAATTTGTTGCGGCTGATACTGCTCTTGAGGAGCTGCAACTGGATGATATAGCGGTTGTGGAGGTGGTGCATAAGATCGAGGAACTAGCTGATATTGTGAGGATGATGGACCAGACTGATCATTCCTCCATGGGAGGTTCGGGTGATTTTGCCATCCAGGACTATAAGTGTTCGAGAACAGCTAATTCTGAGATTTGTTGACCCAATTTGCTGATTGTACCCAATCAGATCTATTCTCCTGCCAGACTGGTAGTAAACGACAGTCCTGAATCCTGTGGTCCGAGGTTTCACAGATAGAGCAATCCTCAGCTTTCACTTTTTCTGATTCCATAGCCCCTAGTTTCTTAGATAATGCAGCAACAAGTGCCTGTAGGCTAGTTTATGTGAAAGAAATAACACCCTTGTGAACCGAGAAAAGTCATCAACAATGACAAAAGCATATGATTTACCACCAAGACTTTGCATAGAATTAGGACCAAACAAATCCAAGTGAAGCATTTCAAGTGGTCTAGTGGTAGATATAAATTCCTTTTTCTTAAAACTTGATTTTCTTTGCTTACCCATTTGACATGCATGACAAATTTTATCTTTTATGAATGATGTTTTAGGCAAGCCTTTTACTAAATCTTTTCTTACTAGTTTTGACAATAAGTCCATGCTAGCGTGTCCTAAGCGCTTATGCCACAACCAACTAGTTTCATTTATTACAGAAAAACACGTTACTTGTTGTGAAGCTAAGTTATCCAAAGTGGTAGTGTATACATTTTCATGGCATTTTGTAGTAAAAAGCACTTTATGATCTGATTTACTTTCAACTATGCATTCATCATTTTCAAATGATACCTTATATCCTTTATCACATAATTGACTTATGCTCAATAAGTTATGCTTCAACCCATCAACTAATAAAACATTATCAATAATTAGGGAAGGATCCTAACCAACCTTACCTACGTCGATGATACATCCCTTTGCATTGTTGTCGAACATCACATACTCTCCATCCTTGGGAATGATTGACGTAAATTTAGCCTTGTCACCGGTCATGTGCTATGAGCACCCGCTATCCAAGTACCACCTGTCCTTGGAGGAGGATGATCTCAAACACACCTAAAAAATAGACTAAGTAACTGATGTTGGTCTCCAAATTTTGTTGGCTTCACGGGGGTTAGTAATTGGATCACCCTTAACAACCCATACTTTTCTAATTTTTGCGTGCTTACTCCTAAGTGGACAATCAAATTGAATATGACCAATTTGTTTGCATTTAAAACATTTCATTCTACATTTAGGATCTTTAGGTGGGACTTGAGATTTTGATTCACGTGTGAAATGTCCCAAGTAAAGATTAGGTCGTCTAACATTTTTGCAATTCCAAATAGTTTTAACCAATTTTCACATTTCTTCTTCAAAACACCATTTTCTTTGGTCATTTTATTCAATAGTTTAGATACACGAATATATTCAAATTGTAATTTTCTAAACTTAGGCATTCAATCAGAATCACAATCATCAGATGAATAATATGATGATAAAGAACAAGAGGACGATACCTCATCACTATGTGCCATCAAGCACAGATTAGCAACCGTTGAGTCACTGCGGTTTGAGTCTGAGTCACTGCTGCTCAATTTATCCTATGAAGTGGCAATCTTCATGGCTTTTTTATTTTTCCTAGCCTCATTTTCCAGTAGTGGGTAGTTTGGCTTGATGTGCCCTACTTTGTTGCAATTGTAACACGTAGGAGCATTTGATTTTTATTTTCTTTTACTGGGCTCTCCCTTCTCAAATGCAGACTCCTTATATCTTTTGTATGGCTTTCTATTCTTCCTAAAGAATTTGCTAAATTTTCTAGTTAGCATTTCCATATCATCCTTAGAGTCAGGTTCGCTGCATTCACTAGAAGTGTTAATGGAGGTTTTCAATGCAGTTACCTTTTTCGCCCTATTATAGTCATTGAGTCTCTCATTTATGGCTAATTCATAGGTAATCAGGGAGCCTATCAATTCATCTAGAGTCATGGCCTTAAAATCTCTACCCTTAGAAATGGCCATAGCCTTAGCTTCCCAAATAGGAGGCAAGCCTCTAAGGATCTTCCTAATTATCTCATATGTAGGATAGGTCTTACCTAATGCATGTAGTGAGTTTATAATGTGTGTGAATCTAGTGTACATGCTCTGAATGGACTCACATACATTCATCCTAAAGGCCTCATATTCACTAGTTAACATATCTATCCTAGTATCTTTCACATCCCTAGTACCTTCATATGTGACTTCTAACTTATCCCAGATTTCTTTTGCAGTAGCACATGCCATTACTCTATTAAATTCATTCACATCAACACCACAATATAGAATATTTATAGCAGTGGCATTCAAACTAATAGCTTTCATATCATCATCATCATCATATTCTTCTTCAGTTTTAAGAACTCTAGTTGTACCCTCTATTTTCATAGGAACATAATATCCCTTAGAGACGATCATCCACACCTTCCAATCTATATTTTGAAGGTAGATGTGCATCCTTTGTTTCCAAAAGGTGTAATTAACACCATTGAAAATCGTAGGTCGTGTGGAAGATGGTCCTTCAAGGAAAGGGGTCACGCAACTATGAGCTATATAAGATCTTTTGAAAAATAACTATTAGTCTATGCTACGTGGCTCTGATACCAATTGTTAACTTTACCGTGATCCTAAGAGGGGGGTGAATTGGTTTTTTTAAAATCAATGCCCTAGGTTAGTATCCTAACAGCAGTATTTTCGCAACCCTAAAGGCAATCAAGTGCAAGTAAAATAAATCAATTGCAATATGTAGGAAAAATTAAATAGCGCAATTTAATCAACTAAACATGCACTAGAAAGCAGTAAGGAAATAAGTGACACCAAGAAATGTTATCCCTGCCTTGGCTAACAAGTATAAGGATTACCACTATAATGCTCACTTAAACAGGTGGAGCGGCACCTAAACAACTAGGTCAATTAGCACAGGGCTGACTTCAACCTTTACACACAATCCTTACCAGGCCAGATTACCGCCCCCTTAGGCCACGCCTGGAATACACCAGTATGTTCACAATAATGAAACTGGTATAGTGATTATGCTTTCATGTAAAGCAAATATGTACCCAATATAAACAATCACAAGCACCACCAAATGATATAATGAAGTATGCTCAATGTGGTCTAAGATGTCTACTCTCAAATATTTATGATAGCATTGCAATCAGTGTGTGAGAGTGCAAATAATATGATCTTTGTGTCAAAATAATATTTTCAATCAAAATGCTCAAACAAAGATACTAGCCACACTTTAGATATCTCAAAAAATGATTTTTCTCAAAATATAAGCCTCAAGAGTGAGTCATATAGATTTTGTTTGCAAAAATGGTTTGATCTTTGTGTTCAAAAGATAATACTAATAAAAAATATTGCAACAAAGATCTTTAGAACATAAGCAAATATCTCTCCAAAAATTTTTCTCAAAATGAAAGACACGAGATATTTGAAAATGATTTGAAGATATTTTTATCAACTAAAATCAAATGAGAACTCCTTAAGATATTGCAATAATAGTGCAATACTCAGACGCTTAAGTAAAGTCTTCTTAGGAAAGACTTATTGATAAAGTTTCCTAAGAATAGTTGAAGTCTTGCTCTCAAAAAAAATAATCTCAATCAATCACAAATTGGAGAGAGCAAACCTATAAGACAAGAACACTCAATTCACACTTACAAACGAATTTTTGGCAATATGGCAAGGTAAGTATGAGTGTAGGATGCTTGGAAGTGAGTAAAATAGATTTTGGAATTCAAAGAATTTTCACTAATCAAGTTTACTAATCAATTTCTAATCTTTTCAAATGAGGGGGTATATAAAGACTACTCCTTGATTATAGCCATCTAGGACTCATTGGGGATTATTAATTTTGTTTTAAACCATTTTAACCAAATTAACCCTATTTAAATATTTTAATCACGGTAAAAATAATAGGGCAACCCGAGAGCACCAGTCGATCGAAGGTGAGGTTCGGTTGACTAAGTGTCCAAGTTCGGTCGACCGGGTAAAATTTGAACTGGAAGTTCAGTCAACCAGACAACAGGGTTCCAAGGCAATTTTTCCATTTCTGCACGGTTCGGTTGATCGTGTGGATTTGAACTAAGTGGTTCGGCTGACTGGGTGGTTGACCAAACACACATGGGAACTTCGTCGACCAGGTGGTTGGCTTAAGCTTTTAGGTGCGGTCGACCATATGGTCAAATGTTTGACTTGGAGTGAGTTTGGTCGATTGGGTGACTTGAACTGGGCAGGGTTCGGTCAACCGTGTAGTGGTCAAACTGTTGACCCGATGATCGATTCGGTCAATCGACAGATTTATACTTGTGAAGTACGAAGGATCGAACATGCATTTTTAATACATTTCGATTCTATTGCCCTATGCAATCACCCTATCCATATAAGCATATATGTTTGTGCATGTATGAGTGTCCTAGGGTCATTCTAGGTCTTTTTCATTTGAGCTTACCTATCATATCATACAAGTGATGCATATGATAATTACAACCCAGATCCTATTTAATATTATAGACCTATAATAAATAATGAATTTAAATACATCACAAATAAAGTCTTCAGGGACTTCAACTTCTACTTCTTGTGCCACTATTTTGATTCACCAATTATATGCCCACACATATCCTTAGACAACCAATAAATACAACAAGTATTTGTCATTATCAAAACCGGTTGTGACCTATAAGGTCAATAGAAATAGTTGACTAGGCACCATGATTCATGTAAGAACCCGAACTGTGATATATGGGTTTAAATAAATAAGAGAGGGGTAAAATTGGTATTTGAACAGGCTTCATCAGTGAAGCCAGAGTTCATCGATGAAGGCCTCGTATCTCTCGTCAACAAAGTTCAGAGGCTTGTCGACGAGGAGAAGCCGAGAGATTTCGGGAAACCAGGGATCTCAGGCTCGTCGACGAGGCCAGCGCTTCGTCGACGAAGGGAATGGTAGATTCGTGGACGAGGACGCCATTTTGTCAATGAAGACGCCTGAGTCAAAGGGCTATAAATATCAATTATCTTTACTTCTCAACTAAGAAAACTAAATCCTATCTCTCTCTCTCCCTACTCTCTATCTCCCTATATTTATTCATCGTTCGTATTTATAATCATGAATCTGAAGTTACCATGAGGATCGTGGAAGGATTCTCTACAAGTTCTACGGATCGAAATCCCGTTTCGGAGATTTTCGAGTTTTGGCATAAAATCGAGGTAAGGTTTAGTTTTCAATTTTGACCTGGTAGTTTTGTAGAGAACAGTGTTTTGAGAATCTTTTGTACTGTTGGTTGTAGGTTTTGGAACTCGGTTCACTGTTTAGGGGCCTTAGAGTTCGGGATTTTCCGTTTGGGGGAAAGGTAAGGGGAATTGTGTTTACACACTCCTTCAAGTACGATAGAGCCCTCCTCTCCAAGCGATACCCCACACTCGGTAATTCAGCGATTCAACAATCTTGAATTGTAAAAAACAACAAGAACAAGAACAATTCTTGTGTACAAAGAGCACTCTCAAAATAGAGTTGACTAGTACAAGTTAAAGCACAGTTAATATACTTCAATTTAAAATATCAATAAAGAATTGACTTGAAGCTTAGAAAATTTATCACTGGGATCTTCTTTCTTTGATTGAAAAAGTCAGTATATGTGCACAAAGATCAGTGAGAATAGATCAGCAAGACTCAGTAAAATCTCAGCAAAGAGTGTGAGTAAGAAAGCTTTTGAAGAGTATTGGCAATAAGGCTTGATTTCTGAATGTAATTCTTGATTGTATGCAGTTGTATAAAATCTTTTGGTTTTTCATGTATTTATAGAGTTAAAGAGGTTCTATTTCATGTTCCTCAAGTTTCATTGAGAGTTTTTCAAGTTTTTATAAAGATTGGGGTCCAAGAAATATAATTTGGAAACTTTTCTTCACTGTTTAAAAATAGTCATTACAAAGTTCAGTCGACTGGACTTATCGGGGTCAGTCGCATGGAATTTGAATTTCAGTGAATTATCAAAGTCAGAATGGGGTTAGTCTCTTGGACTCACAGGAAAAAATTCGTGCTTTTATATTGTTTGTTTTCAAAAACTTTTGTGAGCATTTACTTGCCAAATTAAATTGAGTCTTTTGAAGATATTTTCCAGGGTTTTCCAAAATTTGGTCTCTAAGTCAATAATATATCCTAATGAGCTTCAAAGCATCTATATTGAATTTTAATTGAAGTACTTACATAAAACTTCTTAAAATTTTGAACTTTCTAATCACTAAGTCTTCATGTATTTGCTTCCATTCTTTGTATCTCTCTTGAGGTTTCTTTCTTTCTCTTTTGCTTCATCATAGGCCAAGTCTTTAAGTATAATCTTCATGTGAGTGTCTTTAAAAACACATAATCTTGATCTTCTATGAACTTGATCTTTTATCAAAACTTCTTGAGTCTTCAAACTTATCTTAACAAAACATGTTAATTTCCTTTGATTTGTTATCATCAAAATAAGATTTTAAGCCTTGTGAGGCCAACACAAATCACCTTGTATCTTACCTATGCACTAAGTGATTGAACAAGATTACTCTTAGCATGCACTAATGATAAGGATATGATGGAAGCCATAAGGAACTCGGTGCTCACACCACAGGATGGGGTTTGAAGAGCAAAAGGATTGAAGACCAAATTTGTCAATTGTAATAATATTTTTGGGATGGTAATAATATGGTCTATAATAAAACATTGCATGGAAGATAGGATTTATTGCTCAAACGCCATAGATTGACCATTAGGTTCCAAAACCATTCAAATTAAAATTTCATATCTTATTCACATAGGGTTGAAAAGGTTTAAGGAACTAAACAGGGCAAAATCTTTAAGTTTAAAGAGCCCCGGCCGACCGACCCATGCATATTCAAAATGCCTTGGCTGACCAACTTTATTATCTTGCATTATTTTTAAAAAAAACCCCAACACACCGACCAAAAAATGATCATATCTTTCACGGTATTCTGACCCTTAAACACGACCCCTCTTAGCGTACTTGGCCGACCGGTCTTAACGACCTAAACATACCTTGGTCGACCAAACCTACAAAGGTTTAGAAAATCACCTCTTGGAATAGCCAACCGGCCTTGTGTCTGGCTGACCGACCATGCATTATTCTAAAATTATTTGAGAGGTCAGCCGACCGACCTTTATACTAAGCCAACTGACCCTCTCGGGTTGGTATTGAATTTCTTCTTGGTCAACAGACCGACCCTTATGTCAGTCGACCAACCCTCTCGGGTTTTCGAGTTTTTACTGCACCAATCAGGGTTAATTTTTAATTAAACATCTTATGAAATTCCATTTGTATCCCTAATGGTCAAAATTCTTGGGAACTCTATACATACCCCATCATTACTCCAGATTAGTAATCAGATTAGCAAATATTCTCTCTCAAATCTTTTGTGCTCTCATTGTTTACATACTTTAATTTTTTAAGCATATTATTTACATACTCCTTCATTTTTTCTTGGTAAAATTATTTTAGAAGAGAGCATCATCTTCATACTCTTCATTTTCAAACCAATTGCAACTTGAAGTGTGCTTGATTTTCATAGTTGCGGGCTTACTCATATATCATTGTTAAAAGCTCATACTCTCAAATATCCATTTACTTTTGAAAATCTTTCTTGAGAGTTAGCTTTGGAATTTTTCCCAAATTATTTATTATTGATAAATATTGTTGGGAAAATCTCCCCTTAGCTTGTGAGTCTTTTTACAATTTCATTGCAAGACTCGAGAGCTCAACATGTGCTCAGTGTTAAAAATATTTTTATGAGCTATATCCAACATCTCCTATACTTCATCTTGAAAATAATTTTTGGAGATATTATTTCAAGCATTAGATCTTTGAAGAGTTTTTAATATACAATTTCTTTTAACTCAAAGATCATTATCTCTTATATATTTCTTTTGAGAGATATATTTCGTAGACACTATTGAGCATAAATCTTTATCATACAAGAGTGCATTGGTCATATTGTGGTACAAATTTGCTTAGTATAGAAGCACTTGTATTGTACACAAAATTTATACTTGCCACTGTATTCCAAGCGTGGCTTGAGAAGGTGGTGATCTAGCCTGTAATGTGAGCTAGGGTTTCCCTTGACCGGTAAGGAGAGGGTGGTGTAATCAGTTTTTCTGCACTCGTTAAGTGAGCATTAGTGGAATCCACTTGCTTTTGAGCTTGAGGTGGGGACGTAGGCATTGTTGCCGCACCTCAATGACATATCTCGTGTCACTCATACCTTGATATTTACTTCTTGTACTTAGTTGCTTATTTTTATCTGCTAGATTCATTGCATTGATATTTAGATACTTATTTGTGATCACCTGAAATATACTAGGACTGTTTTATCTATTTAGATTATATGAACATTATTTCATGAATTGGAACTGTTTCGCAAAGACGCTATGTTGAGTTATATTGACTGTGGATATTAACCAAAAATTTTAAAATCTCCACTTCACCCCCTCCCTCTTGGGATTACATCAATTACATCAGTTTCATTAAATCTTTTTAATTACAATCGTTGTACTTTGTAAAACACTTGATTCCCGAAACTTAACTTGAAAACAAAATTAGTAACCTTAATTTGTTATCATCAAGATGATATTAAGCCTTATTAGGCCAACAAGAAAGACGAGCAACACCAAGACATTCAAAAAAAAAAGTTAGAATCCCTTCGTAAGGAAGAATGAATCTACGAGATTCTTCCTTAGCTATCATCTATTTTATGATAAGAGAGGGAAGATCAAGACGCCTTCCACTATATATGAACCACATGACAAAAAAATCTAGATTTGACACGTGATCTTTAGACCCAGTTCTAGGAAGGATGTTATATGTAATAAGCAAATGAATCATTTTGGCCTCTAGGGTTAGTTCTTTGCATAAGGGCGGTGCCAAAAATTATTACTTTGTTCCATTAAAATCATAGGAACGAAGGCTTGGGGTGTAAAATCATGTTCCATTATCCAGGTAGGTCCAACATTAGGATAGTCAAAATCTCCATGGCAATGTTGCTGGCGATGAGAGTAAAATGTTTGGACATGATTTGAAAAGTATATTGTTCACCCTCCCTTCCTAAGTTTGCATAGAAAATACATACGAGGTTCTCCTTGAGATTGATAAGACACAAACCTATCAAAACCTAAATATAAAAACCTACAAAGAATGTTCAGGAAGTATTATTGCATAAATGGGATATCAATAATCTTACCAATAATAGGTTCTAAAGATCGAAGGTGCTCTCTATAAAGCTTCTTCGCACCCAGCATCATTGGCCAACTCTTGTTTCTTTGCATGATGATGAAGTTCGAATGTAAAGAATCGTAGATCTAGAGGGAACATCTAAGGTTAAGAAGAGAAATCTGAGTTCAGATCTGAGTTTAGGAAGAGAAATCAAAGTTTAGAGAGTTCAAATAGGGAGAGACGCATATTTGGGTGAGAGAGAGGAATGGCATTCAGGGAACTGAATAGGCAAAAAGTTAGGCCTTTTATGATTTTAAGATTTTAAACACTCGCAGTTTAGTCTACAGAAGGTGGGGTTCGGTCAACTAGACAAGTCATTCGGTCACTCAAAGCATTTGATTGACTATTTGTAGTACGTTTAGTCGCCTGAAACACTTAATCCTCTCAGTAACCAAGTAAATATGGTTTCGGTCGACTCACTTTCACCCTTCGGTCAACTGAGCTGGTTGGAATTCAAAACCACCTAAAATAGTGAGTGTTTAGTCGACTAGGCTAGGGCATTAAGTCGCTCAAATGTTTTGAACTTTTCTAATTTCTTAGATTTAGCATGGAATACTTAAGTTGATGAACCAAATCTCTTCAAACACTTTCCTTAACATGTAACAAGCTTGATTTGCTTCAAATTATCCTCTTTTTTTTTTTTTTTTTAATTTATCTAAGATCATTCAATCTACAAAACTCCTTATAAAATATCCATTTTACTAAAGAAGAGCAATATTATGATTGGCTAAGGTCTGAATGGTTTTCCAATTTAGCTTAATTGAATCCTTGATCAATCAATGTAGATTTGTTGGGGCCAACAATACTATTCTAATAATCCAAAACTCTAATTTTGATCAAGGATTGAGATCTTATTATGAATGACTTAATAATAAGTTCAGAAGAGTATTCAGATAAAATCAGAAGACTAACTTATTCAACTTGTATTGTACTAACACTTGAAGTTCATGGTTGAGTGTGGGTTTCTTTGATGAGCATGTTTGTTCATTTACAGAACCCATTAGTTCCTTGAGATAATGATAAGATGAGTCTTCTATTTATTCAATATTTGACGTCCTAAATTATAAGTGATGACTTATTTTTCATTTTTGAATATCTTTCAATTTTGATTAAACATTGAAGTTTCAAGATGAGTTGAGGATTTAATAGTACAAGGTACTTACATTGTTATGGTTGACTCCCCTAAAACTCAAATCAGTTCATTGGACAAAGTATGTTATACTTCAGACATTTAAACTTAAGCATACATAAATTATAGTAAATTCATATACTAAGATTTGACATTTTAGCCATTATCCACTATCAGAGCATTATATTGTCATTGCTAAACCTCTTCATTTAGACATGGTTGATTTGACTTAGTCCATAATAGATGACTAATCCTAAGGTCTAAGGAAGAGCTATTTTAAGGATTATGTGATTCTTCTTGGTACCCATTATTTCTTGGGTCTTAAGTGATAACACTAGATGTTTCCTTGACTCTCCAAACCTTTTTGGTTTTCACACCTTTTCTTTTAAATGGGCAATAAAATTTGATTTGTCCCTTCTTTTTGCACAGGGAACATGTAGTGTGAGTATAAGCATTATTTAATGAAGTCCTAGTATAGAACTTTGACTCTTTTACAAAGTATCCCATATAGAGATTCTTCTTTTTCTTGTTCTCTTTGCCATTGAAACTGATGCCTTCATGCCTTCTTAATCCAAGGTCACCTTTTCAGAACCTACTAGCTTATCGAAATTGTCTTTTCCCTTCATAAATTTATGGATTATCTTAGCGTAGTCTTCAACCTTGTTTACAAAGCTAGTGATCTTCAAATCCTTCTCATTTTCAAGAGTAGCTTGGGATTTTAAGTCTTCTAGCTCTTTTGTTAATTTTCTAATCTTATTTTCTAATGTATTAATTTTTAAGTCCTTTTCCTTTTCAACAATATTACGAGCTTCTAATTCTTTTATCAATACTTCATTTTCATTTTTCAATGAAATATTTCGTTTGGACATCTTGACTAGAATTTTATGAACCTTAAATAATTCTCTTTGTAGTTCCTCTTAAGATGGCATGCTTTCATCATTAGATTAATCATCTAATTCATTACAAGATTCATTACATGAATCATTAAATGAAAGAAGAACTTTATACTTCATTGTCATTCCATGCCATAAGGTAAATGTTCGCAACCTCTTGGTCGCTTCATTTGCCTTCTGAGCTACTTGAGCTTGAATCGTCCCAAGTAGTGGCCTTCATAACCTTCTTCTTCTTCTTCTTAGAGTCATTTTTGAGCAGTGGACACTCTAGTTTATAATGTCCAACCTCCTTGAAGTTGTAGCAAGTAGGTTGTTCTACTTTTGACTTTCTTCTTCTTGACTCTCCTTTATCCATCTTGGAGTCCCAAAACTTTCTAATAAATTTCTTGTTATTCTTGAAGAACTCTCCAAGTCTTTTGGTCATAAAGGCTAGGTCATTTACATCCATTTGTTCTTCATCTTCATCACTTGAGATTTCCTTAGAAGATTTGAGTGCGATGGATTTCTTAGCTTTAGGGGTTTCACTTGCTCTTTCATTAATAGCCATCTCATACATGAGAAGTAACCCAATGTGCTCGTCTAGAGTCATTGCCTTCAAATTCCTACCTTCAGCTATGGTTGTAGCCTTCGGTTCCCATATGGATGGGAGTCCTCTAAGAATTTTCCTAATCATTTCATAGGTGGGATAATTCTTTCCAAGGGCATTGAGAGAGTTAATAATATGTGTGAACCTAGTGTACATACTAGAGATAGATTCATCAGGGTTCATTCTAAAGGTTTCATACTCACTAGTGAGCATGTCTATACTACTATCTCTAACGTCTATGGTTCCTTCTTAAGTTATTTCTAACTTCCCCAAAATTTCTTTAGCAGTCTTACCGCTCATTATCCTATTAAATTCATTTGTGTCTAATGCAGTGTAAAGGGCATTCATGGCACTTGAGTTAATTGTTATTAACTTCATGTCAGCTTCGTTCATCTCATTCTCAGTTTTAGACACTTCCTTTCTCATTCTTGGTTTTAGACACTTCCTTATTATCAATGAATTTTGTAAGCACGTAATTTCCTTGGACAATAACTCTCCAAGCCCTCCAATCCATAGTTTCCAAAAGGTGTAATTAACACCGCAGAAAATCAAAAGCCTTGTGGAGGATTAACCTTCACAAACAGGGATACACCTAGGTTCGCCATTAGATCTTTATGCAACTACTTGTTAGGATTTATTGCAAACTTGCTCTAATACCAATTGAAAGTCAAGATGTGATCCTAAGAGGGGAGGTGAATTGGGTATTCTAAAAATTTATGTGGAAGCTTAATCAATTTTAACAATTATTTCATACGCAATATAACTTCTTAATAGCAGCAGTGTTCTCAACACACAAATATATCAATATATATATATATATATATATATATATATATATGCTATTAATATAAACAAGTTGATGTTATGGTTTCAATAAATAATTAATCTCCTCACAAAAAACAATGCTCACAACAAATTTCAATCAAAACTTATGCTTAATAACAATTGATTTTAATCAATAGAGATGTACTCAACTACAACTAAAATGTTGAATGATTCCAACAATTAATCCAATCAACACAATAAAAATAAAATATTCACAGCATTCATAATAGATATATTTCAAAATAAATATGCTTAGAAATATTAAAGAGATAAGGTTGAGGATGACACTAGATTTTTTATAAGGTTCGTCTATCATGCCTACATCCTTGCCTCAAGCAACCCCACTTGAGGATTTCACTATCCCTCCTTCAATAGGCGAAGAAGCCTCTCTCTTTTAGTAGGCATAGATGCATTTACAAACACTCCTTCAAAAGGCACAATCACCTCCCTCCTTTACATAGGTGGAGTTACTGCTTTCCTTTGCTTGGGCAGAGTACCCCCCTCCTTCACTAGGTAGAGTCACCTCTCTTCTATAGTTAGGTGGAGTTACCTCTCAAGCGAAAACACCCTTTCACTTGTTCAATAATTCAATACTAGAACCGTCAAAATATTGTAACAATGAGTTTGTACAAAAAAAAGCTCTCTGAATAAAGTAGATGTACACAATCAAAACTAATGCACTCTCAAAATGATATTGATACGAAGCTTAAGAGTATGGCTAGATTTTCTAGTTTTGAAAAGTTATAAGCTTGAAGAGAACGAACTCAGAAAACTTTTAGCAGTATGGCACTGAACACAATTAATCTCTATGTTCTATTGATAATCAGTGTATTTAGTGTTTAAAACACATTAAGGGCTAGCTATTTATATGTAGGCTTGAATTATATCCGTTGTACATATTTTGGTAAGTTCATATATGAGAATAGTGAAGATTTTCTACCATTTGCAAAACTTATCGCAGCGCTTCAATCGACCGAACCGAATGTTTTTTCGCCCGAACCAATTAAAACAGGAATTTCAAAACTGAAAGTAGCCATCCGATTGACCGAACCAACTATTTATGGAACTTAACAATGGTAGTAGTCATTCGGTCAACTGAGCCTGAGGTTCGGTCACCCAAACTCTTTGATGCCAGATCAGTTTGTTCAGAAATATAAATTCCTTTATATTTTAAATTCCAAAAATAATTTTAATCTTTTGAAATAACATTTGGACTTTTTAAAAAGTATTTTCCATACTTGTGTGCTTCATGGCTTTCCAATTTGCATCTTTTATTGTGTTTTTATACTATAACACATGTATGCATGCTTAACAACACAATTAGATGCCTTAGTTTGTCATTCTCAAAACGAGATTAAGCCTTATGAGGCCAACAATTAATTCTTGCACTCTATGTTTTAGTGCTAAACAATCGTTGTCAACATATTCAGGTGTATTCAGGTGATATTCAAACAATACATTTGGAATGTAGTCTTTTGGATTTTGCACTGAATTGTTCGAAAACGAGCCATCAATTAATTTAGACAAGCATCAACTAGATGTTCCAATGCAATAGTGATTTGCTAAATACAACCCTTCTTTGGTTTAAGCTATAACGAAAGAAAAGGTTTCTCCTTGTAAATAAGTTTATCCTTCTAATTTCTCTTATCTTTGTACCATCTACCACTTCCTAGTACCATTTCTTGAGCCCTGAGACATTGTTGATTGTAATAAAGTACTTCATCTAGTTTGAACATAAGAGATAAGAAAATAGAGATGTAAAGAAGATTTTGAAAATAACTAAAGCACAAAGACCAAACATATGGAAAGTTCACTGCAAAAGGGAACATCTTGTAGCTCATCGAATAAAAAATGACAAAGTTCAAGGATGTGTTCATCTGATCAAGTCAAAAAAAGAAAAATTAAAGGTCAACAACATTAACAAAGAAGGATCTACACTATCGAGGGTACTATGTAGCAAAGATAGTTCTTTCGAGAAGTCTGAGGTCACAAAATATTCCAAATCTTAAAACTTTGTTCTCTAAAATAATGTAATGACCATTTGACAAGCAATCAAATTCAAGTTTTTGCCTTAAATATTTTTTCAATTTCAATTGTGACTACAATATTATCTATAAAAGGTGGAATTTTTTTAAAAAAAAAGAAAAGAAAAAAAAATGTGAGTATTGTCAAAAGAAGGATTTTACAAGACAACGTGTCAATAACATCTAAACTACAAATGGACTTGACCCCTAAGTGTGGTATATAGGCAACCTAGCTATCAAGCAAAATAATGGGTTCAACCGAAACAGTCACATGGATGAGGATTCTAAATGAAGATTTGATGCTCGTCAATTGGTTTTAGAAATTAAAGCTTATGGCTCATTTAAGATTTAGAATATTGGATAAAAGATTAACTCTATCACAACTTGCAAATTGCAAGATCCAGCGTCCCAACCTGGGAATTGGCAAGGGAGAGAGATTAAATATTATTTATCTTTCATAGGCTTGTTGGAGTTGCCACTATTTTGTTATTTTCTTAGGTGTAGTTAGTTTACCTAATTACTACTCATCAATTCGCCTTTAGACCAACCTAAGGCCAAGAAATTAGTAATTTTGGCCTATTTTTACCAAAGTTGAGTTTAGGAGTTCAGTTCTACAAGCAGAAGGAGCTAGAACCCCATACACACTCGTTCTATAATGATATCTAATTAACTCGGAATTATCTCAAATCGAATGAAAAGACTTTAAATTAATTTTGGTACGTGATTTTATCAACCTTTTAAATATTGAATACCTCCATATCCATCTAAAAGTCTATTTTGGAATTTAGAGTTCATCTCACCATGAGAAAAGCTCCATCTTCGGATTAATTAAGATGAAAATGCACTCAAGCAGTTAAAATAAGCCAAAAATATTTTCTTAATTTTTTTAGGATTTTTTTATTTCTCTTTCAAGGGCATTTTGGTTGTCTTAAAAAATTTGTGCATTCTTAAAAATATCCAATCTTTAGGGGGGGGGGGGGGGGGGGGGTGAGGATAGTATTATTTTTTTTATGTGATTTTGTATTAAAAAACAGAAGAAAAGAGAGGCAAAAATAATATGAATATATATATATATATATATATATATATGTATGTATATATATTAATAATATTGCTATAACTAACAATGTTAATAATATATACATCACATACCGTTTAATCCTTGTACTTTTGCAGCTTTCCATATTGTTCCATGCAAGTATGCTCTCATTCCATGCAATTTAAACACAAACACTTGCAATCTCACATGCACACACTTATAATTCCTACATTGACATTTGGTTTCTACACATTTCCCACCTGAACAATGCATACCAGCCCTCACCCATATTACGTGCATGCAAAATTGGATATTATCAATTCTATTTCTTCCTACCTCATACCCTTCTCCTTCTACCTTCGGTCTGTGCACGCTTGACAAACTCAATGTCTGCAAATCACTTGGGCTTTATATGGAGCCTAGTTTCGTTTGATCTAGATGATGATGACCCTACCTGAATTAATGCTACATGGCTTTTAATAAGAAATTTCTATCCTAAGGCTTAACCCGTTTTGCAACCCATTCGGAACCCTATGCACAGCATATAAAACGATTATTTTTTTGGGTGATTAGGCTAGGTCGTCATTTTGAGAGCGAGAGAGAAAATCATTGTATGGCGCACTCTCTATATTTTTTTCCTAATAATAGTGAAATCCTTACAATTCCGTGGCTGTAGGAAAAATTACCGAGCCACATAAATATTGTCTTATGTGTGTGATTGTTTTTCTTTGGCATGGATTGTTTCTCTATATTTGTTTCTCACAAGATATGGGAATTTCGTGTTAATTCCCAACACAACAATAATCTTGGCCACGGATGTGATGCCCTGACTTTTCATACCCTTCTTTTAATATAAATATAACATATATAAAATATATTCACATATACTCAACCATCACATCGGCCACGTCAGAATCTCCAATACCGTATCAACATAACCCGACCTGAAGTGGGATACCGAGTAAATTGTCATGCAAACAACCCTAACAGGGGAAGTCATCATTTATAAACCATTCAAAATACAAATACCTAGAGTACTAAACATCCATACATATATAAAAATCCAATATATTCCAAAAAATTAATTAAACTCTATGGGAAACAAACATCCCTAACTCAAAAACACTCACCCTGTCCAATCAGGATATCAGCTCCCTTCTATCTCAGAGCTCTATCTCTAGGCTTGTCACGGTTCCTTGAAATATTTAGATATTTGGGTGAGCAACATCTCAGTACACTATAAAAAAGCTGGTTTTTAGTGACGAAACTATTAATGACGAATTCAATTTTGTCCCTAAAACTGGGTATTAGTGATGGTTTTTTCAACTGTCACTAATAGGGCACTATTAGTGACGGATTTGAATTCGTCACAAACCCAGAAAAAATCCCGCAAAAATATTTTCTGGTCAAAAAATTATCTCGGAAAAATATTAGCTACGATTTCTGCTGTATTAGTGACGAAATCAGCCGTCACTGAAAAATTGTTATTAGTGACGATTAAATAACCGTCACTACTATTATTTTTAAAAAAATGGAAAAAAATCATTTCAAAGTATTAGTGACGAATCTTAAGATTCATCGCTATTAGTCCCTTATTAATGACAGATTTGGAGACCGTCACTGATATTTCTTTTATTTAAAAAAAATAAAAAAATTTATTTTAGAGTATTAGTAACGAATTTGAGAATTTGTCACTATTAGACACATACTAGTGACGGATTTGGAAACCGTCATTAATACCTCTTTAATTTAAAAATAAAATAAAATAAATTTATTTTAGAGTATTAGTGACGAATTTCAAGATTCGTCACATTTAGTTCCTTATTAGTGACGAATTTGTGAACCGTCACTAATATTTCTTTTATTTTAAAAAATTAAAAAAATTTATTTCAGAGTATTTGTGACGATCTTCAAGATTATTAACCCCTTATTAGTGACAGATTTGGGAACCGTCACTCATATTCTTTTATTTAAAAAAAAAAATTAAATATTTATTTCAGAG
Source organism: Malania oleifera (assembly GCF_029873635.1). Lineage (NCBI taxonomy): Eukaryota > Viridiplantae > Streptophyta > Magnoliopsida > Santalales > Ximeniaceae > Malania > Malania oleifera. The sequence goes on along the minus strand of NC_080421.1, from coordinate 67,735,044 downwards.
TATTAGTGATGAATTTCAAGATTCATCACTATTAGTCCATTATTAGTGATGGATTTGGGAACCGCCACTAATACCTCTTTAATTTAAAAAAAAATAAAAAAATTTACTTCAGAGTAGTAGTGACGAATTTGAGGATTTATCACTACTAGACCCTTATTAGTGACCGATTTGGGAGCCGTCACTAATATTCTTTTATTTAAAAAAAAATATTATTTCAAAGTGTTAGTGACGAATTTCAAGATTTGTCACTATTAGCCCATTATTAGTGATGGATTTGGGAACTGTCACTAATACCTCTTTAATTTAAAAATAAATAAAATAAATTTATTTCAGAGTATTAGTGATGAATTTAAGGATTCATCACTATTAGATCCTTATTAGTGACAGATTTGGGAACCGTCACTATTATTCTTTTATTTAAAAAACATAAAAAATTTATTTCAGAGTATTAGTCACGAATTTCAGGATTCATCACTATTGGCCCATTATTAGTGATGGATTTAGGAACCGTCACTAATACCTCTTTAATTTGAAAAAAATAAAATAAATTTATTTCAGAGTATTAGCGAGCAATTTAAGGATTCGTCATTATTAGACCCTTATTAGTGACGTATTTGGGAACCGTCACTAATACTTATTTTATTTGAAAAAATAAAATAAAAAAATTTATTTCAGAGTTTACTCCCATTTCCCCCTACTTCTCCCTCATTTCCCGCCTCCCCTCCCGATTTGCTGAAAGTTTCCCACCTTCTCTCTTCGTCGCAGCCCGACGGCATAGATCCGAAACGAACCTCCCCCCAAACCCCTCGTTCCTTCCCCAAAGCGCAAGAAAACCCTAACCCCGCCGATGCCGCCAATCACCTTAGTAGTCACGAAGAACGCAAAACGCCACTGACCATCGGCTGTCGTCGCCAGCTATTGCCCATCCCTTCCGTCGCTAGTTGTTGCTTAGTGATCACCCATCGTCCTCCGATGTTGCTCATAGATTGAACGAGTTTGCAGCAAAGTGCAAACTATGGTACCCTCTCTCTATCTCTCTCTCGGCGGTGCCCCATGGCCATGGTTCAACATTTTGTATTTTGTTGAGAATGTAAACCTCAGGGTTTTGTGACTTTTTAATGTATAGGTTTTTTTTTTTTTTTTTTTTTTTAAGTATGGATATTTGAATTTATGAGTGAATGCTCTGTGCATCATTTTTTTAACAATTTAGAACTTGTATTGTGAGTTTTGTGTATGTTCATCAACTCATGGATTTGGATGTTAATTTGAACTTTACAGAAATATTTTGAATTTATGCTTAATTACAATGTTTGAAATTATATTTTACATAAAATCAAAGTGGAAGAAAAATAATAATAATTTTGGTGAGTTTAAAATTTTAATTGAATGTAATGGTTTAGTTTGGTTCAGTTTAGTTAACAATTTAAAAGTTGTGTGCATTGTGGCTTTTAGTTATAATATTCTACATCTTAATCACATTTGGTAAACACTAATGTTCCATATTTTGATAAATTAGCTGAATAGCATTTTCTTTTTGGTGCTTGATGAATATATAGTTAATTAGTTAATCATGTAAAAATGTAATTATTTGAATAACCTAGTGTTTGCCAGCTTTCCCTTTTTTTTTTTGTTTAGAGTTATGAAAATAATAAATAGAATAGTTGGTAATTAGATAATGTGGTTATCTCAAATTTGCATCCTAGACATTTTGCCTTGTTATTAGGAATTTGGTGTTCAAAATATGTCTTCAACTTGTTTGCCATTAAATAAAGTGGGTAATGTATCACCACTTGAACTTGATTCAACTATGTCAAAATTTTATTGCTTCCAAATGTCAGTATTTTAGTTTTTCAAAAGGTCAAAGTCCTTGGAGTAACTATGCTTACTAAATAGTAAAGTTTATTTGAGTGGGTAAAAAAAATCTCATTTCTTTTAAATTTTAGTGGTCTTGTTCCTCAAAAAATCAAGATCTTTGGAATAACTACTCTTGCTAAATACAAGGCATTATAAATGTGTACAGTTCAGCTAATATTTCTATTGACCTTATAGGCTGCACCCAGTTTTGATAATGAAAAATATTGATATTTGATGTTTGTCAAGTGTTTGTGTAGGCTCAAATCAAACTTCCTTGATGGCACTTGAAGAAACAAGAAGACTGTGAAGCTTTGTAATTTACATTGTAATATATTAGTCATTTTTGTAATAAGGTCTGTAATAGTAATCTAGGATATGGTTTGTATGCTTATCACCTGCACATCATGCACACAAGATATAATGTGAGCTCAACTTGACTAGAGTAAGACCCTAGGCTCCCACACACACACACACATTGCATAAAATATGAGTGAGAAATAATTGTGCTTAAATGGAATATATCTAAGCAAACGAAGAAGGGTCGGGCGACCGAACCTTGGAGTACAAAACTCTTCGGGCGCCCGTACCTTGAAGGTCAACATTTTGACCTGCCTTCGGATGACCGAACCGAAATTGTGCTAATTTCCCCCAGGTGCGAATGCATCGAAAGGGACCACTCACCAACTCGGGCGACCAAATATTTCAGTTCAAATATGCCCCGGGTGACCGAACTCAAGAGTTCGGGCACCCGAACCCAGGACTAGGCACCCGAAGTTACGTAGCTTTGCTATTGACTTTGATTTGGGCTGCTGAACATTTATACGGGCGACCGAACCTCATTTGAAATCTTTTATTGCTGTGTCTTCTCGGGCAACTGAACCTAGGTTAAGCCACCTGAATCTCGCCTGGTTAAAATTAGTTCAATGGTGGTAAAACTGGGTTAAGATGGGCTAATTGAGTTTTAATTGTTTGGGATTTTTTTAATAATTCCCATCATATCCCAAACGATTTTTTTTTTACCTGGCTACAAATATACCTTCATTTGTAAAATCAGCCACCAATTAGCAAAGTGATTAGCAAAAACTCTCCCTATCTTGAAAATCCTCTATTTATCCAAAAACTCTCAAACTTGCCTCCTTTGATAAAATATGAGATTGTGAGAGTTCTTTGTGTGTTATTGTGATTGTTATACTGTGCTAAAATCTCCCATTTGTATGGTTGTTTTATGTATTTCTCTCAGGGAGTTTTAACTTAGGTTTAACCCACGGATTTCTTCATTATAAATCTAGCGTGGGATTAAACCAAGGAAGCTTAGAATATTAGCGTTTCATTGCAAGCGCCTGATAGCTTCATTTTTGGTGTGCAAAGATATTTTTCAAACAAACAAGTATTTCTTCAAACTAGTATTCTGCATCTTTCATTGAGGAAAATCTATTTGAAGCTAGTTTGATTATCTGCTTAGTTTACTTGGAATATTGATGTGCTATTGAGATATCCTATTTAGAATTCCAAGTTGTTTCTTGTGTTGGATTACTCTTGAGCGTCATACTGATTATTTTGTGTTGAGCATTGATTGAGCAAAACATACATCACTGAGCTTACATTATAGTCATGCTATTGATGTGTTTGTGACTGAGCGCACTACTTGGGTACAAATTTGCTTTATGTGAAAACACTATTTCATTGTACCATTTGCTTGTAATACTGCTGTATTTCCAGGCACATGCCTGAAGAGGGAGACTAGCCTTGTGGAATAGTCCCAGATTGGCTTAGACCCGGTTAGGAAAGTTAGGTGCGTCATCCTGTTATGGCGTGTCGGTTGAGGTCAACCCCTTGAATTGACCTGGTTGTATAAGTGCCGCTCCACCCATTTAATAGAGCATTATAGTGGTAATCCTTATTCTTGTTAGCCAAGGTGGGGACGTAGGCAATTGGCTGAACCTCGATAACATTTCTGCATGTCACCCTCTCTTTACTGCTTTCTAGTGCTTGTGTGATTGATTAAATTATTTTATTTACTTTCTGGTATACATTTACTTTACTTGCACTAGATTGATTGTAAGGTTGTGAATTTACTGGTGTTAGGAGATTGACTTAGGGATTAAATTTTAAAAATACCAATTCACTCCCCCTCTTGGGATAACAATAAAGCTAACAATTGGTATCAGAGCAAGGTTGCATAGACTAGTTGTTATTTTGCTAAAAGATCACTCATGGCTCATAGCTCCATGATCCCTTTCCTTGAGGGACCATCTTCCACACGACCTCCTGTTTTCAGTGGTGTTAATTACACCTTTAAGAAATAGAGGATGCGCATCTACCTTCAGAATACTGATTGGAAGGTGTGGAGGATTGTTTTTAAGGGAAACTATGTCCCTATGAAAACTGAGGGTGCAACTAGGGTTCCTAAGACTGAGGATGAATATGATGATGATGATATGAAAGCTGTTAGTCTTAATGCCACTACCATGAATATTTTATATTGTAATCTTGATGTAAATGAATTTAACAGGATTATGGCATGTTCTACTGCAAAAGAAATATGGGATAAGTTAGAGGTCACATATGAGGGTACTAGAGATGTGAAAGACAGTAGGATAGATATGTTGACCAGTGAGTATAAGACCTTTAGGATGAATGTAGGTGAGTCCATTCAGAGCATGTACACTAGATTCACACACATCATAAACTCACTGCATGCATTAGGAAAGACCTATCCCACTCATGAGATGATTAGAAAGATCCTTAGAGGCTTACCTCCTGTTTGGGAAGCCAAGGCTACGACCATTGTTGAGGGTAAAGACTTTAAGACCATGACGTTAGATGAATTAATAGGTTTCTTGATTACTTATGAATTTTCCATAAATGAAAGACTTAATGAGCATAATAGGGCTAAGAAAGTGACTGCACTGAAAGCATCTAATAACACATCTAGTGAGTGCAGTGAGTTTGACACTGATGATGAAATGGCCATGCTAACCAGAAAGTTTAGCAAATTTTTCAGGAAGAACAGGAAGCCATTTAAAAATTATAGAGACTCTACTAATAAGAAGGGAGAGTCCAGTAAAATCAAAGAAAAATCAAATGCTCCTACGTACTATAACTGCAACAAGGTGGGGCACATCAAACCCGACTACCCACTACTGAAAAAGGTGGCTAATAAAAAGAAGAAAGCCATGAAAGCTAGGACTTCATGGGACCAATACAGCAACAGTGACTCGAATTCAGATCATACTGACATGGAGGTCGCTAATTTGTGCTTGATAGCACACGAGGATGAGGTATTGTCTTCTAGTTTATCATCTTTTTATTATTCATCTGATGATCGTGATTCTAATAGCATGCCTAAATTTAGAGAATTACAGTTTGAATATATTCATGTTTCAAATTTGTTAGGCAAAATAACCAAAGAGAATAATGATTTGAAAAAGAAATGTGAAAATTGGTCAAAATTATTTAATATGGCAAAAACCTCTCATGCTTCTATTTTAAAAGAAAATGATGTTACTATTGTTGAGCTTGAGAGTAAATTGGAGGATAGCTCCAAAATCATTTTTAAATTCACGAAGGGCAAAGAAAATTTTGAAAAATTACTTGGTGCCCAAAGAAACTCCTTAAGTAAAGAGGGTCTTGGTTTTAATGGTATTGAAAATGTTAGACGGCCTAATCTTTACGTAGGACACTTTGCACGTGAGTCAAAATCTTATATTCCTTCTGAAAAACCTAAGTGTAGATTAAGATATTTCAAATGTAAATAGATTGGTCACATTCAATTTGATTGTCCACTTAGGAATAAGCATGGTAGAATTAGGAAGGTATGGGTAGTTAAGAGAGATCCTACCACTAATCCCCATGGACCCAACAAAATTTGGGGACCAACATCAATCACTTAGCTTATTTTGCAGATATGCCTAAGATCGTCATTCTCCAAGGACAGATGGTACTTGGATAGTGGGTGCTCACGACACATGACCGACGACAAGGGCAAATTCACATCAATTGTTCCCAAGGATGGAGGCTATGTAACATTTGGGGACAATGCCAAAGGACGTATCATTGGGGTAGATAAGGTTGGTAAGGATTCTTCTCCTACTATGGACAATGTTTTGTTGATTGATGGACTGAAACATAATCTACTTAGCATAAGTCAATTGTGTGACATAGGATATAAAGTATCTTTTGAAAATGACAAATGCATAGTAGAAAATAAAATAGATCACAAAGTGCTTTTTACTGCTGATAGACATAAAAATGTTTATACTACCTCTCTTGATATTTAGCTTCACAACAAGTAACATGTTTTTCTACTATAAATGAAGCTAGTTGGTTATGGCATAGGCACTTAGGACATGCTAGCATGGATTTATTGTCTAAACTTGTTAGAAAAGAATTAGTTAAAGGCTTGCCTAAGATGTCTTTTGTAAAGGATAAAATATGTGATGCATGTCAAATGGGTAAGCAAACAAAATCTAGTTTTAAGAAAAAGAAATTCATATCTACTACTAGACCTTTGGAGATGCTTCACCTAGATTTGTTTGGACCTAATTCTGTGCAAATTCTTGGTGATAAATCTTATGCCTTTGTAATTGTGGATGACTTTTTTACATTCACATGGGTGTTGTTTCTTGCATATAAAAATGAATCATGTGAACAATTCACCAAACTTTGTAGGAGAATTTAGAATGAAAAAGGATATAAAATCACTCACATAAGAAGTGATAGAGGCACGAAATTCAAAAATGAAAGCATAGAAAAATATTGTGACTTAGAGGGCATATCACATAACTTCTCTGCACCTAGGACACCTCAACAAAATGGTGTAGTAGAAAGAAAGAATAGGTCACTACAAGAAATTGGTAGAACTATGTTGAATGAGCATAACTTACCTAAATATTTCTGGGCCGAGGGCATTAATAGTGCATGCTATGCTATGAATAAAGTGTTAATTAGACCATCATTTAATAAAATCCCTTATGAATTATGGAACAACCATAAGCCTAATATTTCCTATTTTCATGTGTTTGGTTGTAAATGCTTTGTGCTTAGAGATAATGAACATCTAGGAAAGTTTGACTCAAAATTTGATGAAGGTATTTTCCTAGGATATGCATTAAATAACAAAGCATATAGGGTTTTCAATAAAAGAACTTTAACTGTTATTGAATCTATTCATGTTGTGTTTGATGAGTCTAATCCATTTTCTAATAAAGATGATGAAGGTAATATTGATATTAGAAAATTCTTAGAGAAAATGTCTATTGAAAACAATGCAAGTGAAAATCAAAAAGCAAATGAAAAATCACTTGAAGATAATGAAAATGGAAATTAGGAGTTGCCTAGAGATTGGAAATTCATTAGAAGTCATCCTATAGATCAAATCATAGGCGAACCATCCCGTGGAGTAACCATAAGATCCTCCTTGAGAAATATAGTCAATCACTCTGTTTTCTTATCCCAAGAAGAACCTAAAGATATTAAAGAAGCCATAGAAGATGAGTCTTGGGTGATGTCCATGCAAGAAGAACTTAACCAATTTGAAAGAAGCAAAGTATGGACCTTAGTTCCTAATCCTAATAAGCACACCATCATTGGAACTAAATGGGTATATAGAAATAAGAAAGATGAGAATGGGGTAGTAACTAGGAATAAAGCTAGACTACTTGCCTAAGGGTATAACCAACAGGAAGGGATTGACTTTGATGAAACATATGCTCCTGCTGCAAGGTTAGAAGCAAACCGTATGCTATTTGCCTTTGCCACTTTTAAAAACTTGAAATTGTTTCAAATGGAAGTTAAAACCGCTTTTCTAAATGGCTACATTAATGAAGAGGTATACGTAGAACAACCACCCGGTTTTGAAAATCATAAATATCCTGATCATGTTTACCGGTTATCTAAAGCTTGTATGGATTGAAACAAGCTCCTAGAGCTTGGTATGAGAGGCTTAGTGGTTTTCTACTAGAAAATGGGTTTACCCATGGCAAAATTGACACTACACTTTTTATCAAATCCAAAAATGATAATATGCTCCTTGTTCAAATTTATGTGCATGATATCATTTTTGGGGCAACCAATGATGATTTTTGTAATGAGTTTGCCAAATGCATGCAAAGTGAATTTGAAATGAGCATGATGGGTGAACTTGGTTTCTTCTTAGGGCTACAAATCAAACAAGCCAATCATAGAACTTTTATATGCCAATCTAAATATATCAGGGACTTGTTAAAGAAATTTCATATGGAAGATTGCTAAATTCTTGGTACACCTGTGAACTCTTCCATTAAGCTTGATAAAGATGAGCAAGGAATCCCTACTGACGTAAAATTGTATCATGGCATGATTGGAACTCTCTTATATCTCACCGCTAGTAGGCCTGACATTATGTTTAGTGTATGTATGTGTGCTAGGTTTCAGGCCGCCCGTAAGGAATCCCACTTAAAAGTTGTTAAAATAACCCTTAGGTATTTGGTTGGGACTATAGAGTCAGCCTTGTGGTACCCTAAGCATACATCCCTTGAGATTGTAAGTTATACAGATGTTGACTTTGCCGGTAGTAAGGTTGATAGAAAGAGTACTAGTGGCACTTGTCATTACTTAGGACAATCTCTTGTTTCTTGGTTCTCCAAGAAACATAACTCAGTTGCTTTATCCACAACCAAAGCAGAATATATTGCGACTGGAAGTTGTTGTGCCCAAACTCTTTATATGAAACAACAACTTGTGGATTTTGGATTGCACTATGAAACCATACCGATTAAATGTGATAATACTAGTGCAATCAACATCTCTAAAAATCCTATCTCACATTCACGAACTAAGCACATTGAAATTAGACACCACTTTCTTCGTGATCATGTGCAAAAAGGAGATATGGCTCTTGAGTTTGTATGCACTAATGAACAATGGGAGGATATATTGACTAAACCACTTCCCGATGATAGGTTCATACAAATTAGACATGAGTTAGGTCTAATGCATAGCAAAGAGGCTTCTTAGGTGTTTCGTGTTTTACACAAATTTAGGGGGAGCTATCATATGGAAATTATAAGTCTTACCAATTAATATTATTATTGATTTGCCTTCTTGCTTTAGAATTTATGGATGTTGATTATATCTTGTGTGCACATGTCATATATATATGCATAGCATGACTATATTGGATGTCATGGATATTGATTATAACTTGTAATGGCCATCTCTTTTGTCCATTTCCTAATGACATTAAATTTCATCTTGAATGGTTGGACTATACTAAACTGTTTGAGTAGTTGTGAATAAACTTCTAGGATATATAACCTCAAACAAGTTACTGTTCATACAGGTTTTATTTTGAAAAGTCTGATTTACAAACGGCACTTTACCGAAATTTTTATAAATCTTTCCAACTTTTCTTGTATATTCGTAACATTTACCCATTGCCTAGCTCACTTTTATTGGCCTTTTTTGCTGTTGCCAAAAGGGGGAGATGGAAAAAGGGGAAAAAATAATGGGTAAAATAATTTGGTTAGGATGCATATTGAAAGGGGGAGCCTTCTTAGGCTTAACCCATATTTTTGTTAGTTGTATTTGTTATCATCAAAAAGGGGGAGAATGTTGACTTTATAGGTCGCACCTGGTTTTGATAATGACAAATATTGATATTTGATGTTTGTTAAGTGTTTGTGCAGGTTCAAATCAAACTTCCTTGATGGCACTTGAAGAAGCAAGAAGACCGTGAAGCTTTGTAATTTACATTGTAACATATTAGTCATTTATGTAATAAGGTCTGTAATAGTAATCTTGGATATGGTTTGTATGCTTATCACCTGCACATCATGCACACAAGATATAGTGTGAGCTCAACTTGACTAGAGTAAGACCGTAGGGTCCCACACACACACACACACACACACACACACATTGCATAAAATATGAGTGAGATAATTGAGCTTAAATGGAATATATCTAAGCAAACTAAGAGGGGTCAGGCGACCGAACCTTGGAGTACAAAACTCCTTGGGCGCCCGAACCTTGAAGGTCAACATTTTTGACCTACCTTCGGATGACCGAACCGAAATCGTGCTAATCTCCCCTAGGCGCTTGAATGCATAGAAAAGGACCACTCACCAACTCGGGTGATCGAATATTTCAGTTCAAATATGCCCCGGGTGATCGAACTCAAGAGTTCGGGCACCCGAACCCAAGACCGGACACCCGAAGTTACGTAGCTTTGCTATTGACTTTGACTCGGGCTACCGAACAATTATACGGACGATCGAACCTCATTTCAAATCTTTTATTGTTGTGTCTTCTCGGGCGACTGAACCTAGGTTCAGCCACCCAAATATCGCCCGGTTAAAATTAGTTTAACTATGGTAAAACTAGGTTAAGACGGGCTAATTGAGTTTTCATTGTTTGGGACTTTTTTGATAATACCCATCATATCCCAAACGGTTATTTTTTTTACATGGCTATAAAAATACCTTCATTTGCAAAATCAGCCATCAATTAGCAAAGTGATCAGCAAAAACTCTCTCTATCTTAAAAATCCTCTCTTTGTCCAAAAACTCTCAAACTTGCCTCCTTTGATAAAATCTGAGATTGTGAGAGTTCTTCGTGTGTTATTGTGATTGTTATACTACGCTAAAATCTCCCATTTGTATGGTTGTTTTATGTACTTCTCTCGGGGAGTTTTAGCTTAGGTTTAACCCATGGATTTCTTCATTACAAATCTAGTGTAGGATTAAACCATGGAAACTTAGGATATATGCATTTCATTGCAAGTGTCTGATAGCTAGATTTTCGGTGTGCAAAATTTTTTTTCAAACAAACAAGTATTTGTTCAAACTAGTATTGTGCATCTTTCAATGAGGAAAATCTATTTGAAGCTAGTTTGATTATCTGCTTAGTTTACTTTGAATATTGATGTGCTATTGAGATATCCTATTTAGAATTCCAAGTTGTTGCTTGTGTTGAAATACTCTTGAGCATCATACTGATTATGTTGTGTTGAGCACTGATTGAGCAAAACATACATCACTGAGCTTACACTATATTCATTCTATTAATGTGTTCACTACTTGGGTACAAATTTTCTTTACGTGAAAACACTATTTTATTGTACCATTTGCTTGTAATACTATTGTATTTCCAGGCACGTGCCTGAAGAGGGAGACAAGCCCTGAGGAATAGTCCCGGATTAGCTTAAATTCGGTTAGGAAAGCTAGGTGTGTCATAATGTTATGGCGTGTCGGTTGAGGTCAGCCCCTTGAATTGACCTGGTTGTATAGGTGCCGCTCCACCCGTCTAAGAGAGCATTATAGTGGTAATTCTTGTTCTTGTTAGCCAAGGCAGGGACGTAGGCAATTGGCCAAACCTCGATAACATTTCTACGTGTCACCCTCTCTTTACTGCTTTCTGGTACTTGTGTGATTGATTAAACTGCTTTATTTACTTTCTGGTATACATTTACTTTACTTGCACTAGATTGACCATAGGGTTGTGAATTTATTGGTGTTAGGAGATTGACCTAGGGATTAAATTTTAAAAATACCAATTCACCCCCCCCCTTTTGGGATCACGGTAAAGCTAACAATTTCATTAATGTTTTGTGTTTGGGATGTATTCGAATATCAGAACACTTAATAATTTTTTGGTGTTTTTTTTGGTATGAACGGGGCTTTCTCCACTACTAATGCCAACATTATGGTGATCACAGGCTTTACATTTTGAGAAGTTTTTTTTTCTTGAGTAAAGTTTCTTTATCAATTAACTAAAATAACCTTCCTATTCTGAAATCCTCGCTCTCAAATTAATATTATCACTATAATTTTATTATGCTTGGAACATACCTTGGCTTTGGTTATCATCTCTCTCTGAAGTGAAGTTTTATTGATTATTTATCAGTTGATTGTAGGAGTTTCCATGCACAAATGCATCATTCTATTACACTAGTGTGATCTACTGAGATGTATTCACATCGGTGACGAAGTGCCTGCTTGTTTTCAAATACGTGTTGCAAATAAAAAGTATGCTGCTGAACACGTAGGAGAAGTTCTAAAACATGTGAAGAAGGAGCACCTCAAAAGAGCATACAAGATAAAAGACTGGTATGCTAGTTTGTAAATTATAGAGGTTGTTAGAATTGGTGTATTCCTAAGAGGGGGGGGGGGTGAATTGGAATTTTAAAATTTATCTCCTAGGTTAAATGAAATACCCGTATAATACAACCTAGGGTCTTTCTATGCAATTCCAAATGGGCCAATAATATAATGTGTGGAAATTTAAATCAAGTGCATCATTCACACCATAACATATATGTGCAGTAAATGTAAAGTATAGAAATATAAACAAGGCACACGATATGTTATTGGGATTCAGCCAATTGTGCCTACGTCCTCGACTCTAGCTCACAAGCCCAAGGATTCTACTAAAGGCTAACTTAAGGGTGGAGTGGCACCGATTACAACAGGGTCAATTAGCACAGGGCTGACATCAACCTTTACAACCAGGTTAATTAGCGGGGCTGACCTCAACCTACACGCCTTAATAGGATGGCGCACCTAGCTTTCCTAATCGGGTCTAAGCCAATATGGGACTATTTCATAGGGCTAGTCTCCCTCTTCAGGCCTGTGCCTGAAAATACACCAGTATGTTCACAATCAAATAATATCGGTACAATGATTGTGCTTTCGTGTAAAGAAGATATGTACCCAAATGCGCTCAGTCACATACACCACAAGATGATTTAATACAGAAGTTCAGTGTGGTCTAATATTTCAACTCTTAAATAATTTTGCTATTTATGTAATAAGTGCATGAGAGTGCCAGCAAGCAATCTTTGTATTCCAAGATAATCTCAATCAAGGTGCTCAAACAAATGATATGTAAGTGAATAAATATTGCAACAAAGATCAATATCACAAACAAAAATATCTTTTCAAAAATATGTTGATATAAGTCACACAAGATATTTGAGAATATTTTTGAAAAAGCTTTTGCAACCCAAAAATAAATACAAACTTCTTAAGATATTACAACGAATATGCAATACTCAAAAGTTTAATACAAGTTTTCTTAGGAGAGAATTATTGACAAAGTCCCCTAAGAACACTTAGGTTTGGCTCTCAAGAAAATCATTTCAATCAAACAAACAAGGAGAGCAAACCTATTTAAAACAATCACTCAATCAACTTACAAGAGACTTAAGAGAAGGTAAGTATGAGTGGTTGGGGCTTAGAAATGAGTACTATAGACTTTGGGAATTTCAGAGAATCTTTCCTAATCAAAATGGCTAATCACCCTTAATCTTTGCCAATGATGGGCTATTTATAGAAGTTGGAAGAATTATAGCCGTTGTAGGGTATTATTAATATTGTTTTAAATCATTTTAATCCTAATTAACCTCGTTTAAAATAGTTAACCATGGTAAAAATTCGGAGCAACCCGAGAGTACCGGTCGACCAGAAGACTTTTGGTCGACCGAAGTTCATATGGTTCGGTCAACCGGGCCAAAAATGAACTCCAGGGTTGGTCGACCAAAAGGGTATGTCCGAGGCAATTTTTCCAATTTAGCGAGGTTCAGTCGACCAGGAAGATTTGAATTAGATAGTTCGGTCGACCATAGCGTTGGGACATCCCCTGAGGACCCTCGGTCTACCAGAGCATTGAAGTACATTTTGGGTTCGGTCGACTAGGTGGTCAAAAACTTGACTCTTTGGAGGTTCGGTCGACTGGGGCCAAATGAACTACATAGTTCAGTCGACCGGGGACAAAATGACCTGTATAGGTTGGTCGACCGAAAGTGCATAACTTGTGCATTTCGGTCCTATTTCAATACACAATCACCCTATTAAAGTGCCTAAAACATACAAGTGTAATGATGAGTGTCCTAGGGTCTTTTCTAAGCCTTTTTGAAGACACTGAAAAAATTCGGCGTCGGTCAACCGTAATCCGTAAGGTCTTTCTAAGGTCATTTTCATTTTGAGCTTATCATTTTTAGTCTGAGCTTAGCTATTGTATCATGCAGGTGGTGTATGCAATTATTACAATTGAAGAACCTAATTACTATTACAGACCCTTTGAATAAAAGTGAAATACAATACAAATAGAAATTGGGTCTTCAATCTTCACTTTCTCTATGTGCATTATGATCTTGTCAATTTGAGTTCCTACACATAACCTCAAACACCCATTAGATATAATGAGTATTTATCATTATCAAAACTGAGCGTGACCTATAAGGTCAATAGAGGTCCACATAATTGATCTCTTGGAAAGAAACAAGATATGAAAAAAATTCTCATTATTGGGATACAAAAATATCTTGGTTTATCTTTGTTGCTTGTTTTTCATCTACTCTGCAGAAAGCTTTTTTAAATAGCCTTCTTCCCGTTTTATTTTAAGCAAACAAGTTAATGACTCCATCATAATAATGAACAAATAAGGTGAGATAGGCTCTCTATGCCTCAACTCCTAACCCTTTCGAACTTTTAAAACCTTCAAGACTTTTGTACTCCTGTTTATCAAAACTAAGAATCTGACAGTAGTTATGCAAAATTTGATCGACTTTCTTCGAATTATGAGTAAAAAAGAAGTAAGAACTCCTTAATCCTTTAAAATGTTTCATAAATTTTCACGAACATTGGCTTTTATGGGCACTTATAGCGCTTAGTCACTTATATATAACCCACTAATACAGTTATGTTCCCACTAATATTAGTGAGTTATGTTCCCAAGAAAAAAAAAAAAAAAGTCAACCACATCACTCATGCAGGGGAGAACTCACAAGTCCCCAAAAGTTATTTTCTTTAGACTGCCCCTACAAAATGGGTGGTATTATGTTATATGAATTGTAAATTGAACTACTGAAATACATGCTTGTGTTGAACACCAACTGCATGGCTAATGTAGTACATTGTGAATTGCATGCTGGCAGTGGATTTAGGTTCTCGCATGCTCAAATTGATTGGTATCTACATGATGCGTATTATTGTGAATTGTTTTCTTGAATCTATCAAGTTTTAGGACAGGAATTTTTTGGGAAATGTCCAATTTACAGACGGCTTGCTGCCAAAATTTCATTAAATTTTTTCCATAATAAAACTATGTACAAAGAAATATATGCATGATCAGTTAAAACTTAAAGTCATTCTAACTCGCGCCTCTCGCGTGTTGAAATTCGTAAGAAAAGAGGCGATCTTAGGCTTATCATTGAAAATCTAAAACACTTGGCTAAGAACAACAATCTTAAGTGTACAGTGAAAGGTCAAGAACTAAATGTCATATGAAGTAAAATGCCAAATTAATTACTATCATTTCATGTATTCATTGAAGCTTAGACCCGTCCAAGAACGGTTACTATACATTCATAATAAATTTCCATAATAAAACTATGTACAAAGAAATGTATGCATGATCAGTTAAAACTTAAAGTCATTCTAACTCGCGCCTCTCACGTGTTGAAATTCATAAGAAAAGAGGCGATCTTAGGCTTATAATTGAAAATCTAAAACACTTGGCTAAGAACAACAATCTTAAGTGTAAAGTGAAAGGTCAAGAACTAAATGTCATATGAAGTAAAATGTCAAATTAATTACTACCATTTCATGTATTCATTGAAACTTAGACCCGTCCAAGAACGGTTACTATACATTCATACCTAATTGTACATATGATACAAATTAATTGTTATAATTCAATTGATTATTAGTCATACTATGTTGACTAATAATCAATTGAACATGTTAATTATTTGTTACCCTTGCGATTAGTAATGTTTGTATTTCAACCATTCTTGGATTGTCCAATGTGGACAGTTCAGGAAGTTGTATTTACATTGTTGTCATCATTCATGCTTTGTCAATTGTCATTATATATTTCGAGCACGTCTCTACTTGTGTTCTCTGGGTGCATAGTGGGGTGTCATGACAATTTATTAGTAATGGAAACTAGCAACATGTTTACTTCCCCCATCTCGTGTAATTGGAGAGCCATGGAAAGATGCTGCCAAAATTTATAATGACTAAGACAAAAGAATTTGAGCAATTGATCGCAATGTAAACGCAACATTCCTGAATGTGATAGGATCCGTACCCTTTAGAGTATAATGGTTGATTATAGGATTCATGATGCATGCGTTATAAACATTATGAGAATGTAATTAACACCATTTACTTGAACATGTTATAGAGTAATTAATGAACATGGATAAGAGTTGGATGAACGCTCGAGGTAGGTTTTTACTAGAATACGTGAAAGGGGTCCATGATTTCATAGAGTTCGTGCGTCGTTGTGCAGACAAAGCCAGTATGTTAATTTACGAGTAATCCCAAGAGGGGGGTAAATTGGGTATTGTTGACCTTATAGGTCGCATCTGATTTTGATAATGACAAATACTGATTTTTGATGATTGCTAAGTTCTTGTGCAGGCTCAAATAAATATCCCAAGGAAGGACACTTGAAGAAACATGAAGACGCCGAAGACTTGTAATTTGTAATTGTAAATTTAATGTCTATAATATGCGTCTATAATAGTAACCTAGGATGTGGTTTGTATGTTTTTACCCGCACATCATGCATACAGGATAAAACGTAAGCTCAATTAGACCATAGCAAGACCCTAGGCTCCAACGCTCACACACATAGCATAAAATATATAAGTGTGTAATAATTGTGCTCAAAATTGAAAAAACCTAAGCAAGTCAAGAGGGCTTGGGTGACCGAACCCTTGGAGTACAAAACTCCTCGGGCGCTCGAACTTTAACAAGCCAAAATGTTGACCAGCCCTCGAGTGACCGAACCTTAAATGTACATATCTTCTTCGGGCGCCTGAACCCCTCGAAAGGGACTATTCACCAACTCGAGCGAGTGATGCTTTTAGTTCAAAAGACCCCCGGGAGACTAAACACATGGTTTTGGGCCACCGAACATTTGACCGGGCACCCGAAGTTACGTAGCTTTGCTACTGACTTTGATTCGGGCTGCCGAAGGGTAATACGGGTGACCGAACTTATTTGTAAAACTTTTTAAACTGAGTCTTGTCGGGCAACCAAACCTAGGTTCAGCCACCCGAACCCCAACCGGTTAAAATTAAATTAACCGCAGTAAAATTGGGTTAACTAGGGCTAATTGGATTTTAATCATTTGGGACTTTTTTTATAATACCCATTTTGTCCCGAATGGTTATAATTTTTCACTTGGTTATAAATATGCCTTTATTTGCATAATTAGGGTAAGATTAGCAAAGTGATTAAGTAAAAAATTATCCCTATTGAAAAATCACCTTTTGCCCAAATACTCTCAAACTTGCATCCATTTGATAAAATCTAATATTGTAAAAGCTTCTCTTATGTTAATGTGATTGTTGTCTCTTGCTAATACTCCCACTTGTGCGTGTTCTTGAGATTATCTTTTTGGGAGCTTAGCTTAGGTTTATCCCACTGATTTCTCCATTATAAATCTTGTGTGGGATTAAACCAATGAAGCTTAGGATATTTGCATTCCATTGCAAGTGTCCAATAGCTTTGCTTTTGATGTGCAAAGAACTTTTCAAACAAGCAAGTATTTTTTTTAAACTAGTATTGTGCTTATTTCATTGAGGAAAATCATTTTGGAACTAGTTTTTCTATCTGTTTAGTATACTTGGAATATTGATGTGCTACTGAAATACATTGTCTAGATTCCAAGACTCTGCTTGTATTGAATACTCTTGAGCATCATACTGATTATACTGTGTTGAATACTCTTGATCTTCATATTGATTATCCTGTGTTGAGTATTTATTGAACAAATCTTCCATCACTGAGCTTACACTATATCCATGCTTTTGATGTGTATGTGATTGTGCGTATTCGGGTACAAATCTGCTTTACGTGAAAGCACTACCTCTCTACCATTTGATTGTAAAATCTGACTATTTCCAAACTTGACCTAAGGGGGCGGTAATCCAACTCGGTAAGGATTGTTGTAAAGGTTGAGGTCAGCCCTGTGCTAATTGACCTAGTCTGTTTAGGTGTCACTCCACCCGTTTAGGTGAGCAATTTATAGTGATAATCCATGTGCTTGTTAGCCAAGGCAGGGACATAGGCAATTGGCCGAACCTCGATAACATTTCTGTGTGTCGACTTTATTTTACTACGTTATGGTGCATGTATATTTGATTAATTTGTTTCATTTACTTTCTAGTATACATTTACATTACTTGCACTAGATTGACCATAGGATTGTGAATATACTTGTATTAGGAGATTAACCTAGAGCTTAAGTTTTAAAAATACCAATTCACCCCCCCTCTCTCGGGAACACGGTAAAGCTTCCAAGTATTTTAAAAAATTCTTTAAAACTTATTCACCACATAGTCCCTATGTCTAAATTTAACCAATTACTTATCAAGTTCGTGTGAGATTATTCAACAAACATACATGCAATGTGAGTAATGAAATGTAACGCGGAAAGTAAAGAAATAAGGGAAGAGAGAATGCAAACACAGTTTTTACGATGTTTAGCCAACCTAGCCTATGTTCTCGCCTTGAGTAACCCACTCAAGTATTCCATTATAATCTCAGCTCTTTAAATTGGGACGGAGCTTCCCTTACAATCCACTGCTTACAAGACGTACAACTTCCTCCTACTCCACTGCTTAAAAGAGATACAACTCTCTCTTCAAACCCGATTCACAATCCGAACCGTGAATACAATGAAATCTATGAAACACTCAAAGCTGCTTCCAATAAAGCTAGTGAGTACAATTCAAATTCCTAATACATAATCATATGATAAAACATGAAGCTCAAAATGTATGAAACGATACAATCGTTTATGAATGATATGCTTCAACACTCAAATTCTCTTTTATCAAATCCTTCAAAATATATGTAAGAGTAATAGCCTCGAAGACAAGATGCACAAATATCAAATATGATCTTGTTAAAAATTTCTCTTGAATATTGTGAAGATCTAAATAAAAAATCTTTCCTTCAACTATTCAATTACACCACGATTTTGTAATATGCAAATATATATATATATATACACACACACAATATGTATTCCAAAGATAAAAAAAAATTAATGTAATATCGTTCAAAAAATATCCCTAAATAAAATATATATTTATGAACACCAAAGATATTTGATCAAGTGTTTTAATATCTAAAATATAGACCCTTTAACATAACACACACTTGAATCAAATCTCTTTAACCAATGATGAAACCCTTTATCAAGTAGTGAGATTATCTAAATAATCTATATATAAAGTACACTCACTATCTATCACTCAGCCTATTTCAACAATAGATTTTGAAATGAGAAATTCTTTGAAAAATATATATCAACGGCAAAGTAAAACATTCTCAAGTAACAAACTTGTCAGAAAAACAATCTCTATATGGTTAAGAACACTCAAGATCAAACTCTCTAATGATATTCAATAACAGATGAGGATATGAGAAACTCTTGAAAAACACTAAACGGATTTACCAAACATCAATACTAAGTTGAAATCAAGATGTGTAAATAGATTGCCTTTGATTTTCTGAGTTGATTTTCCCAAGCTTGATGATTGTAAGTTGGAGTGCAGGCAATCATATATCAAGACGTTCAAGTTTCTCAATTCTCTTTTCAACAAGATGTTCTCTTCTCTTCTCGTTTGTCTTAACTTCCATACTAGGATTTAGAAGTTCAATATATAGGTGTCTTACCCTTAGAATCAATCTTGATTGTTGGATTAAAAATTTATCTCGCGAGTTCTCTTAATAAAAATTAAATTTTTAAGCTTTCCCGCAAGTTCAAGCGACTAAGGTCAAAGGCCCAGGCAACCGAAGTTCCTTAGTGCTTTGAAAATCAACCTGGATACAGGGTCAAGCGACTAAAGTTGAGTTCAGGATCTTGAAGTGTTAACTTCAGGCAACTGAAGTCTCAAGTTCAGGCGACCGAAGTGCCTCGGCCATATTTTGTGTTTCACCATTAATTCTTCAGGCGACTGAACTTAATCTTCGGTCTCCTGAAGAAATTCTTTAGGCGACTAAGGTTAACTTCAGGCTAGTGAAGTTCCCATTTTCTAAATTTTCTCTTTCTAGTTTAAAAATCTACTTTGCTCTCTTTCTTAGCTCCTTTATAGAAATATTTTATAGGGTTTAAAAAATATTTCTAAGTCCACAAATGTCCCCTAATGATGTTAATGAAATGCATGAGTCCTAAAGTCATTATAGGGTATATGTTGAGCCTCAAATTAAATCATATAAAAATGTAAATACATGAGTTATAAGTACTCATTCCCATGACATTCTTGAACTTGGTGCTTGCATATTCATTCTTGTACTCTTTGAGTTCCATGGATCTACCAATTTTTGTATACTTTATTCTTTATGGCTTCCATGACTTGTTATCCTTTCGTGCATGCTTAATATAGTTCCTATTCACAATCTTAATGCATTGATCAAATATCAAGTGATTTGTCATTATCAAAACAAGATATGACTTATAGAGTCAACAATCTCCCCCATTTTGATAATAACAAATACACGAGCAAAAAAATAGATAATGGGTTACGCCTAACAAGGTTCCCCCTCAAATAATGCATTAAATATTTAATAAATGAAATATGCTCATGTTCATACACACGTTGTTTAGCCTAATTCCAAATGAAATATGCTCATGTTCATACACAAGTTGTTTAGCCTCATTCTTCTCCTATTTACACAATTAGTTTTGCCAAAATATTTTTGCTTCTGATTTTTCAACAATTTTTGCTATTATCCTTCTCCCCCTTTGCTTCCAACAATATTTGCTCATGATATTTATCTACTGATGCCAACAACATTTTTGCTCCTTTTAATTTTTGCTCCTTAGTTTTCTCCCCCTTTTGACATCAACAAAAGGTATATAAAAAATAGTGCATGAGTAAACATAACCTTATGTTCTTCTTCCATTTGAAATCTTAAAGTTTTAAACTTGTTTAACTATCAAATTTGACAAAGAAAAATTACTTCTTCCCTTTTTACATCAACCATCCCCCTTGCTAATGCATAAATCTGTGTTGTGGAATGTAAATTGTATTATGAACAAACACAGTGTGCCAAATTTTAAAGACTATGTGAGGATACCAAATGTTAATTAATGCGATACCAAATGTTTGCATCTTAAGTGACGTTGCTCCCCCTGAGTTATCATCTAATATAATTTTAGGCAACCTCTCGACTATGCATCAGGCCTAATTAACGCCTAATTTGGATAAACCTATCCTCCGCAAGTGGTTTCATGAATATATCTGCCTATTGTTCATCTGTTCATACAAACTCAAGTGTCACATCTCCTTTTTGCACATGATCACGAAGAAAATAATGTCTTATCTCTATATGTTTAGTTCGTGAATGTAATATAGGATTCTTTGAGATGTTTATTGCACTCGTATTATCGCATCTTATGGGGATTGTTTCATAGCTTAATCCAAAATGCTTCAGTTGTTGCTTCATGTATAGCATTTGAGCACAACAACTACCTACCGCTATGTATTCAGCCTTAGCTGTGGAAATAGCAACTGAATTTAGCTTCTTGGAAAACCAAGAGACTAACGAATGTCCTAAGAAATGACAAGTACCACTTGTGCTCTTCCTATTCACTTTGCTACCAGCAAAATCAGCATCTGAATAGCTAATAATCTCAAAAGATGTATACTTAGGATACCATAATCCAATTTTCACTATTCCTATTAGGTATCTAAGTATTCGTTTAACAGCTAGCAAGTGTGACTCTTTTGGTGCAGACTAAAATCTTACACACAAACATACGCTAAACATTATGTTAGTTCTACTAGCAGTCAAATAAAGTAAGCTACCTATCATTCCACGATAAAGATTGACATCTACTGGTATACATTGTTCATCCCTGTCTAATTTCAATGAAGCGCTCATAGGTATACCTAGTATTTTTCCATCTTCCATATTAAACTTTTTGAGTAGATCTCTAATATACTTTGATTGATTTATGAATATTCCATGTTTTTCTTGTTTGATCTGAAGTCCTAGGAAGAAATTTAGATCACCCATCATGCTCATCTCAAATTCGTTTTGCATAGTATTGGCAAATTCATTACACAGTTCTTTATTCGTGGCTCCAAATATGTTGTTATCTACATATACTTGCACTAGGAGCAAGTCATCTTTCTTAGACTTTATGAATAGAGTTGTATCTATCTTTCCTCTTATAAATTCATTTTCTAGTAGAAAACCGCTTAGCCTTTCATACCAAGCTCTAGGAGCTTGCTTTAAACCGTACAAGGCTTTTGTTAGTCTATAAACGTGATTTGGATTCTTATGGTTTTCAAATCCTGGGGGTTGTTCTACATACACTTCTTCACTTATGTAGCCATTTAAAAATGCGATCTTGACATCCATTTGATATAGCATGAAATCCTTAAAGCTGCATATGCTAGAAGCATTCAAATGGCTTCCATGCTAGCTATAGGTGCAAAAGTTTCTTCAAATCTATACCTTCTTCTGGGTTATATCCCTGAACTACTAGTCTAGCCTTATTTCTCACAACTATACCATGTTCATCCTTTTTATTCTTATATACCCATTTTGTTCTAATGATTGACTTATCCTCAGGTCTAGGAACTAATGTCCAGACATTGTTTCTCTCAAACTAGTTTTGCTCTTCTTGCATGGACAACACCCATGATTCATCCTCTACAGCTTCACTCACAATTCTCGTTTCTTCTTGGGATAGAAATGCGAAATGACTAATCAAATTCTTAAGAGAGGATCAAGTGGCTACTCCATATAGTGGTTCACCTATTATTTGATCAATAGGGTGATTCTTTATGTACTTCCATTCTCTAGGTGGTTCATTAACCTTGTTTTCAATGTGATTTGTTTCAATGGATGGTTCATTAATTTAATTTTTCTTTTCTGAATCATTTTCAATGGATAGTTTCTCAAGTTCCTTGTTTATCTCAATTTCATCTTCATCAGTTCTTTTGGAGAAGGGATTTGACTCATCGAACACAACATGAATAGATTCTATAACCATCAATGTTCGTTTGTTATATATTCTATAGGCTTTACTATCTAAGGCATACCCTAGGAAGATTCCTTCA
Source organism: Malania oleifera (assembly GCF_029873635.1). NCBI lineage: Eukaryota > Viridiplantae > Streptophyta > Magnoliopsida > Santalales > Ximeniaceae > Malania > Malania oleifera. Next base: position 67,712,111 of record NC_080421.1, on the reverse strand, counting down.
TCAGATTTCATATCAAACTTCCCTAGATGTTCGACAGCAATGCTTTAATTCATTTGGAAGTGGATTTATTATTCAATGTTATGATTTATGTTACTCACTGCAAAGATATAAGGTTCTTGATATTTTAGCTGGTTAAACCTTCAACCCTTTACTTTGAACAAATCGAAGTTAGCATGTTTTAACCAATATTTTGTATCTTCCCCAATCACTATGATATACATACATACATATATATATATATATATATATATATATATATATATATATATATATATATTCAATGAGTGGTCAGATTGGATATGTTGCTTAAAAGAATCATATTAACTTAACTCTCTTTTAGGATTTTTAGTGTAATAATAGTGTAGCACATACACATACTACGATTTTACATTTTAAGCATATACTATTCCCAAGCCTATTAGTCATCACAACCCTCTTTTGTTTGTGTTTGATTTCACTAGATTCTCAATCCTAAGGTCTAAAAAAGGAATTTTTGGGGTTTGTTTGGTACTTATTTTTCTTTGATTTTCCAAATTTGTTTGAGCTTCACACCTTTCATTTTAAATGGACAATCAAATTTAATGTGTTATATTTACATAATATGCAGGTGGTGTGTGCAAACGGACTGGAGGAGGTACTAGCATAGAATTTTGATGCTTTAACAAAATACCCCATGTATAGGTTCTTTCTTCTCCTATTTTCAATACCATTGTAACCTATACCTTCTTTGTCTAAGGTCATCTTTTGGGAACCTAAGAGTTCGTCAAAATTTTCTTTTCCCTTAGTAAATGTATGGATGATCGTAACTTGATCCTCTATCTTTCTTTTTAGGTCTTGAATTTTTGAATTCTTTAAGGTTTTGCAAACAGCTTGTAGTTTTTCCAATTCATTGGTCAGTTTGTTTACTTTACATTCAAGTTCAGAAATTTTAAGATCTTTTGCATTATCACTCAAAATCTTGGATCTTAACTCTTTCAACTCTTTTGCCATCATATCATTCTTGTTTTCTTATTTCAAGATTTTCAAATCCTTTTCTTTTTCAACACTAATTTTTTATTCTACCTTTTTCAATGATGCCTCATTCTTGGTTACTAATCTCTTAATTTCTAATTCCTTTTCAATCTTTTCTTTTTCCTAAGAAGTATGAGACTCTTGAAACTCTTATAATTGTTTTGCTAAGTCTTTATTTTCACTTTCCAACATTATTTTCTTTTTGGACATCTTTGTTAAGCTTTTATAAGCCTTAGCAAATCCCTTTTGTAATTCCTCATAAGATGGCATGTTATCATTATCAAATTCATCATAATATTCACTACCAGAACTATTACAAGATGTATCACAATCATTGCATGAATCATTTTGAGAATTTGAATGAGAAGTACAATGAGTAGAGTGTACCTCTTCATCAACTAATGCAACTAAACCACAGTTTTCTACTACCTAATCATTTGAGTATGGATCTTTCCAAGTAGAGAACTTCTTTCCTTTGGTTTCTCCAAATCTCCTATCGAGTTCTTTCCATATCTCCTTAGCACTTTGACATGATCTGATGGCATGAAAAACATTAGTATCCAAACCAAGCAATAGAATGTTCATAGCACCGAAATTTATTTGCATTAATTTCATTTTATTCTCATTCAGCTCATATTCAGATTCAGGAATTTCAACATTATCAACAATTTTCATAGGAACTAGGTTTCCTTGAGCAATTACTCTCCAAGTCCTCCAATCCATTGATTTGATAAAAATAGTCATTCTTATTTTCCACTCGGTGAAATTTTCACCATGAAACATTGGAGGTCTTGCAAGGATTCGTCCCACACCAAATGGGGATACACCACAATAATCCATGTGATCCTTTTACAAATTAACAATTACGTCTATGTACACCCGCTCTAATACCAAATGTTGATTTAGATGTAATCCCAAGAGGAGGGGTAAATTGGGTATTTTAAAAAATTCTTTGAAACTTATTCACCACTTAGTCCTAATATATAAATTTAACCAATTACTTATAAAGTTCGTGTGAGATTATTCAACAAACATACATGCAATGTGAGTAACGAAATGTAGTGTGGAAAGTAAAGAGATAAGGGAATAGAGAATGCAAACACAATTTTTACGAGATTCAGCAAACCTGGCCTATGTCCTCGCCTTGAGCAACCCACTCAAGGATTCCACTATAATCCTTGCTCCTTACATTGGGATGGAGCTTCCCTTACAATTCACTGCTTACAAGAGGTACATCTTCCTCCTACTCCACTGCTTACGAGAGATTCAGCTCTCTCCTCAAACCCAATTCACAACCCGAACCGTGAATACAATGAAATCTGTAAAACATTCAAAGTTGCTTCCAACAAAGCTAGTGGGTACAATTAAAATTCCTAATACATAATCTTATTATAAAACTTGAAGCCCAAAATGTATGAAACGATACAATCGTTTATAAATGATATGCTTCAACACTCAAATTCTCTTTTATCAAATCCTTCAAAATATTTGTACGAGTGAAAGCCTCGAAGACAAGATGCACAAATATCAAATATGATCTTGTTAAAAAATTTGTCTTGCATATTGTAAAGATCTAAATCAAAAATCTTTCCTTCAACTATTCAATTACACCACGATTTTTGTAATATGCAAATATATATACACGATATGTATTCCAAAGATAAAAAAAAATAATGTAATATCATTTAGAAAATATCCCTAAATAAAATATATATTTATGAACACCAAGGATATTTAATCAAGTGTTTTAATATCTAAAATATAGATCCTTTAACAGAACACACACTTGAATCAAATCTATTTCACCAATGATGAAACCCTTTATCAAGTAGTGAGATTATCTAAATAATCTATATATTAAGTATACTCACTATCTATCACTCAGCCTATTTCAACAATAGAATCTGAAATGAGAAGTTCTTTGAAAAATATATATCAATGGAAAAATAACACTTTCTCAAGTAAGAAACTTGTCAAAAAAACAATCTCTATATGGTTAGGAACACTTAAGATCAAACTCTCTAATGATATTCAATAACAGATGATGATATGAGAAACTCTTGAAAAACACTAAACAGATTTACCAAACCTCAATACAAAGTTGAAATCAAGATGTGTAAATAGATTCCCTTTGATTTTCTGAGTTGATTTGCCCAAACTTGATGATTGTAAGTTGGAGTGCAGGCAATCGTATATCAAGACGTTCAAGTTTCTCAATTCTATTTTCAACAAGATGTACTCTTCTCTTCTCGTTTGTCTTAACTTCCATTCTAGGGTTTAGAAGTTCAATATATAGGTGTCTTACCCTTAGAATCAATCTTGACCGCTAGATTAAAAAAATATCTCGCAAGTTCTCTTAATCAAAAATAAAATTTTAAGTTTTCCCAGAAGTTCAAACAACTGAGGTCGAAGGCCCAGGCGACCGAAGTTCCTTAGTTTTTTGAAAAATCAACCTGGATACAGGGTCAGGCGACTAAAGTTGAGTTCAGGCTCCTGAAGCGATAACTTCAGGCGAGTGAAGTCTCAAGTTCAGGTAACCGAAGTGCCTCGGCCAGATTCTGTGTTTCACCATTAATTCTTCAGGCGATTGAACTTAATCTTTGGTCTCATGAAGAAATTCTTTAGGCGACTGAGGTTAACTTCAGGCTAGTGAAGTTCCCATTTTTTAAATTTTCTCTTTCTAATTTAAAAATCTACTTTACTCTCTTTCTTAGCTTCTTTATAGAAATATTTTCTCGGGTTTAGAAAATATTTCTAAGTCCATAAATGTCCCCTAATGATGTTAATGAAATGCATGAGTCCTAAAGTCATTCTAGGGTATATATTGAGCCTCAAATTAAATCATATGAAAATGCAAATACATGAGTTCTAAGTATCCATTCTCATGACGTTCTTGAACTTGGTGTTTGCATCTTCATTCTTGTACTCTTTGAGTTCCATGGATCTACCAAGTTGTGTATACTTTATTCATTATGGCTTCCATGGCTTGTTATCCTTCCGTGCATGCTTAATATAGTTCATGTTCGCAATCTCAATGTACAAATTAAATACTAAGTGATTTGTCATTATCAAAACAGGATTGGACTCATAGAGTCAACACAGTAGAATAAGGTGTCCTTGCAGGAAATGCAGAACATAACATTCAAACACATTGATTTGGTCCATTCACATTTATTAGACTTTGGAATGGAGAAAAGGTACACAACATGGGTGTTCCACGGTGAAGATTACGCAGTTCAGAGCGATGATGATAACGATGAAGATAAGGGGGCAAATATAGTAGGTGGTGATACATGTTTGGAAGGGGTAATTGAATATTAGGTGACTTGCAAAGGGGGATTGCATTGGACACAGGCGATGTTGGTGTGTCACGTACTAGTGATGAATCTACTTCAGCAAGTATCGTACCTTGCAATCCTAGTACGTTAAATCGACTCGGTAAACCATTTTCTAATCTCATGAGGGATGCACGGGTGCCCCTATATCCAAATTGTAAAAAGTTATCAAAATTAGAGTTTCTGATAAAGTTTCTTCATGCAAAGACAATGCATGGGTCATCTTAGAGCGAATTCAACATGCATTTAAGCCTCATTAAGGCAGCACTGACTAATGGTGAAACACTTTCGATGTCTTTTTATGAGGCGAAGACATACATACGTGAATTGGGTCTTGGTTACACTCTAACACATGTGTGCAGGTATGATTGTGCACTCTTTTATGGTGAACATGAAAATGCGAACGAGTGCCCAGAATGTGGTGAACCGAGCTATACAACTAATCAAAAGAAGGGTAAAAAGATCCCCAAAAATGTTTTGCGATATTGTCCATTAATCTTGCAACTGCAATGAATGTATATGTGCAAAAAGACTGCTGTAGATATGAGATGGCATCAAGAGAAACATCTTAAAGATGGAAACACCCTTAGCCATCTAGCAGACTCCAAAGCTTGGGCCAATTTTGATAAAATGCATTAGTGGTTTGCTAGTGATCCTCACAACATCAGAGTTGGCCTTGCTTCATATGGGTTCAATCCTTTCAGTAACATGAACAACCCGTATAGCATATGGCTAGTTATGATGATGCCATACAATATGCCGCCATGACGATGTATGAAAGAACCTTTCATTTATATTTCTCTGCTTATTCCCAGACCGAGGGCACCTAGTAATGATATTGATGTTTCCTTGTGTCCATTAATTGAGGAGTTGAAAGAACTATGGGAAAAAGGATTGGAAACATTCAATGTGGAAGTCGGGACAACATTTCGGATGCATGCAACAGTCTTGTGGACAATTAATGATTTCCCCACTTACGGCAACTTGTTAGGTTGGAGCACAAAAGGTTACTTAGCATGCCCAGTATGTGTTAAGGATGTTGAGTCCTTATCCTTGAAGCATGGCCACAAGTTATGCTTTATGTGTCATCATCATTTTCTACGAACTGGACATCCTTGGAAAACTTATGGCGTCGAAAGCTATAATGGAAAACCTGAACGAAGGTTGCAGCCAAAGCGACTAAGTGGGGAAGAGATATTAGACCAGCTAAGGTTGATCGGAGATGTGAAATTTGGGAAACCACCGACTAATAGAAAAAGAATACATGCTGAGTGGGAGTTGAATTGGACAAAGAGAAGCATCTTCTTCGAGTTGCCATACTGGAAAGATCTTCCACTACGCCACAACTTGGATGTCATGCACATCGAAAAGAACAAATGTGAGAATGTCATTGGTACATTGCTGGATATGAATGGGAAGACAAAGGACACTGCAAATGCTTGCTGGGATATGGAAGATATGGGAATACGGCCTAAGTTGCACCTGTTTCGTGATGGGGACAAAATTCTTATGCCATAAGCTTGTTACACATTTTCGAAGGATGAGAAGAATAAATTCTTTGAATGGTTGAAATCAGTGAAGTTCCCTGATGGATATGTATCAAACATAGCTCGATGCATAAACACGAAGAAAAGGAAGATGCTAGGAATGAAAAGTCATGACTGTCACGTCCTTCTACAACGGGTTCTACCCATTTTCCTTTGTGGACACTTGACTAAAGATGTTCAGTAGGTGCTGATTGAGCTGGGGATATTTTTTCGACAATTGTGCTCCAAAAAATTGAGCGTAAACATACTTGAATGGTTAGAGGATGACAACGTGATCGTACTATGTAAGCTGGAGAAAATATTTATGCCAGCATTTTTCGATGTGATGGTCCACCTAGCTGTCCATTTACCAAGGGAGGTCATAATTGGAGGGCTGGTTCAATATCGTTGGATGTATCCTATTGAGAGGTAAATTATAAAGTCCTTGTATAATGGTCACATGATTTCCTTATTTTTATTTTTTTTATTTTTTGTGTCTACAAGTCTATAATGCTATGTAAAATGCACAGGTTCTTGTCCACTTTTAGGGGTTTGTGTGCAATAAGGCACGGTCAGAAGGTTTAATCATTGAGGCATACATTGACAGTGAATGTGTTGCATTTTGCTCAATGTATCTACATGATATTGACACAAGGTTCACTAATGAGGAGCGAAATGCAAGAGTTCATGCTATTAATGCCAAAGATGAAGAACCAAGGAGCTCTATATTTCAAGAAAATGTTTGGTCTCTTGGTGCACGAGTTTACGATTTTATTGATATGAACGACCTACAAAAGGCTCATTTTTACGTCCTCAATAATTGTGATAAAATTTTCCATATATCGAGTACGTGGTTCCAAACTCCTTACTTAGCATTGTATTTACATATGCATATTTATATACTTAGTTGACATTAACATGTACTACTGTTGCATATAGCGAACATAAAGCTGAACTTTTGGCCCAAAATGAACGGAATGTTGACGAAAGACATAAAAAGGAATTTATCAATTGGTTTGGGAGTCATGTAAGTAACAAATACTATTTGAGTGAGAAGCAATGTATGTTTTCACTATTGACGGTTTATTCTTCTAAACTCCTCCTTATTTAATAGATGAAAGTAATGTATTACAATAAGGAACCAACGACAAGTAAAGATTTGTACACGTTGGCATGTGGCCTCGATCAATGAGTTAACCGCTACAGTGGTTGCATTGTCAATGAGTTACGATTTCATACAAAGTCCCTCAAACTGCATAGAAGAACCCAAAATTGTGGGGTTGCGGTGCTAGGCACGAAAGGAGATGAAAAAATTGACTACTTTGGTGTGTTAGACGACATTATAAAGCTTAGCTATGGAGCCAACAGACTCATCCACCTGTTCAAGTTTACCTAGTGGAACATTGGCAGTAAAAATATTTGGATAAACACAGATGCCTACTTTACCAATGTCAATTTTAGCAAGACCTGGTATCAAAATGACCCTTTTGGTTTTGCGATGCAGGCAGAACAAGTGTTTTACCTTAAAGACACCAAATTGAAGGGTGAATGGCAAGTGGCCAAAAAGATTCCTCCCCAAAGTTTGTATGTTATTATAGAAGTTATAGATGAGGAGAATAGTGCCAGTGAGGCTGCATTCCAAGAAGATGAGCCATCTGTCAATGCAGCAGCGCAATTTTCTTTCAATGTTGTCGAAGAAGGAGTCGATCTTATACCATTGAATAGGGATGGTGCCATAGCAGAACACCTAGGGACTGTTGACATTACAATTGAACCATCTATAGACGTTCACTTCATCGACGATGTGGAAAATGATGGGGAAGATAAAACAGGGGTCGAGTACTATAGTGAAGAGGAAGACACTATAGAAAGTAAGGATGATACTAATATTGAGGACATATAGGGGGGTAAGCATTTTATGTTTGTCACTATGTATCTGACATGTGTAAATAACTTAAAATATATGTATTATGCATCCATCTAATATTCATACTTCTTATATTTACTTGTCTAATAATTTGTAGATATGGCACCAGGAGTTTTTTGTGGCCGACTTCCTTCTAGGCACTCGACTACATCGCATGAGGATGATCTGACATCCTTGAGACCGATGGAGCCCATTGGTCCCGGTGCAGTGGCACCATTGTCTGAGCCATCGGCACCCCGGCTAGACATGGATACCACATATGCGACCAATACATAGGGTGAGTTGCCGACCATGATGAGCAGTGTTGGTAAGGATATGATTAATTTATTTACATTTCAACTATTGATGTTAGTTATTCACGTGTATGATTATAATTTTTTTCTTAATTTAACTCTGCTTTCAACATCTACATCCATGGTGAGTTCAGGCCATGGTGCAGTGAAGAACATGTCGCTGAAGAAGCACCTAGAGAGGACTAAGCAGCAGATTCGGATCGACATTCCTCCAGGCTACACCGCCCCACTCAATGACTGGTGCACCTTGTGGTCCCAGGATCTCGACATTATATGCCGATAGTATGCTCCAATCACGGCCTATAGCTAGCCACAAGTGACTCAGGAGCAGTGCATGGTTCTTTACATGCTCATTTTGGTAAGTAATCCCAAACCCATTTTTTTTTATTTGTTTTTTTTAACTTTTAATATACTAGCCAAATAACAATTGTCTAACATTCCAAATGTATTACCTATGCTAGAAGAGTTTGATATGGACATCCTCGAGGCCATGTGAAGAGGACGGTGGACATCTAATTGTGTAGTAAATTTAAGAGCTATCACTAAAAAATGCAGGAGCCTTTTCGTGCGATGGTAGATCAAGTAGAAGCACGGCCATTAGATAAGATATCCCAAGAGGATTGGGAGGTGGTATGTCACCATTTCTGCGATGCACACTATCAGGTGATGTATTTGTATAATAATCACTAATTTTTCACATTGATGTCGCTAATAAACCATCATTACATCTTCCTTGTAGGCCAAATGTGAAACAAATGTTGTGAACCGTAGCAAATTCCCTACGACGCTTTGAGATAGATCGAGGTTATTTGTAAATCATCGATGGGTAATTACTATATATAAAACAATCTGACCATTACATGACTTAATACTAATGATGTCTTATATGATAATGTAGCATGATCCCAAGAATGGCATAGAGGAGCCACTGCCGAATCTTTATCAGAGAACACACCAACGGCGATCGGGGGAGTGGTGCGAGGGTGCATAGGGCAAACATGTTAGTGAAACAAAATATTTAGTTTATTACTTGATTCAAAACATCAAAGTTGTAGTCTTACTTATTCTTTTTTATCATTTTCATGACTGAAATTAGGCACGGATGGTTGAGTTCAGGGATGCACCTATTTCAGAGGGGAGTCAACAAATAACAGATTTCCATATAACTTCCCATGTGCTTGGGGAATGAGCTAGGGGCTAGGTGAAAGGTCTTGGGAGTGGATACATCACCCCCAACAGCATCATCATCCATGGGTGCAACAGCTCGTGTAGACATGGAACGAGCGCATCGAGACACCAAGTCTCGTGCGAAGGACATGGCTCGATGGATGCAGATGGTGGAAATGGAGAACCAGCAATTGAAAGACATGGTCTCCACCTTTCAAGCCCAACTGCAAGACATGATGAATAGGCAAGCGCAGCTCGAGCAAATGATGCGCCAATCTCGACCAGATGATGCGGGTGGCACCTCCCATTAGAAGGTATGTTTGGTACTTATGGCTTAACATAGTACTTGTGCAAAAGTATTTTATGATTTTGTTTGTTTTATGTGTAGCAATATATGCATGTTATTTGGAATCAATTTTTAAAACTTGTACTGAATCTTTAAAACTCTATTCTTGATTCCCAAAATTGGGATTTCAATTCACATTTTGAATCTCGAGTTGACAATGATAAAAACAAATAAACTTGATGCTAGGTGCCATAATACCCATCTAATATATATATTCCAATACAAACCAATTTAAAAGTCAACTTGTAAACTAAATGCAGTACATGGTAAGAGAATAAGGCCAACAGTGTCTTTGACTAATATGATACATATAACTGAATATGAGCTACAAATGATAACAAATGCATTTATCCTTATATGATAAGCATATTGACACCTGAACTGTTCAGTATGAATGGTGCCACTTAGCAATTTTCAAATTTTGAATCAATTTTGGATGTTTTTGCATTGCTTGCAGCAGAGTTTGGGAGTTATAGTTTTCAAAATCACTGGACAGATATAGAATTATAGCCAAAAGGGATGGAAGTAATTTATCCAAAATAGAACCATGTATAAATATGGTTTTAAATTTTAACAAGTTAAAATTTCTACTACAGTTTCCAGTTTTCACCATCATCAAACAAAAAAGGTCAATTCTATCTTACAAAATTGCCTTCAAGATGTCCACAAATCATTCAAATTTTATCAAAATCTTGAAGCATTAATGGAACTTATCAAAATTTTAATCAAAAATTTGAATATGAGACAATATTTCATAAAAATGGGAACTTTGAGTAGAAATGCTCTCCGATGTTAAAACTCAATATAGTAAATGTCATGTTTGATATATTCCAATTGTATAGAAGCTTCAATAATGTATATGTAAATTTAACATAATCAAAGAATTTCATTGAAAATGATAGCTTGAATTAGATGAAATTTTTTAGTGTTTTAAAAAAATAAACTTGATTTTACAAGATTCTTTGTTTGAAAAAAACATTGAGACTTTTGACAATAAATAAATGTCTGCTTTAGGTTTTGAGTTCTTTGAAATTTCTTTACTCATCGAACACCTTGCCCATTTTGAATTAAAATTTCACGAATTCAATGACATGATGCATATATTTTCAATTCAAGTTTATAATTATTTTTTTTCATCGAATAATATTATTTTTTCGATCGTTGTTGTTTCAAAAAGCTCCATCAGTGTTGTACTTTTTGGATGCATCATCTTTGTGAAAGAATCCTCCTTGTGGACGTGCCTATGCATCCTCTCTGCGGATTCAACCTCCTTTTGGAGGCATCCTCCTTGTGGATGCATTTTCATTTTGGATGTGGCTTCCTTTTGAATGCGTCTTCGTTTTGGATGTTTCCTCCTTCTGAATGCATCCTCCTTATGGATCCATCCTGCTTTTGGATGTTGTTATCTCTAATTACTTGATATGGTTGCATAACGCGTACATGTTTTTTTTTTATTGTTATCATAGTTGTATATCTTGATTAGTTGGGAAATTTTCATATGATAGATATTCATCTTGTACGGATGATAGCTTTACTTGTTGGCAATTCTACATTAAGCAGTGGTTAGGAAAGCTGGAATTTGGCACTTGTTTGAGATAAAATGTGCACTTAGTTGGGATAACACCGCTATATTCGGAAAGAAAAAGTGTAAATGTGTGTTATTTGAATGTTATGTGATGGTCACTTTAGATGAATAAATTACCTAGAATTAAGAGTGTGTTAACGCATATTGTTTACAATAGAGAGTGTGTTCGTGCACCTTATAATCATGCATACATTTAATGGATAGATTATATATTGTGAATTGTTGATTGCTACCTGATTGCATGTTAGTTTAGAATGCCTCCTGCATGGCAGATGCAGTTGATGTGTATCGCATGCTGTAGTGGATATAGGTTCTCGTGTGCCTTGAACTGAATTATAAAATGGGAAAATATCCAATTTACAGATGGCAAGTTGCTGAAATTTCATTAAAATTTTTCCAAAAAAAAAAAAACCATGTACAATAATAATTATGATAAAATGAATGTTAAAATATTTTTGAAAGGAAGAGTGAAAGTTAGGAATCATAAGAAAGGAGGCAATGTAGGCTTTGTTCATTTAAAGAAGCATTCATTTATATATTTTTGGTCTGGTAAGCCTAAAGCATTCATTGCCGAGCCTAAATCATTAAAAATATTAAAAGCACTTGGCTAAGGATTTGAAAATTAGAAAAAGGCATAAGTCGAATATATACATAACTCAGAGGGAGCATCATCTTCATAATTCTTTAAATTAAATGCTCCCATCATCTCATAACATTCATGTCCATATGCCTAGATGAATAACAATACTACACTGAACTCAATACTATCCACCGTTCTCTGCTATTTGTATTCTTAATTTAAGGGATAGATTATATATTGTGAATTGTTGATTGCTACTTGATTGCATGCTAGTCTAGAATGCCTCCTGCATAGCGGATGCAGTTGATGTGTATTGCATGCTGGTAGTGGATATAGGTTCTTGTGTGCCTTGAATTGAATTATAAATGACTTATTTGAACCTATCAGGTACAGGTTTTATAAGAAAATGTTCAATTTATAGACAACATGCTACTTAAATTTTTTTAAAATTTTCCCAAAAAAAGCCCATGTACAATGATAATTATGATATAATGAATGTTAGAATATATTTTAAAGGATGAGTGAAAGTTAGGAATCATAAGAAAGGAGGCAAAGTAGGCTTAGTTCATTTAATGAAGCACTCATTTACATATTTTTGGTCCAGTAAGCGTAAAGCATTCATGGCGAGCCTAAATCACTGAAAATATTAAAAACACTTGGCTAAGGATTTGAAAATTAGAAAAAGGCATAAGTTGAATATATACATTACTCATGGGGAGCATCATCTTCATAATTCTTTAAATTAAATGCTCTCATCATCTCATAACATTCATGTCCATGTGACTAAATGAATAACAATATTACACTGAACTCAATACTATCCACTGTTCTTTGCTATTTATATTCTTAATTTAATGGATAGATTACATATTGTGAATTGTTGATTGCTACCTGATTGCATGCTAGTCTAGAATGCCTCTTGCATGGCGGATGCAGTTGAAGTGTATTGCATGCTGGTAGTAGATATAGGTTCTCGTGTGCTTTGAACTGAATTAGAAATGACTTATTTGAACCTATCAGGTACAGGTTTTATGGGAAAATGTCCAATTTACAGATGACATGCAGCCGAAATTTCGTTAAAATTTTTCCAAAACAATGATAATTATGATAAAATGAATGTTAAAATATTTTTGAAACGATGAGTGAAAGTTAGGAATCATAAGAAAGGAGGCAATGTAGGCTTAGTTCATTTAAAGAAACATTCATTTATATATTTTCGGTCCAGTAAGCCTAAAGCATTCATTACCGAGCCTAAATCATTGAAAATATTAAAACACTTGGCTAAGAATTCGAAAATTATAAAAAAGCATAAGTTGAATATATACATAACTCCGAGGGAGCATCATCTTCATAACTCTTTAAATAAAATGTTCTCATTGTCTTATAACATTCATGTCCATATGCCTAGATGAATAACAATATTACACTGAACTCAATACTATCCACTGTTCTCTACTATTTATATTCTTAATTTAATGGATAGATTATATATTGTGAATTGTTGATTGCTACCTAATTGCATTCTAGTATAGAATGCCTTTTGCATGGCGGATGCAGTTGATGTGTATTTCATGCTAGTAGTGGATATAGGTTCTCGTGTGTCTTAAATTGAATTATAAATGACTTATTTGAACCTATCAGGTACAGGTTTTATGGGAAAATGTCCATTTTACAAATGACAAGCTGCCGAAATTTTGTTAAAATTTTCCCAAAAAAAAAAAAAACCATGTACAATGATAATTATGATAAAATGAATGTTAAAATATTTTTGAAAGGATGAGTGAAAGTTAGGAATCACAAGAAATGAGGCAATGTAGGCTTAGTTCATTTAAAGAAGCATTCATGACTAAACATGCCTAAAACACTTTCAACACTATCACCCAAAAAAAAAATGACATTTTTTAATAATAATAATCTAGAAACTGAGATTTCTATTTATCTTCTAATAAAAGCAATGGTGGATGGTTGATTATTACCAATTTATTTTTTTATTATTATCTTTCGTCGCCAAGAAAATTAATTGAAATCAAGCAAGCTATGCAACTAAGAATGATTCATTGAAAACATAAATCAAATTTCATAACTGCTGGAAGAGCTTTCAAGAATCAAGATTATTAAGAACAATCATTCCATATAATTTTTTCAAGTTGTATACAAATTCACAAGATGCAAAACACACTGCAAGTAACTTATCACACTTGTACACCAAGCCAAATGAACATGTTTAAGCCAAGTGTTAGAGGCTGATTTATTGTTTAGTTCTTACAATGACTAGTCAAGAATCATAGAGGCTATTAAAATAATACTTGTAGGAGATATAAAACTCCCATTGAAACTGAATGGTTACAATGCATTTTACAATAAGGACATTTATGGTTTGGAGAATGTAATTTATCCCCTATACTGTTTGTGTTTTCTAAAATTGAAGGCAATGAAAAATCTAAAGAATAGTCATTATGTGATTTCATTAAATAGTCCCTTTTCTAAGCATCCTTAGTCAAAGTAATCTCAGCAACTATACTGAAACTTTAGCTGGTATGAAAAATTTAAGGTAGTTCACTGATCAAGGGGCAATGTGCAAACACCCATGGTTCACAATCTTTGAATCCCATATTTACAAGTGAAAAGCCAAGCAGCAGGTATAATGCATAAAAAGGTAGGATGCAACCAAGTCAGTATTTTAAGCAAATAATAAAATGAAAAATAAAAAAAAAATGAGAAAAAACTTATAATAAATTGCAACTCATGTTACTTCTCCCACAAAATCATCTTGAGTAGCACTATCATTGTCCCTGATCTTCATCCTGAGTTCGGAGACCTCACTAGCCATGGTGAATACAAAATTCTCATTCTGGCTGAGACTCTTGCCCTGTATCAGCCATTTGTCCATAACAGTGACCAAACTTGTATTATATACATTACAATGATCACTTTTACCATTAAGCACATAGCTTAAAGCCCATTGTAAGTACACTAATCCAGGTATCAACAAAAATTGTTTTCACTTTCCTTCTATAATTTCTTAGGCATAAATTCAAACTGATTGAAGACCCACCTGATGCAATGCTGCTTTTTTGCTCCTGAGTACAGCAAAGGAGGATGACATAAGGATCCATGTTACCTGCTCATAAGCACCTAAGCCTATCAAAAGGGCAATAGAGGACTCAAATATTAGACATAAATTTATTTAATTGGAGATTAGGGTAGAAAAACAGACTAACCTCATGTCCTAAAAAATTTATCAACTATTTGAAAGGTCTTAAACGCCATCATAGAAAAAAATTATAAAATAATTTTCATGACTAACATGCCTAAAAGACTTTAAACACTATCACAAAAAAAAAAAAAAAAAACAGATAAAACAACCTCCATAACTAAAGGTGTCTCAATCTTAAGATAACAATTACACGTATGGTTAATGAACAGTATCAAATTCTCAGTGGTTGATTCCGCTACTTTGGCATTTTCTATTATTGGTGTTCTCTTCAATTTTTTTGTTGATTTGTTGGTTGCTCACTTTTTTTATTGCCTTGTTGGTTTCCTATTTTGTGTCTTCTTGTACTTTTGTATCCTTAGTGTCGCGGCGTCCCGGGAGCGCGTGTGCCCCGGGCGGCGGAATTAAAATCATTTTAATATTTTCAGGGAAAATCATGGTGTAGGAGTCGCCACTAACCTTCAGTGCGGTTAGAACACATGATTACTACCCCGTTAGGGGTAGAATCGGTCTACATTACCAGAGTTGGGGTCGGGAGTTCGGTTACGCGAGGGGAAGGTACGAGCACCCCCTACGCGCCCATTCTTACGAACGGTACCTAATTAATCTGAAATTATCCTTAAGTTAATCTAATAAGTCTTTAAATTACTCCTTTTTGTGAATTTATAAATACATGTGAAAAATAAATAAATAGAAAAATAAATAAATAAATAAAGATAATATATACATATATATTCCCTCAGAGCTTATGGTACGTGATGCCCGAAGGCTCATACCCTCGCAATAAAATCATAGGGATAATAATTAAGAAAATACACTCCCAAAATTTTGAAATTATATATAAAATTTTTATAGGAAAATACTAGTATGGGAGGTTTTAATATATATTAACAAGATAATAAACTAAGATATTAAATTACCATAATACATGTAATAATAATAGGGATATATATATATGCTACATATACTATATAGTACTAAATTGCTTATAGCACCTAATAACTTATCCTAATAATAAACCAACCTAATAGATAGTAATAATACACACAATAAAAAGAATGATAATGTAATACTAAACTTATAACAATAATAATAATAATAATACTAGTAATGATATATCACGCGTAATAATAATAATAATAGTACACAAGCATCTAGTAAGATATTAACATCCTATAAATATAGTGATACTCACTTATAAATAATCAAAACCCTCAATATATGCACATATGGAAAAAATTAATTCCTAAGATAAATAACGATATATACAATAGTCATTATGGAAACAATTAATCCCTAGAAAAAATATAGGATATATACAATAATAGTTATGGAAACAATTGAAGTCTTACCATTAATATACAATAACAATGTGGAAACAAATTAAACCCTAGAAATTACGTACTTTTATAAACATGTAAGGAAAATGAATATGATTATGGACAATAATTCACATCATGAATCTATGAAATATACACAAACTCTAAAATATTAATATACCTTAATATGGAAATGCTGTACATAAATATGGAAAATAAATCAAATTCCTCCAAACCATATAAAAGCCAAAGAAGTAATATACATTTTATGGAAACCCTTAAGATCAATATTCAATGGTATGGAATCCCTAAAATTAGTACACAATAACAATATAGAGACAGATTAAATAAAACACAACTCAAAACCCTAGTAACGTACAATAGTCAAAACCCTAAACTAAAACAATAACCAAAACCTTAAAAGATAATATCATGAAAATAATGTAAATAATCAAGAATCATGAACATGCGTAAATGTTACAATCCTAAACAATAATACACAAAATCCCTAAATATCCTATAAACAATAAATATGATAAATATCCTAAATACATCAAAAAACCTAAATAATGTCTACACAATAAAACAAACACCCTAAATAATATGTAACAATAAAAATAAGTATATTACAATGATTACAAAAAAAAACAACGATAATATAAGTACTTTAAACATATATACAACAATAGCTATGAAGAATAAAAAATAAAAATTAAATGATATAATCCAAAACCTACGACAATAATATTAAGTAATATACACAATAAAGACAATAAAACTTTAAACCTAAATTTTAAATATTAAAACACTACCAATAACAACCAAAATAATAACATTAGATATGTATATGTAAAACCTGAATAAAAATTCTTACACAAGGGAAGAAAATCCTAAAAAAATTGATGTCAGATATACCTATATAAATATTATCATAAAAAGAGGAAAAACCCCGCAATAAAAAGAATAGAATCAATTAACATTTTTCATGCATAAACAAAAATAATTAAAATTTAAATATGAACAAATTGCTGCAATAAGAAGAATAAGATTAATTAGTATTTTCCATGCATAAACAAAAATAATTAAATTTCAAATGTGAACAAAAATCCTGCAATAAGAAGAATAAAATTAATTAGTATTTACCATTTAAAAATCAAAACAATATTACTATATTAATTATCTAACAAGTATAGTTTTAACAAATAAAACAAAATAAACACATAATAAGAAAACTTAAATACATAAAAGTATACACAGCATGTAAAAAAAAATAAAAAAATAAAATAAAATAAAATAAAAAACAAAAACTAGTATTGCAACGTCAACAGTTTTACAATAATGATATTAATCAATAAAACTTAAACTTGAACATTAAACAACAAAACAAATATCCCTATAATAATAGAAAAACAAAATAAATCACACATCAACGGTATTAAATTGATTTACTATACACAATAACAAAACTATAAACAAGTATATGAATACGTTATAATAATGAATCCCTACCACCTAATCCAAAATATTAAACATTCGGCTATACATATTTAAGCAACAATTTGTTTACCCAATAAAGCATTATTTAACATATATACAATATTAATACCGAAAGAAAAAAAAAAAAGATTTGAACTTAAAAAAAAACGTGGGTGCGTGTGTATATAAACAAAGTGTTATAGGCCGGAAGGAGCTTACCGCCGGGGAACTGCTGGAACTGGTGAGGGTGGCTGGTTGCAGACGGTGGTGCTGCTGTTGTGGTGGAGAAGGGCTTGGCTGTGCAGCAGAAGGTCTGGAGTGGTTGGCGGAGGTTGCTGTGCTGCCGTGGGGCTTGGCCGCGGCTGTGGCGCCTGGCCAGAGTTGCTGTTGGCCGCAGAGCTAGGCTTCTGCTAGGGCTGGAGGCGTGCTGGGCTGCTGGAGAAGATGGAGACAGAGGTGAGGAACAGAGGCGGCTACTGGGGGAGTGAGGGAGATGGGAGGATGTGAGAGTGCCAAGGAGACTTGCCGGAGATAGCAAGAGCCAGAGAGAGAGACAGTGAGGTTTTTTTTTCGGTTTGTTTTTCTTTTTGGCCTCTGCCGGTGCTGCACTGCTGTGTCCTTGCCGGCGCTGTGGTGGGTGTGTTGCTGAAACGAAGGATGCGCTGGAACCTCTCGGGTGGTTGTGGTGTGGCTGCGGCTGTGCGTGAGGGATAAAGAAAGAGATAGAAGAGAGGCAGGAAGAAGAAGAAGAAGAAGAAGAAGAAGTAGAATGAAAATTTTTTTTTTTTTTTTTTGCTGTGCGTGCTGCTGTGTGCAGTGCAGCGCCCCCCTCCTCTCAAAGACCCCCCTCCCCGGCCTCTTTTATAAAAAAAAAAATCCAAAACCCTAGAGAGCCCCCTTTTTGTTTTTGTTTTTTTTTTCTTTTCATAATACTAAATAATAATAATAATGCTAATAATAATACTAAATAATAAATAACAATAAGAATAAGGAAACTAATAATAAGGAAATAATAATAAAAATAATACCATAATAATAAAATAAAATAATGATAATGATCATAGTAAAAATAATAATAATAATAATAATAGAAACAATAATAATAGTAAAATAATTTCTAAAAGTAATATTAATAATAGAGAAAATAATAATAATAGATAGATAAATAAGAATAAAATAATAATAATAATAATAATAATAATAATAATAATAATAATAGTAATACTAATAATGGTAAAGTAATAATCGTAATAATGATAAAGATACTAATAATAATAATAATAATCAAGAAAAATAAGAATAATCAAAATAATAGTAAAGAAATAATAATAAAAATAATACCATAATAATAAAATAATATCTAAAATAATGATAATGACCATAATAAAAATAATAATATCAATACTAATAAAAAATACTAAAAATAATAATGATAACAATAAAAAATAATAATAATAATAATAATAATAAATTACTTATATCAATATAGGAAAATGATTAATAATGATTATAATAGTGAAAATAATAATAATATTGGGTCTGGGTAAAAATGGGGTGTCTACAGCTGCCCCTCTTTGTAGGCTTCGTCGCTTCAAAGTAAAAGTAGGAATTCTCCTACGTTATTTGTAGCAACAAGCCTGCAAAGATAAAAGACGCTGATTTTGGACTGGGCCCAATGTAACAAAAGAGACCAAAATGATTTGTGAAAACTGATTTGCATGTATGATTGAGAGCACATGAGAATGACTTGCGTCGAGTGTAGGAACCCGAGTTATAGTTCACAGAAGGGCGACTTGCACCGGGTGTAGGAACCCGAGCTCTAGTTCACGGAAGGGTGACTTGCACCGGGTGTAGGAACCCGAGCTATAGTTCACGAAGGGTGACTTGCACCGGGTGTAGGAACCCGAGCTATAGTTCACGAAGGGTGACTTGCACCGGGTGTAGGAACCCGAGCTATAGTTCACGAAGGGTGACTTGCACCGGGTGTAGGAACTCGAGCTATAGTTTATGGAAAGAGACTCGCATCGGGTGTAGAAACCCGTGCTATAGTATGAGGATGATGTGCATCAAGCGTAGGATCTTGAGAACTTCTCAGATGTAGGATTCCGAGAGTATAATGATTGCTCAAGTGTAGGATCTTGAGGCCTTCTTAGATGTAGGACTCTAAGAGTCTATTGATTTCTCGAGTGTAGGATCTCGAGGACTTCTTAGATGTAGGATTCTAAGAGTGTATTGATTGCTCGAGTGTAGGATCTCGAAGACTTCTTAGATGTAGGATTCTAAGAGTGTGTTGATTACTCGAGTGTAGGATCTCGAGGACTTCTTAGATGTAGGATTCTGAGGGTTTTCTGATTGCTCGAGTGTAGGATCTCGAGGACTTCTCAGACGTAGGATTTTGAGAGTTTTCTGATTGCTCGAGTCTAGGATCTCGAGGACTTCTCAGATGTAGGATTCTGAGAGTTCGTTGATCGCTCGAGTGTAGGATCTCGAGGACTTCTCAGATGTAGGATTCTGAGAGTTTTTTTGGTTGCTCGAGTGTAGGATCTCGAGGACTTCTCAGATGTAGGATCTTGAGGACTTCTCAGATGTAGGATTCTAAGAGTGTGTTGATTACTCGAGTGTAGGATCTCGAGGACTTCTCAGATGTAGGATTCTAAGGGTTTTCTGATTGCTCGAGTGTAGGATCTCGAGGACTTCTCAGATGTAAGATTCTGAGAGTTTTCTGATTGCTCGAGTGTAGGATCTCGAGGACTTCTCAGATGTAGGATTCTGAGAGTTCATTGATCGCTCGAGTGTAGGATCTCGAGGACTTCTCAGATGTAGGATTCTGAGAGTTTTTTTGGTTGCTCGAGTGTAGGATCTCGAGGACTTCTCAGATGTAGGATTCTGAGAGTTTGCTGATTGCTCGAGTGTAGGATCTCGAGGACTTCTCAGATGTAGGATTTTGAGAGTTTTCTGATTGCTCGAGTGTAGGATCTCGAGGACTTCTCAGATGTAGGATTATGAGAGTCTGTTGATTGCTCGAGTGTAGGATCTCGAGGACTTCTCAGATGTAGGATTCTGAGAGTTTGTTGATTGCTCGAGTGTAGGATCTCGAGGAATTCTCAGATGTAGAATTCTGAGAGTTTTCTGATTGCTCGAGTGTAAGATCTCGAGGACTTTCTCAGATGTAGGATTCTGAGAGTTTTCTGATTGCTCGAGTGTAGGATCTTGAGGACTTATCAGATGTAGGATTCTGAGAGTTTGTTGATTGCTCGAGTGTAGGATCTCGAGGACTTCTCAGATGTAGGATTCTGAGAGTTTGTTGATTGCTCGAGTGTAGGATCTCGAGGACTTCTCAAATGTAGGATTCTGAGAGTTTTCAGATTGCTTGAGTATAGGATCTCGAGGACTTCTCAGATGTAGGATTCCGAGAGTCTCCTGATTGCTCGAGTGTAGGATCTCGAGGACTTCTCCGATGTAGGATTCTAAGAGTCTAATGACTATTCGATGGGAATTTTGGACCGATGGTTAATGACGACTCGGGTGTAAAATCCCGGTTCGCAATGTGAATTTTTGAATTGATGATGAATACTTGAATATAGGATACCAAGAGCCATATGAAATTTTGAATTGATGATGAATGCTCGGGTATAGGATCCCGAGAGCTAGATGAATTGTCAATTTGATGATGAATGCTCAGGTATAGGATATCGAGAGCCAGATGAAATTTTGAATTGATAATGAATGCTCGGGTATAGGATCCCGAGAGCTAGATGAATTGTCAATTTGATGATGAATGCTCAGGTATAGGATACCAAGAGCCGGATGAAATTTTGAATTGATGATGAATACTCAGGTATAGGATCCCAAGAGTCATGCGACCTAATTTGGTCCTGAAAGCAAATGCCCCAGCTTCAAAATGAATGCTAAACTTTGGACTAGGGTCGATTGTCCCAGTTTGGAAGCGAAAGACTTGAATA
This sequence comes from Malania oleifera, assembly GCF_029873635.1. NCBI lineage: Eukaryota > Viridiplantae > Streptophyta > Magnoliopsida > Santalales > Ximeniaceae > Malania > Malania oleifera. The sequence goes on along the minus strand of NC_080421.1, from coordinate 67,690,370 downwards.
AGACCTGGGCCAGTTGCCCCAGTCTCAGGGTAGATGGATCGATTGGTACTTAGGCCAGTTGCCCCAACCCCTTTTTCTTCTTCTTCCTTTTCTTTTTGTTTGTTTTTTTTTTTTTTTTTTTTTAAAGATAGAACATGGATTTCTTAGACAAGGATGACAAGACAGGTGTGAATGAATGATGCTATATGGGGATACATGCATGCAAGGTATTTGATATGGATATGCAAGCATGTTGCATGATATAATATGCATGCGCTTTTATGTGTAATGCATGAAATGCATGACGATGCATGAACTTTCTTTTTCCAATGTGCCTATAATCAACCAATCAATCTTCAATCTTGACTATGTTGCCTCTGACCTGGTTCCCTCGAAACTTGCCCCTGATGAATGGATTCATAACTGATCTTAGCCCAATTTTCTTAATAGAGGTGGTCAACTTGGCTCAAATGAAACTCCATCATAGAATCTACCTAGTTGAATGGATTTATAACTGTTTTTGGCCCTATTTTCCTATTCATCCAGTCTGATAAGAAGGTGCTTAAATAAGTCCCACTGAAACTCAAATCGAAACTTGCCCCAGACGAGCTTATCTACCACTGATCTTGGCCTGGTTGTTAGACTCTTCTTGAATAAGCAGATCTCTAAAGCCTGGCGTGATATTGGCCCCCGTTAAATTGACTGATTCTATGTGCATCGTATTTTCTAAACGAGGACCTTCTCTACTAGTGGTTCCGAAACTCTTTGACTATCCATCGCATTGAAATGAGGAATGATTATGCGATTATGACATCAACTTGTGAAATCAAAAGCTCAACCACCCAAAAATAGATGTTTTACCATGTTCCAATGCTATTACAAGAAAAATTCATACCAATATTCAAAATCCATATGATATTGATGTTAATTTACCAAACTGAATGGCTGATCTTTTCTTCGACTGTCCCAGCTTTATTGATGGCCACCTCTCTTTTTTTGTTTCATCCTGCTGTGAAACCATTAGAAATTTCTCATTTTTAAATGTTGCCTTTAGTTTAGTAAAGTTCAACTCATGTTTTGATCTCAAGATGGTCTTTAAGACTCGGGACGAAATGTAGGCTAAGGGATACAGGTTTTTAGAATAAAAGGGAAACTAAGGCTCAAAAATACCACCCCAAATAGTGTTTTACGCCCCTAGTTCGAGTTGACACGTTTTGCAAGATGTTGACCGAACTTGTTATTTAAACAAGCTGCCTACGTACCTTTTCAGGATCAGGTCATTACGTAGTTTAGACTCGTCATTGAGTCTGACAAATCATTACAGACAACGATGTATACCAATCTGGTCAGGACTTCATTTGGACCGTAATGTAGGCTGGGGGGGTTATAGGTTAAAGAAAGAAAGAGTTAAATAGGGCTCAAAATCATCATTTTCATCAAGGGTAATTTGGTCAAGGATCACATACGTAGTATGTCCCGTATTTTCTTTCTCTTTTCTTCTTTCTCTTTCCATTTGCTTTTACTGCTCCCTTTTGTTTTTCTCTATGAAGGGATTTTGTCATTTTTGTTTGGACTTCATTTGGGACTAATTTCTTTTAAACTGCCCCAGTGTGGGGTGTGATCCTTTGACGGGTTAATCAATAAATAAATTTTTCAGGCTCAAAAGGGCTTGCAAGAGATTTCTTCTTTGAATTTATTTTGGGTAGCATAAAAATGGCCTACCATCATTTTGATAGCCCATTGTTGTCTCATATGACTTGCCAAACACTAAGAGACCCAACCCAGGTTAACTTTTTGGTGAATTGGCTTTTAAGAAAAGACTAGTTTAACATTCAAGCTCAACTTGGTTAACAATCGGTAAATCAATATTTGGTTCTTTATAAGGATAACTGATCGGCCAAAGATGGCCATCTATCATTTGATCAAAACATGAATAGTGAATTGACTTAAAATTCTTGGCACAACACATATATTTTGCTGAATTCCTTCGAGATTCTTTATTTCTTCACAACATCTGTCTTCATAGGGTGAGGAAAATTGTTTTATCTTCTTCTGATTCCACCTCCCGTGTTTGGTTTTCAAAATTAACATCACTTTCTGGCTTATGAATATTGGTATTATTATTTTCCTTATCTTTACACGAAACATCAGCAAACAAATTTTTGGTCAACTGAACTCAGGACACAAGTGATATGAGAAAATGTATAATTCAATTTATTGATAAAAGGGAAATTGTCCGAGACAATAGTGCCGGCAGACTGCCAAAAGATAGGGAATTAAAATGACATCATCACATGAAACAAACTAGATAATCAAAAACTTGCCCCTTGTGTACTTTTGCTCCCTTTGGGCTCCTTAGGAGAACTCTAGGATCTATAACTTGACATATTCTTTTGCCTGACCTCGGCTCCCATTCCGTCGTACAACATATTAACCATTTCTTTCCCCGTGATTGGGTAAGGGATCACTCTGGACTCCTGGCTGCTTATCATCGAAGACCAACCAACCGGCATCCCTCAATGACTGTACCTTGTGTTTAAATGTCCAACAGCGGTCAACGGTGTGACCGGGAGAATTGGAGTGATATGCGCACTTAGCATCCGGGTCATACCATTGTGGTAGAGGGTGTTGTACGGCTACTCCCGGGATTGTTGAAATGAGCCTTCTTTCGAGCAATTGGGGGAGCAATTCCGAATAGGACATGGGAATTGGTTGCACCCTATTAGGACCATATCTCTGTGTTTGAACATTTTTCTGTGTGAGCGTAGGCCCATAGGGAACAGACTGAGACCCTGTTCCTGTATGCGCTATCTGGTTAACAATATTTCTTCTAAACCCTTGGTTATGACCTCTTTGGTATTGTCGCCCTTGAATCATATGAGTTTCATTATCCTTCTTCCTATTTGCCCATTTCTTGTCTGAACTAGTTTCTTCGCCACTACTTCTGGCTTTTCTGACTTTGATGGCTGTTTCAATTCTCTCTCCGGTAGAAACAATGTCCATGAAGTCATGGGGGGTTGCCCCTAAGAGATGCCCAAAGTAGGGATCTTTCAATGTATTCACGAATAGGGAGATAGCCTCCCTATCTTCCATCGGAGGGCTCACTTGGATGGACATGTCCCTCCATCTATATGCATATTCTCAGAATGTTTCATTAGGTTTCATTTGCATGCTTTGCAGGGTCATACGATCAGGTGCCGTCTCTATCACATGGCGGTACTAAGCTATAAATGAATTTTCCAGATCTTTCCAAGTACGGATTCGAGCTCGATCCTGCTGAATGTACCATCTAATAGCTGCTCCAGTCAAACTATCTTGAAAGCAATGCATCATCAACCTCTCATCATCGGTGTGTGCAGCCATTTTCTGGCAATAAAGGCGCAAATGGGTTCGAGGACAGTGGGTTCCATCAAATTTTTCGAAATCCGGCATCTTGAATTTTGGCAGCAGAGCGACCTTTGGCACTAGGCAAAGATCATTAGGACCAATGGAGTCAAATGTATTATACCCTTCAATTGCTTTCAAGCACTCCTCTAATACGTCACAACGATGCTCAGACTCAGATCTATTTATCCCCATATCAGGAGTTGCTAACGGGGAAGTCCCTGCCACTGGAAATCCCTGTGCTGGCACAGTTGGGATGAATGGAGGTATATTTGGCATTGGATCCCCCATGATGCCTGGTGGTGGAATTGATGTTTGTCCATGACTTGGGGCAAACCCTGGAGGATGAGTAGGGTCTATATCTGTTTCAGCATCATTTTGTACCGCTTGTCCTTTGTTCATCAATAATTCCATAATTTTGCTCACTTTTTCAATCAATTCTTCTTGTCCTTGTTCTATGCCCAGGACCCTATTTTCTAGCTGTTCGCTCATTTCTCTTGCCTTTCTTCGGGTATTGTACTGATGTGTAGTGGTCTCAATTATTGCTTTTTGCTACTCAAACGACTTCTTTCTTTGAGAGAGCTGTGGACCAAAACTTCCTTTTTAGAACTGAATGCATGATTATGTAAGGCATGAATGTGTGAGTATTTAATGCATGACCATGGGATGCAATAAATGTTTGTGCATGGATGTAACTAGTGCAATTACACATACTAATGAACATGCATGTGACTTATTGTGCATGATTATATGTGAAATTATGCATGAATGCATGGATGCAATGAATGTTTGTGCATGGATGTAACTTGTGCAATTACTCATAAAAAAATAGATATGATCATGCATGTGACCTATCGTGCATTATTATGTGTGAAATTATGCATGAATGCATGGATGCAATGTATGTTTGTGCATGGATGTAACTAGTGCAATTACACCTACAAATAGAGATATGACCATGCATGTGACCTATCGTGCATCATTATGTGTGAAATTATGTATGAATGCATGGATGCAATGTATGTTTGTGCATGGATGTAACTAGTGCAATTACACCTACAAATAGAGATATGACCATGCATGTGACCTATCGTGCATGATTATGTGTGAAATCATGAATGCATGGATGCAATGTAACCTAACTAACTACTTTGTCAGCATTCTAGGAAAAGTCCCACTAATGAGAGATTTCAAGATTAAGACAATCATTGATAGGCCACAATTTCAATTCAATTCTTCCCTCAATCATTCTTTTCCTTGATGACAGTCCATGTACCTCAGATTCTATGAAGGGTCGAATTATGATCTGAGGTTGGGGTTGACCCAGGTTAGTCAACCCACTGGATTTGTTCAATACGGGCTTGTGGACTTTAGTGTGCACTTGGGCCTCAAGTATATTAAAATATGGGCTTCAATATATTTCATGATGGGATCAGGCCCTAGTTTTAAAAGGACTTGGGCTTGGATTGTTTAGAAAATATTGGCTTGGATTTTTGGGTAATAGGGCCGAAGCCCATTTTTGAAAATCTGGGTTTGACCCTTTTTTGAAAAACAGGCCTGGGCTAAGTTTTTACTTAGGAAAAGGTCGGGCCTAGGGTTGTTTTTAAAGAATTGGGCCCGAGTTATTTGAAAGAGGATTGGGCCAATCCATATTTTAAAATGCTTGGGCCAAGTGCTTCATTTTTGAAAAGGATGGGCCATGGTCTCATTATTGGGCCTTTTCAGAATACTGACTAAATAGTATGTATGTCTAAATGTATGTCAAATGCATGATATAATACAAAGTATTCCACAACATATATACAACACACTATTCATGGAGAAGGATGTGGCTCCTGTCCCAACCTAGGGTAGGTACGTATATATAGGGTTCTTCATGGCTCTATTCTAGTTAGGGAAGACTATAGACAAGTATGTGTGGGTAGGCTCTAACCCTATTGACAAAAGGTTCCCAGTTTGGAATTTCATCCTCCCCCATAGGGGTCTGGATAAAACCTGCACTGAGTGGAGTGGTTCGCGGGTCCCATCAAGCTCTGCCACGAAGGGACTGACGCTATTACACTCCTATCTAGTCCTAGTAAGGAAAGCTCGGGTATAGAGCGTGAAAGTGTGTGCATTTTAATTTAACCTAATCCCGCTATCCCCACATTTATTCACATGCTATAAAGAATATGGAAGCAAGATATCTACCATTAATGTATTTATTCACAAGATATGGAAACATATTATCTGCCATTAACATGTTGATTCTAAAAAATTTGGAAACAAAAAATAAGGAAACAAAATATTTATGATTAGTATACAAATATCTATAATTAATATGCTTATTCACAATATCTACAATTAATATGCTTATTCAGAATATTTAGAAACAAAATATCTACAATTAATGCTCAACAAATTAGGAAACAAAATATTTTTAATTAATTGAGGTTATTTACAATTTATGGAAGTAAAACATTTACAATTAAGTAAAGTTATTTACAAATTAAAATATTTACAAAATACGGAGTAATTAAAAGATTTATCAAATTAGAACTTGAGATAATTTCTAATTAAATAATGGCTCGACTCTCTAAGTCCCCAGCGGAGTTGCCAAGCTGTCGCGGCGTCCCGGGAGCGCGTGTGCCCCAGGCGGCGGAATTAAAATCATTTTAATATTTTCAGGGAAAATCATGGTGTAGGAGTCGCCACTAACCTTCAGTGCGGTTAGAACACATGATTACTACCCCGTTAGGGGTAGAATCGGTCTACATTACCAGAGTTGGGGTCGGGAGTTCGGTTACGCGAGGGGAAGGTACGAGCACCCCCTATGCGCCCATTCTTACGAACGGTACCTAATTAATCTGAAATTATCCCTAAGTTAATCTAATAAGTCTTTAAATTACTCCTTTTTGTGAATTTATAAATACATGTGAAAAATAAATAAATAAATAAAATAATAAATAAATAAAGATAATATATACATATATATTCCATCAGAGCTTATGGTACGTGATGCCCGAAGGCTCATACCCTCGCAATAAAATCATAGGGATAATAATTAAGAAAATACACTCCTAAAATTTTGAAATTATATATAAAATTTTTATAGGAAAATACTAGTATGGGAGGTTTTAATATATATTAACAAGATAATAAACTAAGAAATTAAATTACCATAATACATGTAATAATAATAGGGATATATATATGCTACATATACTATATAGTACTAAATTGCTTATAGCACCTAATAACTTATCCTAATAATAAACCAACCTAATAGATAGTAATAATACACACAATAAAAAGAATGATAATGTAATACTAAACTTATAACAATAATAATAATAATAATACTAATAATGATATATCACACGTAATAATAATAATAATAGTATCCAAGCATCTAGTAAGATATTAACATCCTATAAATATAGTGATACTCACTTATAAATAATCAAAACCCTCAATATATGCACATATGGAAACAATTAATTCCTAAGATAAATAACGATATATACAATAGTCATTATGGAAACAATTAATCCCTAGAAAAAATATAGGATATATACAATAATAGTTATGGAAACAATTGAAGTCTTACCATTAATATACAATAACAATGTGGAAACAAATTAAACCCTAGAAATTACGTACTTTTATAAACATGTAAGGAAAATGAATATGATTATGGACAATAATTCACATCATGAATCTATAAAATATGCACAAACTCTAAAATATTAATATACCTTAATATGGAAATGCTGTACATAAATATGAAAAATAAATCAAATTCTTCCAAACCATATAAAAGCCAAAGAAGTAATATACATTTTATGGAAACCCTTAAGATCAATATTCAATGGTATGGAATCCCTAAAATTAGTACACAATAACAATATAGAGACAGATTAAATAAAACACTACTCAAAACCCTAGTAACGTAAAACAGTCAAAACCCTAAACTAAAACAATAACCAAAACCTTAAAAGATAATATCATGAAAATAATGTAAATAATCAAGAATCATGAACATGTGTAAATGTTACAATCCTAAACAATAATACACAAAATCCCTAAATATCCTATAAACAATAAATATGATAAATATCCTAAATACATCAAAAAGCCTAAATAATGTCTGCACAATAAAACAAACACCCTAAATAATATGTAACAATAAAAATAAGTATATTACAATGATTACAAAAAAAAACAACAATAATATAAGTACTTTAAACATATATACAGCAATAGCTATGAAGAATAAAAAATAAAAATTAAATGATATAATCCAAAACCTACGACAATAATATTAAGTAATATACACAATAAAGACAATAAAACTTTAAACCTAAATTTTAAATATTAAAACACTACCAATAACAGCCAAAATAATAACATTAGATATGTATATGTAAAACCTGAATAAAAATTCTTACACAAGGGAAGAAAATCCTAAAAAAATTGATGTCAGATATACCTATATAAATATTATCATAAAAAGAGGAAAAACCCTGCAATAAAAAGAATAGAATCAATTAACATTTTTCATGCATAAACAAAAATAATTAAAATTTAAATATGAACAAATTGCTGCAATAAGAAGAATAAGATTAATTAGTATTTTCCATGCATAAACAAAAATAATTAAATTTCAAATGTGAACAAAAATCCTGCAATAAGAAGAATAAAATTAATTAGTATTTACCATTTAAAAATCAAAACAATATTACTATATTAATTATCTAACAAGTATAGTTTTAACAAATAAAACAAAATAAACACATAATAAGAAAACTTAAATACATAAAAGTATACACAGCATGTAAAAAAAATAAAAATAAAATAAAATAAAAAACAAAAACTAGTATTACAACGTCAACAGTTTTACAATAATGATATTAATCAATAAAACTTAAACTTGAACATTAAACAACAAAACAAATATCCCTATAATAATAGAAAAACAAAATAAATCACACATCAACGGTATTAAATTGATTTAATATACACAATAACAAAACTATAAACAAGTATATGAATACGTTATAATAATGAATCCCTACCACCTAATCCAAAATATTAAACATTCGGCTATACATATTTAAGCAACAATTTGTTTACCCAATAAAGCATTATTTAACATATATACAATATTAATACCGAAAGAAAAAAAAAAGATTTGAACTTCAAAAAAAATGTGGGTGCGTGTGTATATAAACAAAGTGTTATAGGCCGGAAGGAGCTTACCGCCGGGGAACTGCTGGAACTGGTGAGGGTGGCTGGTTGCAGACGGTGGTGCTGTTGTTGTGGTGGAGAAGGGCTTGGCTGTGCAGCAGAAGGTCTGGAGTGGTTGGCGGAGGTTGCTGTGCTGCCGTGGGGCTTGGCCGCGGCTGTGGCGCCTGGCCAGAGTTGCTGTTGGCCGCAGAGCTAGGCTTCTGCTGGGGCTGGAGGCGTGCTGGGCTGCCAGAGAAGATGGAGACAGAGGTGAGGAATAGAGGCGGCTGCTGGGGGAGTGAGGGAGATGGGAGGATGTGAGAGTGCCAAGGAGACTTGTCGGAGATAGCGAGAGCCAGAGAGAGAGACAGTGAGGTTTTTTTTTCGGTTTGTTTTTCTTTTTGGCCTCTGCCGGTGCTGCGCTGCTGTGTCCTTGCCGGAGCTGTGGTGGGTGTGTTGCTGAAACGAAGGATGGGCTGGATCCTCTCGGGTGGTTGTGGTGTGGCTGCGGCTGTGCGTGAGGGATAAAGAAAGAGATAGAAGAGAGGCAGGAAGAAGAAGAAGAAGAAGTAGAATGAAAATTTTGTTTTTTTTTTTTGCTGTGCGTGCTACTGTGTGCAGTGCAGCCCCCCCCTCCTCTCAAAGACCCCCCTCCCCGGCCTCTTTTATAAAAAAAAAAAATCCAAAACCCTAGAGAGCCCCCTTTTTGTTTTTGTTTTTTTTTCTTTTCATAATACTAAATAATAATAATAATGCTAATAATAATACTAAATAATAAATAACAATAAGAATAAGGAAACTAATAATAAGGAAATAATAATAAAAATAATACCATAATAATAAAATAAAATAATGATAATGATCATAGTAAAAATAATAATAATAATAGAAACAATAATAATAGTAAAATAATTTCTAAAAGTAATATTAATAATAGAGAAAATAATAATAATAGATAGATAAATAAGAATAAAAAAATAATAATAATAATAATAATAATAATATTAATACTAATAATGGTAAAGTAATAATCGTAATAATGATAAAGATACTAATAATAATAATAATAATCAAGAAAAATAAGAATAATCAAAATAATAGTAAAGAAATAATAATAAAAATAATACCATAATAATAAAATAATATCTAAAATAATGATAATGACCATAATAAAAATAATAATATCAATACTAATAAAAAATACTAAAAATAATAATGATAACAATAAAAAAATAATAATAATAATAATAAATTACTTATATCAATATAGGAAAATGATTAATAATGATTATAATAGTGAAAATAATAATAATATTGGGCCTGGGTAAAAATGGGGTGTCTACACTTAGGCCTCTTGACCTTTGTTTATTAATGAATTCACTCAGCTTTACCTTTCAAAAAATTAAAAGGTAATTACACATAATATATATAAGTAGTTGCAAGTATAGTTGTGTGTATCTTCTCATGGTTATTCAAAGGCCATTTCATCTCTTCGACTTTATAAGCTACCTTTCAAGTGTGCAACTCAATGGAAATATATGAACTCAGTGTTTAGCTTTAAATACTAACATTATTTTTTTCATTATTGATATTACTACCGTACAAATTGTGTAATATGCATGATTATGAAATCTTTGCGAATTTGTTATATCATATAATTATTTTTCCTGATTATGCTGAACGCAAGCTCTCCATTTGTATACTAATTTTTTTAATGACTCTTAATTTGTAGGGTTCACGGTTGTCATAACATCAGCACGGTGCCATGCATGCATGCACTACAGTCATCGAATGCAACTTTTGATTATTTATTTGTAATTTTTATTGTTATTTGAACAAATGGAATTTTTGTATTTTAATTTGAATTTTTACTAGTATTCGTATTTGAATTTTGAATATTTTGAAATTTTTTTTGTTAACTGAACAGATATTATTTCTTTATTTTAATTGAATTTGTATTGAATTTGAAATTTTGAATGATTTATGAATTTTGTAGTAATTATGGTTTCGGGTTACGTATGCGAAAATGTAATTACAGATTTTTATAGGAATTGATGATTAAAAAAAATTAGTATTAAAGACATTTAAATTTTTCTAATTATTAGTGAAGGATTCAAATTTGTCATTACTAGTAGGTATCAGTGACGATTTCTAGATTCGTCACTATTAATAAAGTATTAGTGAAGGATTCAAATCCTTCACTAATATTGTATGATTAGTGACAAATTTGTAATTCATCACTAATACCCTGTTATTAGTGATGAATTTGAATCATTCACTAATACCCTACTAGTGACGAATATGAATCCTTCACTAATACCCTACTATTATTGACGAATTTGTAATTCGTCACTAATACCCTACTATTAGTGATAAATTTGAGCTGAGCCGATTTAGAATTTATTGTGATGGTATTAGGGTTTTAGTGATAGTTATAATTCGTCACTAATACTCCATTATTAGTGATAAAATTTTGAATTTATCACTAAAAGTGAATAGTAACGGTAGATATAGCAACTATTTTTAAATCGTCACTAATACTTATAAATTTGTCACTAATAGTATTAGACTAATAGTATTAGTGACGAATTTATAAGTATTAGTGATGGATTTGATCCTTTACTAATACCCTAATTTTTTGTAGTGGTAAGATGGAATAAATAATTTACAGTGTGTGATAGTATGAGTTTCATTATATCATAAGATATATTCATTTCAGTGACAATACTTTATGAGAAAAATATACCAATTCCGCATTTATAATTATATAGATATACAACACAAGCTTTTAAAAGCTTTAATTCCCTTTTTCAATCTCATTCACATGCAACCCATGTTTATCAGCGAAAGATCCTGAGAATAGGGGAGATTACATGTCCATACATATAGCTCCCCTCTGCTCTGATATCATTTATAACCTTACCCAATTAACTCAGGTTTGGCTATAACTGATACTTATCAAGGCACTCGTTTTACTCAGTAAGCCCTTAGACGAAATGTTTTACTTCGCTTTAATTATTTATGTTATTAAAATCACACACTTTATTTTCACTTTCAATTTTATTTCATCATCTAGCACATGAATGTCCTCGGTAAGTAGTACATCCACGTCTGTAACTCATGGCTGCCCTGAGAATATTCTCCATGCCATGCTTCCCCCCATGGTTGAAGTTGTGCGGCCTGAAAAATGGATCTAACTGCGGTTAGCGTACCTAGTTAGATTAAAATAAACAATCCATATACTCGTCTGTAGTACGAATGGCCTACCATAAACCCTGGTCCGGACCTAGGGGCAAAACTACCCTTCTCACTGGCTCATTCGACTATCACGCCACATGCTCCACGATTCTGTGTGGTTGCATGTAAGCACCACTAGCAACGGTACCGTGCTCAATATCAACAATCGTCCATCATGGTTCTCATTTCCACATTTCATCATTCACATTCCAGTATTCATAATTGCAGTATTCACATTGCAATTTTCCACATTTCTATATTCACCATTTCAGTATTCACATTTCACATTCATATTGCAGTATTCACGTTGCAATATTAACATTCTCATATTCGCATTTTAGTATTCACATTTCAACATTTTCATTGTAGTATTCACGTTATAATATTCACATTCACATTTCAGTAATCATATTTCAACATTCACATTGCAACCTTTACATTACAATGTTCACATTTTCATACTCACATTTCAGTATTCATATCTCATCACAATAGTATATATCACATTTCACTATTCACATCATTTTCTATTTCTTTCTCTTCTTTTCAATACCCATTCCATTCTCATTCTAGAAATTTCCACATATCTCAATAATACATAACATATTCTTATATTTCCCCATTCATTATAGAAAACATTTCTATAATTATATTTCATATCACAAAACATCACATTTCAGTATTACTTATATGCCACACAATATCGTCTAATATTCATATCATAATATTCGAAGGTAAAATATCATATTTTCCTTGTCATATATTCATTCAACCAGAAATTTCAGGAAATACTGTTATAATTTATTACCTTTACGTGTCTTACTGAGAGGTCCACTAAAACCCTAAATCTTATGCTCCCCAGTGTTTACATGTCAAAAGCCTGAAATTGCATTAACCCCAGATCAATCAACTTGACCTCCAGAATATTATCATTTAATATTCTCTAGGCCCCAAATACTCCAATTTAATAATTAAAACTAATATTTAACACCCTTACCTCAGTTTTGGAGTGGTGCCCCGGAACCCCAAATTGAAAATCTGCTCTGCCTAAGTTGTAGAGAATTCTCCCACGAACCTTGTGGTGGTTCCAGACCATCAAACCAAGCTACGATCGAAGCGAAATCGTAGAGAGAAGGGAGAGAGAGTCGTATGGGTTTCCAAGAGAGAGAGAGAGAGAGAAATTTTTATACTTTAATTAAATAATGCTTATGGGACTTCCTTAATACCCTCACTGTAGAGAAAACCATCGACAATTTTCTATACCTCTCATAAAATCGTCCATGGTTTGGGCTTTAACCCGCCCATTTTTACTATTTTACCTGTTACCGGCCCATGGTAAAAAGAAAACCATCGACGGTTTTCTACGTCCCTCACCAAATCGTCGACGGTTTGGTCTTCACCAAATCGAATTTCCTCCTTTTTCAATTATTTTTATTATTATATTTTCCCAGGTCTCTACAACGGATGTCTCGAAGGAGAACTCATTTTTATGTTTTTTTTATTCCCTCTCAAACATATAAATTTTACAAGTAGATTCTAATATGTATATATATATATATATATATATATATATATATATGATTTTGAATTTATTGGAACACTACAAACATAGCAAATGAGGTGTTCAGGCAAAAATTTTAGAACATATAACAATGTAGAATCATTCAACACCCTAATAGTGAAATTAAATGAAAAACTTAAATAGCGTAATAGAGAGAGATATGTATATTTTGTTGTACTTAGAATAGGGTATCTTGAATAGAATAACAGAGATAAGAGCACCAAAATAAGATTCCTATGATGAATTAGCCCTTGAAAATTTAGCACAATAATTGCAAAATCTTCTCTAACACTCAAAGGCTTCTCCTCTCCTTGTATGTTTCTTCCCTTTTATTGCCTCAAGTGCCCCCTTCTTTCCTCTCTTATAGGATGTTTAGAGCCATGTAGGCAAGCATAACAAGGGGTGCTCAAAGGCTTTAATGGAGTGGTAGGCTTGCCAACCCTTGGGTCCTTAAGTACCAAAAATAATATTTATAAAACCTAACTATCCCAAGTTCAGTAGAAAGTGGATAAGTCGGGTATCGATCCACGGAGACTTAAAGCACAATTATCAAACCACTTCCAAATTAGTTTATTATAGCTTTGTTATGAAAAAGAAGTAAAAGGTGGTATTTTTCAATGGTTGAAACCTAACCTACTACTAGAAAGCAATTAAATGAAAGAAAGTAAATCTATATTAACTCTACTCCTACAATGCAGTGTTTAGACATGAGTATAGTTTTTGATGTTGTTATGCTTATTCTAAGTTCAGTGAGTTTACTATACTAAACTAACCGGAACCCCACTAAACAATCCAAGGAGTCGTTCGAGGGTATAGAGTAGCAAGGGTACGCCAGTCGTCTGTAACACGGTCGGGAACTGGAGTATACTCTAGAACAACGATCACAAGAACTTCTATAAGAGACTGTAGCCTAATACCTGTACTAGACTAAAGCAATAGAGGTGCTAATCTTGTCACTAAACATCATCACAATCTAAACCATAAATGAAAGCAGTAGAGGAAAACTATAAATGAAAGCATGTTAAAAGATCATCCCTTTGCATTCATCATGTCTGTCACTAACACTAGGAAGTACAAGAAAAGATCCTAATATACACGGCTATTGTATAAATGCCACTAGTTGTCACAAGTCATCGGACGCTCCATACATGAACCAAAACTACTCTACTTTTATTCTAACTTGGCTCTCAATGACTTCCTAGGTCTATCACTAACCTTAGAAAGGCAAAAGAGGAATCCAGAGCTTGTGTTCGTAGCAAATACTTATAGGCTCTGGGGTTTACAAGGGTTGTTTTACAAGTTAGGAAAGCTTTTAGCAAATCTCACACAACAAATCATCGCTTCCGACCAAGTCACTCCTCTGGCATTCTTGTGTGCGCCTTAGTTGGATCTCATGGGAAGTCAGGGATTCGAATCTTCAATGTCTTCAACTTCATCGCGCTTCATGGTCTTGATGGTCAAGCTAATGGTCAAGACTTTCCGTTTCTCGATCCTTATTAATGGGTAAGTCGGGTATCGATCCACAGAGACTTAAAGCATAGTTATCAAACCACTTCCAAATTAGTTTATTATAGCCTTGTTATGAAAAAGAAGTAAAAGGTGGTATTTTTCAATGGGTGAAATCTAACCAACTACTAGAAAGCAATTAAATGAAAGAAAGTAAATCTATATTAACTCTACTCCTACAATGCAGTGTTTAGACATGAGTATAGTTTTGGATGTCGTTATGCTTACTCTAAGTTCCGAAAGGTCTCTTGGTCGAACACTTCATTGAGACTCTCAGTATTTCTGAATTTCGGTTCTATCTTATGATCTCGATGTGGTCACTCTAGGGTGCCACTTGGTCGCGCACTTGGTCGAACCTTGCAGCATTTTGATCTCAGTCTGAACCTTGGAGTTTGCAGTGGAAGACTAAGTCGCCCCTGCAATTTGCTGGTCGCGCCACATGGTTGAGCATCATATTCTTGTCTGTTTATAATCTAAAACTTTTGGAGCTTGGCTGAATGTTTGAATTGGAACTTTGAATCCTCCAAATCCTCCTTGGCTTCTTGTAATGCCTAACTCCATGGTTTTAACTTGTTTTTCTTGAAAAGACAAACAAACCTTGCATAGCTCTGAACAATGATAACTATAGGTAAATACATAATAAAATGAGGATAAATAAAGGTAAATGAGGGTCTACAACCATGTATTTTATGGACTCATCATGCAGCCTTGAGAGCATGCTCATGGGAAATTGTCCTTGTTTGCTTGCAATCCATCCCATAAATACCTTGGGAAGGCTCTCTCTTTAAAAGAAAAGTTGGACTCTCCTCCAAGCACAATTTGACTTTGGTAAAACTTGGCTTTGGGTCAAAATTTGTTCGAGTCCAAATCGATATTGGGTTAAAGAAATTGTGGGACCCATAGATCGAGTTAGGGTTGAGTCACACAAATTAAGGTTCTATTGCACCCCAATTAGAAAATTGAGCATTTGATTGAACCAAAATTTGTTGGCCTAAAAGGAATGAGTATCAAGATCCAAAACCATCAATTAGGTGACAATTTTGAAATTTTATATTTTTAAAATTTTTAATTTTTAATTTTTTTGACTTTTTGGATTTTCACATCATGCAATTTTCAATTTTTAAAATTTTAAAAAGGTGGATTCGACTATGTTCCGTGTTTTGATAAGTTGATACCTAGAGAAAATGTGGTTTCAACAATTGTCCCAATTTATTTATTTGTTGCACAAGAGACAAGGAAGTCACCTTCCTATCATCGTAGTTGGAGCATACAGATATACTGACAAGAATTTTGGA
Organism: Malania oleifera; assembly: GCF_029873635.1. Taxonomy (NCBI): domain Eukaryota; kingdom Viridiplantae; phylum Streptophyta; class Magnoliopsida; order Santalales; family Ximeniaceae; genus Malania; species Malania oleifera. The sequence continues at coordinate 67,674,200 of NC_080421.1, read as the reverse complement.
TGAGGGGTCAATTTTACAAAACATGGACCAAGTCTAGGGAGCTAGTTTGGATAGAATAAGACCATTAGAAAGGAAGAAACCCTACTAAATGAGGTCATCATAAGGAAAAATTGGAAAGGAGGCCACTTGAACAAACGAGGTTGAATAAGATAAGAACCTATTAAAAAGGAAAATATTAAACTCAATAATGTGAAGGTGAACCATTAGAAATGAGGAAAATTGAACTAACCAAGCTTAAAGGGAACCACCAAGAAGGAAACAACTTGAAAACTCACTAAAGTCAACATGAACCATTGGAAAGGAGGAAACTCGAATGAACCAAGGTTGAAGGGAACCCCTAGCAAGGAAGCAACTCAAACTAATTGGGGTTAAACAAGATACGAACTTATTAGAAAGGAAGCAACCTGAAATCATTAAAATCAAAGTGAACCATCGAAAAGGAGGCAACTTGAACCAACCAAGGTTAAAAGGAACCACCAAGAAGGAAGCAACTTAAACCAATCAAGGTTGAACAAAATATAGACTTATCAAAAAAAGAAGCAACCCAAACTCACTAAGTCAATGTGAACCATTGGAAAGAAGGTAGCTGGAACTAAGCAATGTTGAAGGGAACCACCAAGAAAAGAGCAACTCAAACTAACTAGTTTGAATAAGACACAAACTTATCAAAGAGGAAGCAACTCAAACGCACTGAAATCAACATGAACCATTGTAAAGGAGGCAACTCAAACTAACCAAGGTTGAAAGGAACCACCAAGAAATAAGCAACTCGAACTAACTGGGGTTGAACAAGATATAGACTTATTAAAGAGGAAGCAATCGATCTCACTGAAGTCAATGTAAACCATTGGAAAGGAGGCAACTCAAACTAACTATGGCTGAAGGAAAACCACTAAGAAGGAAGCAACTCAAACTAATTGTCGTTGAACAAGACATGGACTTATCAAAGAAGAAGCAACTCGAATGCACTAGAGTCAAAGTGAACCATGGCAAAGGAGGTAGCTCAAACTAGCCAAGGTTAAAGGGAACCACCAAGAAGGAAGAAAATCAAATTTATTGGGGTTAAATAGATACAAACTTATCAGCGAGGAAGCAACCCGAGCTCAATGAAGTCAACATGAACCAAAAGATTAAAGGCAACTCAAACCAACCGAGGTTGAAGGATTTAAGTAACTCTGCTGGGAGAAGGGAAATTATTTTTGATACTTTGCTAAAGAAGAAAAATATAAATTGTCATAGTCATATATGGATATTACAAACACTAAAAGCTCACGTTGAATCTTTTCGCATGTTTTTCTTCTAACTGCACTTGTGTTGGAGAATTGATGGGGATCAATCGGCCTTACCCATTTCATTTGCAGATATGGTGACACGTAGATGACCTTCAGATGTCCATTTTTGTTCATAACTATTTTGTAGGTACACGTAGAGTTGTTTGAAGACTACTTAAATACTTTCAGTACAAGAAGACCTCAATTCATGTTTTGAAGCAAGTTCAAGTCCAAAACCCATATAGGCCCCACACGATCTTGTGGGCTCCACAAGGCTTCATAGGCCCCACACAAATTGGGCCTCCCTTTGACATATGTTTTATAATTAATTTGTGAAATGCATGCATGCTTTCTCCCCCCATGATTTGTAACCCTTGATTTTCTCCCCTATGCTTTGTCCCACCATGATTTGTAACTTATGATTATTTCCCCCATGCTTTGTCCCACCCCCCCCCCCCGCCCCCCCATGATTGTTTCCCCCATGCTTTGTCCCCCTCATGATTTGTAACCCATGATTGTTTCTCCCACACTTTGTTCCCCCCATGATTGTTTCCCCCATGCTTTGTCCCCCAAAACTAAGTCTATATATACCTTCTCATTGTAAGAACAAAAGGAGTTGAAGTCGAATATAGAAGAAGCATTTCTTTGCTTGAACTTGTTAAGCTTGTTCCTCTCCTTGTGAGTGATCAGTAGTGTGAGGCTACAACATTCTCTCCAGAGATCAACTGGTGAGAGACCACTAATCTATCCAGCGACTTCATTGTCCCCTTATCCATTTAATACTATCACGGCCTCCATCAATACCACACGGCCACCACCAACATACACCCATATGGCCACTTCCCTGACACTCCATAGCTGCGTTCGTCTTGGTATTTCAAAACTTGCACAAAGAACTTTTGGTGTGGTCTAATCTTGTGTTCGATAATCTCAAGTCATCCCAAAGATTTTCTTTTGGTAAGGTTGTAATCTTATTAAGCCATATTTGATTATAAACCTTTACTTTATATTGTATAAACCCTTCGCTTGAAAACCTAAAATTCAATATTTAATAGGCCATTTGAATCCATAGATTGCAATATTGATACTTACTAGTTTAAAATCAAATTTGGGAATACTGCTATACTAACAATTGAACTTACATTCATGACTTTTTTGAATAACATATTTGCTGCATATAACTGGATTCCTTTGTGAAAGAACTCTTGGGAATTATTTTTGGACAAAATCATACACCTTCTCAAAATCCAAAAAACATGTGAAATATAGCATGATTTATGGTGTATATGTTTGGATAATTAAATTCTTAATTTAAAGTGTTTTGAGTGTATGTGCTTGTGTGAGGGTTGACCCGTAGGACTAGGTTGACCAATCCCGTCCTACATCATCTTGGTATCAAAGCCTAGGTTAAATTAGGCAAACCCTCTAAGTCCCAACATCTTTATTTTTCTGTCGTAGAATTGATGTGCAATTTTCTTGATCAAAAACTTCCCATCTTCAAAAAATTTGGACACAATAGTGCTTGGAAATTCTATTAGCTTTCTTTTGATACCAAGATTGCCCTTTTTTATGTTCTCTAGAAAAAGGTATGCCCCAAATATCGAAGGATGTTCGCGATAGCAGAAAACAGCCCACCTATGTTCTGATTTTTGGATATTTGGAATTATAGTTTTGTTAGGTTTAGGCAGAAAACCTCCAAGGAGGGGGATTGTGTTTTATAGATGGCAACTAGAGCCGAGAATCGTTATCATAGTCGTAGGAATGATGTAGACTATGATGTACTCCTAGATGACCAACAAGACCAAGTCCATGTCTTAACTCAAAACCTGACCAATGCACTTATTGCAAGAATTGAGAGGCTAGAAGCTAGTTTATCTACTAACCCACCCCAAGAAAATTCAGGATAGCCCATTGAGGTTGACAATGAGCTTGCTTCCCATCACTTTAGCGAGTGAAACCACCCTCCAAGCGAGAGGACACCACCCCAAGAACAACCTCTAATTCCTCCCTCACAAAGACCAAATGCTCCTAGAAGGTTCCAACGTCATGACCCTTATGCTCCACACTAGAATGACAAGGATTATGATGAAAAGGATATCCCACCAAGGAGATCATATCATAGGGAAAATCATGATCCATATTTAGATGTGATGAAAATAGTAAAAATTAAAGCCCCAACATATGATGGTCAAATGGATCACAAACTTTTCAGGATTAGTTTGCTGAAATGGATTCGTACTTTGATTGGTATAAGATGAATGATCCACATTGGGTGAGATTTGCAAAGAAGAGATTAATGGCCAAGCAAAGCTTCATTGGATGAGTTTCAAGAGCTAAGAGCTCGCCTTCATCATAGACCTATAGAACATTAGGATTTGATGAAAGAAAGATTGAAAGAAAAGTATGGCTCAATTTTTTTAAAGGGAATGCCTTATGGATCAAATTTATATCCTTAGGCAAGGTAGTATGAGTGTGACCGAATATATGAGCATGTTTGATGAACTATCCATTAGATGTAGGGTAGAAGAAAGCATTATGTTGAATTAGGTGTAATCCCAAGAGGGGGGGTGAATTGGGTATTTTAAAATACTTTGAATCTATTTACCACTTAATCCTTACATTTGTATTTAGCAAACCAATCTTAGGGGTTTATAACAAACAATAAATTCAATTTACCAATGAGTTCTTATTACCTAATTGATTATGTGCAATGTTATTCATCCTACACATGCAATAGGAACAATTTAAATGTAGTACTGAAAGTTAAGAGTAAACGGAAGAGAGAAGACAAACATAGTTTTTATGAGGTTCATCTAACTCGGCTTACATCCTCACCTTGACCAACCACTCAAGGATTTCACTAAAATCCCTACTCCTTAAATTGGAATGGAGCTTCCATTACAATCTACTTCTTACATGAGGTACAACTCTCTCCTACTCCGCTACTTACAAGAGATACAGCTCTCTCTTCAAACACCGGTTCACACACCGAACTATGTATATTATAGAATCTATAAAAACACTCAAAAATGCTTCCAAACGAAAGCTCGTGAGAACAATTCAAATTCCTAATACATTAACATAAGATAAAACTTGAAGCTCAGAATGTATGAAATGATACAATCATTTATGTATGATAAGCTTCAACACACAATTCTCTTTTTATCAAATCTCCCAAAATGTTTGTATGAATCAATACTTTGGAGAAACTTAGGTTAAATCTTTGAATACAAAAATAACTTTAAAGATTGAAAAGATTTGACACACACTTTGCCAAAACAATATTTCTCTCAAGAGTTCAATCTCAATGTGATCTTGGTAGTATTTGCCCTAATATATATATATATATATATATATATATATATATATATATGTATCTAAGTGATGAGAATACCAAGTATCAAATACTTAATATAATATTTTCAGAAAATATCTTTCAATATGTATAGATCTAGTTATGCACTTCTTAGGATATCTAATCAACTAGTTTAGAAGTAACCAAAAAAATCGCGTCTTTAACTTTGAACACACTTGAACGATCACTCTTTAAACAATAGCCAAAAAAAAAAAAATTTCTCAAGTATTCAACTAGTCAAAAACAATCTTTATATGAATATGAAAACAATAACTCAATATCAAGTTTCTCTAAAGATATTCAATGATAGATGTTGATATGAGAATCCCTTGAAAAAGCTAAACGAATCAACCAAACCTCAATACCAAGAGGAAATGAAGTTGTGTGAATAAAAACCCTTTCGATTTCCGGAGTAGATTTGCCCAAGCTTGATAAGAGTAAGTTGAAGTGCAGGCAATCGTATAGCAAAGTGCTTAACGTTCTCAATTCGCTTTCAAAAGATGTTCTCTTTTCTTCTTGTTTTTCTTGGCATTGAACTAGGGTTTAGATATTCAGTATATATAGTGTCTTACCCTTAGAATTGATCTCAACCGTTGGATCATAAGATAACTCGAATGTTTGATCAATAAAAATTACATTTTTATTCTTTCCTGCAAGTTCAGACGTGTGAGTTCAAGGGCCCAGACAACTGAAGTCATTTTTATCCTTTGAAAAAATAGCCTGGACACAGGGTCAGACAACTAAGGTCAAGGGTCAAATGACCGAAGTATCGAGTTCAGACGACTGAGGTCATGGTTCGGTCATCTAAGATGCTTCGGCCAATTTCTACTTTTCATCCAAAAATATTTAGACGACTGAGCTTATTCTTCAGACGTCTGAGGAAATTCTTCAGTAACCAAACTTAAGGTTCAGTCATCTGAAGTTCCCAATTTTTGCATATTTACTTTCTAGTTCAAAAATCTGTTTTGCTTTTTTTTTTCTTAGCTCTTTTATAAAAACATTTTCCAGGGTTTTGACATTATTCCTAAGTCCATGAATCTGCCCTAATGATGTTCATGAAATGCATGAGTCCTAAAGTCATTCTAAGGTATATGTTGAGCCTCATATTAAATCATACCAAAATGTAAATACATGAGGTCTAAGTACCCATTCCCAAGATGTTCTTGAACTTTGTAGCTTGCATCTTGATTCTCGTACTCTTTGAGCTCCATGGATCTTGCCAAGATATGTATGCTTTACTTTAAGGCTTCCATGACTCGTTATCCTTCCGTGCATGCTCAATATAGTTCTTATTTACAAACTCAATGCACAGATCAAATACCAAATAATTTGTCATTATCAAAACCGAATTGGACTCGTAGAGTCAACAATCCCCCCCTTTTTTATGACGACAAATACGCGAGCATATATATATATCTATATATAATGAGGTACGCCTAACAGGGCTCCCCCTCCATTAATGCATCAAATATTCAATAAATAACAATATGCTCATGTTTATACACAAAGTGTTTAGCCTAAATCCAAATGAAATATGAAATATGCTCATAATGAATAGGCTTATGATGTTTCAACCATGACATCAATAACAGTTTCTCCCCCTTTGTATATCTCACTCTTTGCATAGTACCAATAACAGTTTTTGCTCATTCTTCTTTGCTTCTAATTAGTTTTTATTATTTTTGCTCCCAATTTTTCTCCCCCTTTTTGACATCAACAAAAAGGTGTATAATAATAAGACATGAATGGACATACCCTTTAGTTCTTTCCCCTAAGAAATCTTAAAGTTTGAAGCTTGGTCAACCAGCAAAAAAACAAGTTTCTTCTTCCCGTTATTGACATCAGCTATCCCCTTTGCTAATGCATAAATTTCAAGATTGTGCGAGGATATCAAATGTTGACTAATGTTATATCGATAGTGAACAAATATTGATTGATTTGATACCAAATGTGAATTAATGTGATACTAAAAGATGATTGATTTGACACCAAGTGATTACATCTTAAGTGATATTGCTCCCCCTGAATTATGTTATCTAATATAATTCTAGGCAACCTCTCGACTATGCATCAATCCTAATTCACGCCTAATTTGGATAAACCTATCCTTCGCAAGTGGTTTCGTGAATATATCTGTTCACTGTTCATCCATGCATACAAACTCAAGTGTCACATTCCCTTTTTGTACATGGTCATGAAGAAAATGATGTTGTATTTCTATGTGCTTAGTTTGTGAATGAAATATGGGATTCTTTGAGATGTTTATTACACTCGTATTATTGCATCTGATAGGGATTGTTTCCTAACTTAATCCAAAATCCTTCAGTTGTTGTTTCATGTACATCGGTTGAGCATAGCAACTACCTGTTGCTATGTATTCAACCTCAGTTGTGGAAAGAGCTACTTAATTTTGTTTCTTGGAAAACTAAGAGACTAAGGAATGTCCTAAGAAATGACAAGTACCACTAGTGCTCTTCCTAACCACTTTGCTACCACAAAATCAACATCTGAATAGCTGATAATCTCAAAAGATTTGGACTTAAGATACCATAATCCAATTTTCACGGTTCATATTAGGTATCTCAGTATTCGTGTAACGACTAACCGATGTGACCCTTTTGGTGCGACTTGAAATCTTGCGCACAAAAATACGCTAAACATTATATCAGGTGTACTGGCAGTCAGATATAATAAGCTACCTATCATTCTACAATATAGCTTGACATCTACCGGTATACCTTGTTCATCTTTGTCTCATTTCAATGAAGCGCTTATAGGTGTACCTAGTATTTTTCCATCTTCGATATTGAACTTTTTGAGTATGTCTCTAATATACTTCGATTGATTTATGAATATTCCATGTTTTTCTTGTTTGATCTGAAGTCCTAGGAAGAAATTTAGTTCACCCATCATGCTCATCTCAAATTAATTTTGCATGGTATTGGCAAATTCATCACACAATTCTTGATTCGTAGCGCCAAATATGATGTCTTCAACATATACTTGCACTAAGATAATGTCATCTTTCTTAAACTTAATGAACAGGGTTGTATTTATCTTTCCTCTTATAAATTCATTTTCTAATAGAAAACCGCTTAGCCTTTCATACCAAGCTCTAGGAGCTTGCTTTAAACCGTACAAGGCTTTTGTCAGTCTATACATGTGATATGGATTCTTATGGTTTCAAAGCCTGGGGGTTGTTCTACATACACTTCTTTAGTTATGTAGCCATTTAAAAACGCGCTTTTAACGTCCATTTGATATAACTTGAAATCCTTAAAAGTTGTATATGCTAAAAGCATTCGAATGGCTTCCATTCTAGCTATAGGTGCAAATGTTTCTTCAAAATCTATACCTTCTTCTTGATTATATCCCTCAACTACTAATCTAGCCTTATTTCTCACAACTACTCCACGTTTATCTTTCTTATTCTTATATATCCATTTGGATCCTATGATTGACTTATCCTCAGGTCTGGGAACTAATGTCCATTCTTTATTTCTCTCAAATTGATTTAATTCTTCTTGCATGGACAACACCCATGATTCGTCCTTTATAGCTTCACTCACATTTCTAGGTTCTTCTTGAGATAGAAATGCAAAATGACTAATCATATTCCTAAGAGAGGATCGAGTGGCTACTCCATGTAATGGTTCACCTATTATTTGATCAATGGGATGATTCTTTATATATTTCCATTTTCTAGGTGGTTCACTTGCCTCATTTTCAGTTTGATCAATTTCAATGGATGGTTCCTTATGTTCATTCATCTTTTTTGAATTATTCTCAATGGATAGTTCTTCAACTTCCTTGTTTAATTCAATTTCATCTTAATCAGTTCTTTTGGAGAAGAGATTTGACTCATCGAACACTACATGTATAGATTCTATGACCGTCAATGTTCGTTTGTTATATACTCTATAGACTTTACTATCTAATGCATACCCTAGGAAGATACCTTCAAAAAATTTCACATCAAACTTTCCAAGGTCTTCATTATCTCGAAGCACAAAACATTTACAGTCAAAGACATGAAAATATGATATGTTTGGTCTATGGCCATTCCATAATTCGCAAGGGGTCATATTAAGTGATGGTCTGATCAATACTATGTTTAGAGCATAGCAAGTGGTATTCACTACCTCAGCATAGAAATACTTAGGTAGTTTATGTTCGTTAAGCATAGTTCTGGTCATTTCTTGTATGGACCTATTCTTCTGTTCAACTACACCATTCTGTTGTAGTGTTCTAAATGCTAAAAAATTATTGGCAATTCCTAATGAATTACAATAGTCTTCCATGCCTTGATTTTTAAATTCTCTACGCCTATCACTTCTAATTTTAGTGATTGTATATCCCTTTTTATTTTGGATTTTATTGCATAGGTTTATGAATTTTTCACATGCTTCATCTTTTCTCCCTAAGAATAATACCCATGTGAATCTTGAAAAGTCTTCAACTATGACAAAGGCGTATGATTTTCCTCCTAAGCTCTGAATTGGGTTTGGACTAAATAAGTCTAAGTGTAACATTTGGAGTGGCCTAGTAGTGGAAATTTCTTTCTACTTCTTAAAGCTTGTTCTTGCTTGTTTTCCTAGTTGGCATGCATCATAGATTTTATCTTTCACAAATTTAGTCTTAGGCAGTCCCTTAACTAATTCTTTCTTAACAAATTTTGAGATGAAATCCATATTAGCATGTCCTAGTCTCCTATGCCAAGTCCAACTAATTTCGTTCATAGCAAATAAGCATGTCACACTCTATGAAGTTAAGTTATCAAAGCTAGTGGTATATACGTTTTCATGACGCTTAGCAATGAACAATATCTTATTATCAGTTTTGTGTTCAACTATACACTTGTCATGTTCAAAAGATACTTTGTAACCTTTATCGCATAGTTGGCTTATGCTCAATAAGTTGTACTTTAAACCTTTAACTAATAAACCATCATCTATAATGAGTGAGGAATCATTACTGACTTTACCTACACATGTGATCCTTCTCTTAGCATTATCTCCAAAAGTAACAGACCCTTCATCCTTGGGTGTGATGGATGTGAACTTTTCTTTATCCTTGGTCATGTGACATGAGCATCCGCTATCCATATACCATTTATCTTTTGAGGATGCTGATCTTAAGTATATCTGTAAAACACAATCAAACAACTAGCTTGGGCACTCAGATTTTCATGGGTCCAGGGGGTTTAGTGCTAGATTGACCTTTGACCTTCCATACTTTCTTAATTTTTACATCTTTATTTTTCAAAGGACAATTGAATTGTATGTGACCCAACCTTCTACATTTAAAGCATGCAGTATTTCTATAATAATTCTTAGTTGGAACATATGACTTTGACTCTCTTATATAATAACCCATGTAAAGGTGTCTATTATTTAGATTTTCCTTTCCATTAAAGTCAAGTCCTTCCTTTTCTAGGGAATTTCTTTGAGATCCTACAAGCTTTTCGAAATTGTTTTGTCCCTTAGTAAATTTATAAATAATTTTAGATTTATCTTTCAAATCCTTTCCTAACTCCTCAATTTTCAAATTTTAATCTTTTATGAAAGATGCATGAGACTCATTTTGGTGATCAAATAAATTTAAAAGTTCTTTGACTTTTCTTTTCAATTCAGAGATTTTCTTTGTTTTCTTCTCAAGAATTTTAATAGAGTATAGGTATTCTTGTTTCAATTCATCATATGAAATCAAGTCATTTTCATTTTCAGACTCACTAGAATAATACGAAGATGATGAAAATAGTGATTAAGGTCATCATTTGCCATTAGACACAAATTGGCGATTTCGTCGTGCTGGATTCAGATTCTAGCCCGTTAGTGCTGTGAGTATCGCAACCGACTTTTTGTGCCTTCTTCTTTTTCTTTGAGGCTTTCACTAGTTTGGGGCACTCAGGCTTGATGTGTCCAACTTCTTGGCTGTTGTAGCATGTTCGTGGATCCTCCTTCTTTTTCTTCATGCTAGACTCTCCTCTTTCCAATTTAGAATTCTGAAATTTTCTGTTGAACTTCTTGTTCTTCTTCAAAAACTTCCTGAACTTCTTTGTTGGCAAGGCCATGTCATCATCTATTTCAGAATCACTTCCTTCACTTGAGTAGCTTGATGATGCCTTAAGTGCAGTGACCTTCTTTGCTTTGCTTTGCTTAATCTTCCTCTCGTTTATTGCCAGCTCATAGGTGATGAGCGATCCAATGAGTTCGTTCACCGACATCTCCTTGAGATTTCTCCCTTCTGCTGTTGTCGTAGCTTTCGCTTCCCACACTAGAGGTAATCCCCTGAGTATTTTCCTAATCAACTCATAGGTAGGGTAAGTCTTTCCAAGTGCATTTAAGGAATTAATAATGTGTGTGAATCTCATGTACATGGATTGTATAGATTCATCAACTGTCATTTTAAATATTTCATATTCACTGGTGAGCATGTCTATCCTACTATCCTTGACTTCCTTAGTACCTTCATATGTAACGTCTAATTTTTCCTAAATTTTTTTAGCCAAGTTACATGCCATTACCCTATTAAATTCATTTACATCTAATGCACAGAAAAGCAAGTTTATGGCAGTAGCATTGATTTTGTATAGATTTCCAGTCTTCCTCAGTGTATTCATCTTCAGTTTTAGGTACATTAGTCTTATCAATTACTTTCATGGGAATGTGATTTCCCTTAGTCACTATTTTCTAAACCTTCCAATCTATGTTCCATAGATATATGCTCATCCTACGTTTCCAATAGGTGTAGTTTACACCACAAAAAATTGGTGGTCTAGTGGATGAGTGTCCTTCATCGAATGGAGTTACACTCGATATGTGCCATGTGATCTTGTTTACAAATAAACTATTATGTCTATGTAAGCCCGCTCTGATACCAATTGTTGAATTAGGTGTAATCCCAAGAAGGGGGGGGGGGTGAATTGGGTATTTTAAAGTATATTCATGGTTGTGGCATTACTTTGAACTAACTTCCAATCCTCTTCAGTATATTCATCTTCAGTTTTAGGTACATTAATCTTATCAATTACTTTCATGGGAATGTGATTTCCCTTAGTCACGATTTTCCAAACTTTCCAATCTATGTTCTGTATATATATGTTCAACCTACGTTTCCAATAGGTGTAATTTACACCACAGAAAATGGGGGGTCTAGTGGATGAGTGTCCCTCACCAAATGGAGTTACACCAATGTGTGCCATGTGATCGTTTTACAAATTAACTATCAAGTCTAAGTAAACCCTCTCTGATACCAAATGTTGATTAAGGTGAAATCCCAAGAGGGGGGGTGAATTGGATATTAAAAAAATAATTCAGTTAATTTTATTTTACATACTTCTTATAAGTTTACCAACTACTTCTAGTTGCTCAATTATGTGTGAGTGTGACAATCCTATCTATGCATGCAATATACTCAATTTAAATATAACACGAAAAATAAAGAGTAAAAGGAAGAGAGAAGACAAATGCGATTTTATGAGGTTCAGCCAACTTGGCCTACGTCCTTGCCTTGAGCAACCACTCAAGGATTCACTAAAAACCCTGCTTCTTAAAGTGGGATAAAGCTTCCCTTACAAACCACTGCTTACAAGAGGTACAGCTCCCTCCTTATCCGCTGCTCACAAGAGGTACAGCTTCCTCCTCACACTCGGTTCACAACCCGAACCGTGTTTACAATGAAATCTGAAAATAACACTCAAAACAATGCTTCTAACAAAAGCTTGTGAGTACAATTCAATTTCCTAGTACATTAACATATGATATAACTTGAAGCTCAAGAATGTATGAAAAACAATACAATCGTTTGATGTATGATATGTGTCAACACACAAATTCGTATTTAATCAAAACTCCCAAGTAAAAATATATTTGGAATGCTTTGGAGTCTACTAGGGTTCTTGATTCACTTTGTAAAGTGCTCAAGTATATTTGAAGTGAGCTATTTAACAAAAATTTGACTTGAATACAACTCAATCAAAAATCACAAAATTTTCCTTCAAGTTCCAATATTTTAATCAAAGTAGGTTTTTCAATAAGAAGCCCAATGAATAATATATATGAATATGTGTTTATATACTTCTTGAATTTCAAATCAATCAACCAAGCTAACAATTTTTTCTCAAAACATGATTTTCCCGAAAATCAGTTTTTATATGTGAATACACACTCAAGATCAAAACCTCTTTCTAATGATAAAAACGTAAGAGATGAGAGATTCTAGGAAAGTAATAACTTGACAGATCAAACCTTAATACTGGATCAAAGTTTAGTTGGATGAATGAATGCCCTTTTGATTTCAGTAGAGATTTTCCCAAATCAAGATGGAAGAAGATTGAAGTGCAGAAAATCGGCTCTGGGGTTCAAATCTTGCAATGAGAAGTATATCTTTCTTGTTGTGTCACTTAGCTTATGTTATAGGGTTTAGATATTCATAATATATATTATATTACCCTTAGAATTAATCTCAACCATTGGATCAATAAGATACTTCGTGTGTCTTTTTAATAAAGAGCTGATTTTTAGGCTTTCCCGCGAGTTTAGGCAACCAAACTCGACTTCAGGCTCCTGAAGTATCAACTTCAAGCGCCTGAGGTTCCAAGGTCAAGCGACCGAAGAGCCTCGGCCAGGTTGTGTCTTCTCCATTTAATTCTTCAGGCAATCAAAAAAATTTTTCAGCCTACTGAGGTTTGAGTTCAGGCGACCGAACTACCCATTCTCTCAAATTTTTATTTCTAACTAGAAAATCTGCTTGGCTTCTTTTCTTGGGTATTTCATAAAATATATTTTTCATGATTTTGAAAACATTTCAGGGTCCATGAGAGTTTCCTAATGATGTACATGAAATGCATGAATCCTAAAACCATTCTAAGTTATAATGAGTCTCAAATTAAATCATATGAAAATGTTGATACATGAGTTCTAAATACCCTTTCCCATGATATTCTTGAACTTTTTCGCTTGCATCTTGATTCCCGTACTCTTTGAGTTCCATGGATCTTGCCAAGATTTGTTAAGTTTCCGTGCATGCTTAGTGTAAGTCCTGTTCACAAACTCAATGCACAGATCAAATATCAAGTGATTTGTCATTATTAAAATAAGATTGGACTCATAGAGTCAACAATCTCCCCCTTTTTGATGATGACAAATACACGAACAAAAATATATATAATGGGTTACGCCTAACAAGGCTCCCCCTTAATGAATGACAATATGCTCATGTTCATACACAAAGTGTTTATCCTGAATCCAAATGAAATAGGAAGTATGCTCATAATGAATGTAATATGCTAGATTTCTCCCTTTGAATATCTCACCCTTTGCAAGTTAGCTTTACCAAGACTCTTTGCTTCCATTTTATTATTGTTTGCTTTTCCAGATTTTCTCCCTGTTTTGACATCAACAAAAAGGTGTAAACAAATAAAGCATGAGTAGATGCAACCTTATGTTCTTTTCCCTTTAGAGATCTTAAGGTTTTGAATGTATCCAAATGTTGATACCAAATATTAATAATATTAATAATATGCACGTTCAAGTGATTAAGTCGTAAGAGATGTTGCTCCCCATGAATTGTATCATTTAATCATGATTCTAAGCAACCTCTCGACTATGCATGAGACCTAATTCATGTCTAATTTGTATAAATCTATCCTCTGAAAGTGGTTTCATGAATATATCGGCCCATTGTTCATCTGTGCATACAAACTCAAGTCTTACATCCCCTTTTTGTACATGGTCATGAAGAAAGTGATGTCGTATTTCTATGTGCTTAGTTTGTGAATGTAGTATGGGATTCTTTGAGATATTTATTGCACTCGTATTATCGCATCTTATGGGAATTGTTTCATAGCTTAATCCAAAATCATTCATTTGTTGCTTCATGTAAAGCGTTTGAGCACAACAACTACCTGCCGCTATGTATTCAGCTTCAGCTGTGGAAAGAGAGACTAAATTTTGTTTCTTGGAAACCCAAGAGACCAAGGAGTGTCCTAAGTAGTGACAAGTATCACTAGTGATCTTCCTATTCACGTTACTACTCGCATAATCAGCATCTAAATAACTAAGAATCTCAAATGATGTGTGCTTAGGATACCATAACCCAATGTCCACGGTTCCTATCAAATATCTAAGTATACGTTTAACAGCTAGCAAGTGAGACTCTTTTGGAGCAGATTGAAATCTTACGCACAAACATACGCTAAACATTATATCTTGTGTACTGGCAGTCAAGTATAACAAGCTACCTATCATTCCACGATATAATTTGACATCTACTAGTATACCTCGTTCATCTTTATCTAATTTCAATGAAGTGCTTATAGGTGTACCTAGTATTTTTCCGTCTTCCATGTTAAATTTTTTGAGTAGGTCTCTAATATACTTTGATTGATTTATGAAAATTCCATGATTTGCTTGTTTAATCTGAAGTCCTATGAAGAAATTTAGTTCACCCATCATACTCATCTCAAATTCATTTTGCATTGTATTGGCAAATTCATTACACAATTCTTTATTGGTAGCTCCAAAGATGATGTCATCTACATATACTTGCACTAGGAGAATATCATCCTCCTTAGTCTTTATGAATAGGGTTGTATCTATCTTTCCTCTTATAAATCCATTTTCTAACAAAAATCAGCTTAGCCTTTCATACCAAGCCCTAGGAGCTTGCTTTAAACCATACAAGGCCTTTGTTAGTTTATAAACATGATCTGAGTTCTTGTGGTTTTCAAACCCAGGGGATTGTTCTACATACACTTCCTCATTTATGTAGCCATTTAAAAATGCGCATTTCACGTCCATTTGATATAGCTTGAAATCCTTAACAGCTGCGTATGCTAATAACATTCGTATGACTTCCATCCTAGCAACAGGGGCAAATGTTTCTTCAAAATCTATACCTTCTTCTTGGTTATATCCCTGAGCTACTAATCTAGCTTTATTTCTCACAACTATTCCATTTTCATCTTTCTTATTCTTATATATCCATTTGATCCCTATGATTGACTTATCCTCTGGTCTGGGAACTAAAGTCTATACTTTATTTCTTTCAAATTGATTTAATTCCTCTTGCATGGATAGCACCTAAGATTCATCCTCTATAGCTTCACTCACGTTCTTAGGTTCTTCTTGTGATAAAAATGCACAATGACTCATCATGTTCCTAAGAGAGGAGCGAGTGGAAACTCCTCGTAGTGGTTCACCTATTATTTGATATATGAGATGATTCTTTATGTATTTCCATTCTCTGGGTGGTGCATTTACCTCAGTTATAGTTTCTTCAATTTCAATGGACGGTTCTTTAAGTTCAATTTTCTTTTCTGAATCATTCTCAATTGATAGTTCTTTTAGTTCCTTGTTTAATTCAGGTTCATCTTCATCAATTCTTTTGGAAAAGGGGTTTGTCTCATCAAACATTACATGAATAGATTCTATGACCATCAATGTTCGTTTATTATACACTCTAAAAGCTTTACTATCTAAGGCATACCCTAGGAAGATACTTTCATCAGATTTTACATCGAATTTTCCTAAATGCTCATTGTCTCGAAGCATAAAATACTTATAGCCAAAAACATGAAAATATGATATGTTTGGTCTATGGCCATTCCATAACTCGTAAGGAGTCTTATTAAGTGATGTTCTAATTAAAAATCTATTTAGTACATAGCAAGCGGTATTCACTGCCTCGGCCCAGAAGTATTTGGGTAATCTATGTTTGTTAAGCATAGTTTTGGCCATTTCTTGTATAGATCTATTCTTTCTTTCAACTACACCATTTTGTTGTGGTGTTCTAGGAGCTGAAAAATTATGGCCAATTCCTAACGAGTTGCAATAGTCTTCCATGCCTTGATTTTTAAACTCTCTACCCCTATCACTTCGAATTTTGGTAATTGTGTATCCCTTTTCATTTTGTACTCTCTTGCATAGATTTATAAAATTTTCATATGCTTCATCTTTATGACCTAAGAATAGTACCCATGTGTATCTTGAGAAGTCATCAACTATGACAAAAGCGTATGATTTTCCTCCTAAACTCTGAATTTGGTTTGGTCCAAATAAGTCTAAGTGCAGCATTTGAAGTGGCCTAGTAGTGGAGATCTCTTTCTTCTTTTTAAATCTTGTTCTTGCTTGTTTTCCTAATTGGCATGCATCATAGATTTTATCTTTCACAAATTTTGTCTTGGGCAGTCCCTTAACTAATTCTTTCTTAACTAATTTTGAAATTAAATCCATGTTTGCGTGTCCTAGTCTCCTATGCCAAATCCAACTTATTTCATTCATAGCAGATAAGCATGTTATACTTTGTGAAGTTAGGTTATCAAAACTTGTGGTGCATACGTATTCATGTTGCTTAGCAATGAACAGTATCTTATTATCAGTTTTGTGTTCAGCTATGCACTTGTCATGTTCAAATGATACTTTGTACCCTTTATCACATAGTTGACTTATGCTCAATAAATTGTGCTTTAGACCTTCAACTAATAAAACATCATCAATAATGAGTGAGGAATCATTACCAACTTTACCGACACCTGTGATCCTTCCCTTAGCATTATCTCCAAAAGTAACAAACCCTTCATCCTTGAGTGTGAAGGATGTGAATTTTGATTTGTCTCTAGTCATGTAACGTGAGCATCCGCTGTCCATATACCATCTATCTTTTGAAGAAGTGGTTTTTAAGCAAATCTGCAAGATAAAATTAAACAACTAGCTTTGGTACCCAGATTGTCTTGGGTCCAGGAGGGTTAGTGCTAGTTTGACCTTTCACCTTCCATACTCTCTTAATTTTTACATCTTTATTTTTTAAAGGACAATCAAATTGTATGTGACCCAACCTTCTACATTTAAAGCATGTAGTATATCTATAATGATTCTTAGTTGGGACAAATGACATTGATTCTTTTGTGAAATACCCCATGTAAAGTTGTCTTTTCCTTATATTTTCTTTACCATTAAAACCAAGCCCTTCTTTTTCTAGAGAATTTCTTTGAGATCCTAAGAGCTTTTCAAAGTTGTTTTGTCCTTTGGTAAATTTACAAATAATATCAAATTTGTATTTCAAGTCCTTTTCTAATTCCTCAATTTTCAGCTCTTTATCCTTCATGAAAGATGCATGGGATTCATTTTAGTGTTCAACAAGATTTGAAAGTTCTTTGACTTGGCTTCTTAACTCAGAAATTTTCTTTGTTTTCTTCTCAAGTATTTTAATAGTGTATAGGTATTCTTGTTTCAATTCATCATATGACATCATATCATTTTCATTTTCATATTCACTAGAGTAGTATGAAGATGATGAATGAGATGATAGTACCTCAAAGTCATCATGTGCCACTAGACACAGATTGGCAACCTCGTCATTGTTGGATTCATATTCTAAACTGCTAGTGTTGTGTGTATCCCAACCGACTTTCAGCATCTTCTTCTTTTTCCTTGAAGCTTTCATGAGTTTGAGGCACTCGGGCTTGATGTGTCCAACTTCTCAGCAATTGTAGCATGTAGGTGGATCCTCCTTCTTTTTCTTCATGCTTTGCTCTCCTCTTTCTGATTTAGAGTTTCGAAATTTTCTGTTGAATTTTTTGTTCTTCTTTAAGAACTTTTCGAACTTCTTTGTTAGCAAGGCTATGTCATCATCCGTTTCGAAATCGCTTCCTTCACTTGAGTAGCTTGATGATGCCTTAAGTGCAGTGACCTTCTTAGCTTTGCTTTGTTCATTTTTCCTCTCGTTTATTGCCAGCTCATAGGTGATAAGTGAGCCAATGAGTTCATCCACCGACATCTCCTTAAGGTTTCTCCCTTCTGCTATTGCAATAGCTTTAGCTTCCCATATTGGAGGTAATCCCTTGAGTATTTTCCTGATCAACTCATAAGAAGGGAAATTTTTTCCAATAGCATTTAAAGAGTTAATGATGTGTGTGAATCTAGTGTACATGGATTGTATGGATTCATCAACCATCATTTTAAATGCTTCATATTCACTAGTGAGCATGTCTATCCTGCTATCCTTTACTTCCTTAGTGCCTTCATATGTAACTTTTAATTTTTCTCAAATTTCGTTAGATGTGTTACATGCCATTAACCTATTAAATTCATTGAAATCTAGTGCACAGAAAAGTATATTCATGGTTGTGCCATTACTTTGAACTAACTTCCAATCCTCTTCAGCATATTCATCTTTAGTTTTAGGTACATTAATCTTATCAATTACTTTCATCGGAATGTGATTTCCTTTAGTAACAATTTTCCAAACTTTTCAATCTACGTTCAGTAAACATATGCTCATCCTACGTTTCCAATAGGTGTAATTTAAACCACAGAAAATGGGGGGTCTAGTGGATGAGTGTCCCTCACCAAATGGAGTTACACCAATGTGTGCCATGTGATCGTTTTACAAATTAACTATCAAGTCTAAGTAAACTCTCTCTAATTCCAAATGTTGATTAAGGTGTAATCCAAAGAGGGGGGGGGGTGAATTGGATATTAAAAAAATAATTCACTTAATTTTCTTTTACACACTTCTTATAAGTTTACCAACTACTTCTAGTTGCTCAATTATGTGTGAGTGTGGCAATCTTATCTATGCATGCAATATACTCAATTTTAATATAACGCGAAAAATAAAGAGTAAAAGGAAGAGAGAAGACAAACGCGATTTTACGAGGTTCAGCCGACTTGGCCTACGTCCTCGCCTTGAGCAACCACTTAAGGATTCACTAAAAACCTTACTCCTTAAAGTGGGACGGAGCTTCCCTTATAAATCGCTGCTTATAAGAGGTACAGCTCCCTCCTTATCCGCTGCTCACAAGAGGTACAGCTTCCTCCTCACACCCGGTTCACAACCCGAACCGTGTTTACAATGAAATCTAAAAATAACACTCAAAACAATGCTTCTAACAAAAACTTGTGAGTACAATTCTATTTCCTAGTACATTAACATATGATATAACTTGAAGCTCAAGAATGTATGAAAAACGATACAATCATTTGATGTATGATATGTGTCAACACATAAATTCGTATTTAACCAAAACTCCCAAGTGAAAATATATTTGGAATGCTTTGGAGTTTAGTAGGGCTCTCGATTCACTTTGTAAAGATGCTCAAGTATACTTGAAGTGAGCTATTTAAAAAAAATTTGACTTGAATACAACTCAATCAAAAATCACAACGTTTTCCTTCAAGTTCCAATATTTTAATCAAAATAGGTTTTTCAATAAGAAGCCCAATGAACAATATATATGAATATGTGTTTATATACTTCTTGAATTTCAAATCAATCAACCAAGCTAACAAGTTTTTCTCAAAACATGATCTTCCCGAAAATAAGTTTTTATATATGAATACACACTCAAGATCAAAACCTCTTTCTAATGATAGACACGTAAGAGATAAGAGATTCTTGAAAAGTAATAACTTGACAGATCAAACCTTAATACTGGATCAAAGTTTAGTTGGATGAATGAATGCCCTTTTGATTTCAGTAGAGATTTTCCCAAACAAAGATGAAAGAAGATTGAAGTGCAGAAAACCAGCTCTAGGGTTCAAATCTTGCAATGAGAAGTATATCTTTCTTGTTGTGTCACTTAGCTTATGTTCTAGGGTTTAGATATTCATAATATATATTATATTACCCTTAGAATTAATCTCAGCCGTTGGATCAAGAAGATACTTCGTGTGTCTTTTTAATAAAGAGCTGATTTTTAGGCTTTCCCGCGAGTTCAGGCAACCGAACTCGACTTCAAGCTCCTGAAGTATCAACTTCAAGTGCCTGAGGTTCCAAGGTCAGGTGATCGAAAAGCCTCGGCCAGGTTCTGTCTTCTCCATTTAATTCTTCAGGCGATTGAACTTAATCTTCAGGAAACCGAAGAAATTCTTTAGGCTACTGAGGTTTGAGTTCAGGCGACCAAACTACCCATTCTCTCAAATTTTTATTTCTAACTAAAAAATCTACTTGGCTTCTTTTCTTGGGTCTTTCATAAAATATATTTTTCATGATTTTGAAATTATTTCAAGGTCCATGAGAGTTTCCTAATGATGTACATGAAATGCATGAATCCTAAAACCATTCTAAGTTATAATGAGCCTCAAATTAAATCATATGAAAATGTTAATACATGAGTTTTAAATACCCTTTCCCAAGATATTCTTGAACTTTGCCGCTTGCATCTTGATTCCCGTACTTTTTGAGTTCCACGGATCTTGCCAAGATTTGTTGACTTTCCGTGCATGCTTAGTGTAAGTCCTGTTCACAAACTCAATGCACAGATCAAATATCAAGTGATTTGTCATTATCAAAATAAGATTGGACTCGTAGAGTCAATAGGTTGGTTCCAAGATCTTTTCAAAAATTGATCTTAAGAGTGGATACCATCATATTAGAATAAAACCTAGAGATGAATGGAAGACTGCATTCAAAACTAAAGATGGCTTGTATGAATGGTTGGTGATGCCATTTGGTCTTACTAATGCACCTACCACCTTCATGAGAGTGATAACTCAAATTTTGAGACCTTTCATTGGGAATTTCCTTATTTTTTATTTTGATGACATCTTGATTTATAGTCAAACAAGGAAATAGCATCTAGATCACTTAAGAAGAGTGTTTGAAGTGCTAAAAGAGTAGAAATTGTATGCAAATTTGAAAAAGTGTACCTTCATGAATCCTCATATAATCTTTCTAGGATATGTTGTATCTGAGAGTGGAGTTTCTGTTGACCCTGAGAAGGTCAAGACTATCCAAAATTGGCCTACTCCTAGAAATATTCTTGAAGCCAAAAGTTTCCATGGGTTAGCCACATTCTATAGAAGATTCCTTAAGAATTTTAGTACAATCATGGCACCCATTACAAATTGTCTTAAGAAAGGAGAGTTTGTGTGGCCTAAAGTTGTAACCAAAGTCTTCTTAGAAATTAAGGACATGATGAAAAAAGTCATTGTGCTACAACTCCTTGATTTTTAAAAACTGTTTGAAGTAGCGTGTGAGGCTTCAAGTGTCGGCATAGGAGGAGTGCTTATTCAGGAAGGTCATCTTGTTGCCTTCTTCAGTGAAAAGTTGAATAATTCTAAACAGCATTACTCCACCTATGATAAATAATTCTATGCTCTGGTCCAATCTTTGAGGCACTTGAGACATTACTTACTCCCACATGAGTTTGTACTCTTTTCTGATCACCAGGCCCTTAGATACCTAAGCACCCAAAAGAAACTAAATCATAGGCATGTAAAGTGGATGGACTTCATTCAAAAGTACACTTTTGTGCTTAAACACCAAGCCAGTGTTGAAAACAAAGCTACTAATGCTTTGAGCCGAGTTTTGGCAACTTTATAGATCTTAGATATAAGAGTAATAGGCTTCGAGAGTATCAAGAAAGAATATTCTCAATGTCCTGATTTCTATAACACCTATTCTAATCTATTATAAGGACTTCCAACATCCCATCCTGACTTTGTGATCCAAGGTGGATTCCTATTTAGAGAAACTAGATTGTGTATACCCTCTACATCTTTATGTGACAAATTAATATGGGAATTGCAGCTACGTGGTGCAGTAGGTACTTTGGTAGAGATAAAACCATTGTTGTGGTAGAAGATAGGTTCTTTTGGCCTAATCTAAAAACGGATGTCGCTAGAGTTGTATCTTACTATGGTAAATGTCAAATCGCAAAGGGTACGAAGCAAAATACTAGACTGTACACTCCTTCACCCGTACCTCATACCCCTTGGCAGGACATTAGCATGGATTTTGTTTTAGGACTCCCTAGTGCTGCTAGAAACAATGATTATGTGTTTGTCGTCATTGATAAATTCTCTCATATGTACCATTTTATTCCATGCAACAAGACACATGATGCATAAAAAATTGCATCTATCTTTTTCAAAGAAGTTGTAAGACTACATGGTTTTCCCACAACCATTGTTTCTGATTGGGATGTAAAGTTTGTAAGTTTCTTCTAGAAAACCTTGTGGGAAATGATAGGTATCAAACTCCAGTTTTCTTGTGCTTACTATCCCCAAACTAATGGGCAAACTGAGGTAGTTGGTAGGAGCTTAGGTGACCTATTAAGATGCCTAGTAGGTGAGAACATAGGTTCATGGGATTTGTGTCTTCCGATGGCTCAATTTGCATTTAATACTTCAATAAATAGAACCACAAGATTGAATCCTTTTTAGGTTGTCACTGGTTTCCAACCTAGGAAGCCCATAGATCTTATCACATTACCTCCATAGGTTAGAGTGAGTGAACAAACTGATGCTTTTGCGAAGCACAAACATGACCTATGCTCTAAAATAAGAATGAAAATTAAATTGAATAATGAGCATTATAAATCTATTACTGACATACATCCCATCTTTCAAGAATTTTCAGAGGGTGATATTATTATGGCCTATATTCGTCCTAAGTGGATTCCTATATGAAAGGTAAGAAAGTTGTATGCTAAAAATATGGGTCCTTTCAAAATTTTAAAGAAAATTAGTTCTAATGCTTACATGCTTGATATTTCTGTTGATTTTGGCATAAGCAATGTGTTTAATGTTAAGGATCTAAACCCATTTCTTGAAGCATCTTCTTTTGTAGAACATTCCAATACTAACCTTGCAGGTGATTCTACTCCATTCCCCACTCCTCATGAACCCGAAAACCCGAAATTGCCTTTGCCTCCACCATTACCCATACCAAGAACTTGGATGAGATTGAAGAGATCTTGGATGACAAGACAACGTTCACACGAGCAAGATCATACCAAAAGTTCTTGGCCAAGTGGAAAGGCAAGCCCCTTTCCGAGTGAAGCTGGATACTTAAAGAGAACCTCCTTCGTCTCAACCCGAAGTTGTACTCCCAATACATCACTTCTTATTCTTTGAAAAAGAATTCTTTTGGGCCTATGAGAGATGATGGAGATTAACCAGCCTTACTCATTTCATTTTCAGATATGGTGATCAACCGTCCTTACCCATTTTGTTTGCAGATATGGTGGCACGTGGACGACCTTCAGATGTCCATTTTTTTTTTTTTAACTATTTTGTAGGTATGCATGGAGTTGTTTGAATCCTACTTAAATACTTTTGGTACGTGAAGACTTTAGTTTAAATTTTAAAGCAAGTTCAAGTCCAAGACCCATGTGGGCTCTACACAGTCTTGTGAGCCCCACACAGCTTCATAAGCCCCACACAGATTGGGCCTCCCTTTGACATATGTTTTATATTTAATTTATAAAATGTAAGCATGCTTTGTCCCCATATGATTTGTAACCCATGATTGTTTCCCCCATGCTTTGTCCACCCAAGATTTGTAGCCTATGGTTGTTTCCCCTATGCCTTGTCCCTCTTATGATACAACCCACGATTGTTTTCCCCATGCTTTCTCCCCCCCCCCCCCCCCAAATGATTTGTAACCTATGATTGTTTCCCCCATGCTTTGTCCCCTCAAACTAAGTCTATATATACCTTCTCATTGTAAGAACAAAGGGAGTTGAAGTTGAATATAGAAGAAGAATTTTTTTGCTTGAGCTTGTTAACCTTGTTCCTCTCCTTGTGAGTGAGTAGTGTGAGGCTACAATGTTCTCTCCGGAGATCAAGTGGTGAGAGACCACTAATCTATCCAACTACTCCATCATCCCCTCCTTTATCTAATACTCTCACGACCTCCATCAACACCGCACGACCACCACCAACATACACCCACATGGTCGCTTCCCCGACACTCCATAGCTGCGTTCATCTTGGTATTTCAAAGCTTGCATAAAGAACTTACGGTGTGAACTAATCTTGCGTTGTATAATCTCAAGTCATCCCAAAGATTTTCCTTTGGTAAGGTAGTAATTTTATTAAGCCATATTTGATTATAACCTTTGCTTTATATTGTATAAACCCTTCGCTTGAAAACCTAAAATTCAATATTTAATAAGCCCTTTGAATCCTTAGATTGCAATATTGATACTTACTAGTTTAAAATCAATTTTTGGAATATTGCTATGCTAACAATAGAACTTACATTCTTGACTTTTTGAATAACATATTTGCTGCATATAACTTGATTCCTTTGTGAAAGAACTCTTGGGACTTATTTCTAGACAAAATCATACACCTTCTCAAAATCCAAACAACATGTGAAATATAGCATGATTTATGGTGTTTATGTTTGGATAATTAAATTCTTAATTTAAAGTGTATTGAGTGTATGTGCTTGTGTGAGGGTTGAACCATAGGACTAGGTTGATTAATCCCGTCCTACAACAAGAGATTCATACATATGTCATCTGTGGATGATATGCTTGACACATGAAAAATTTCTTACATACAACGCATGATGTGCAAAATATGAGTTGACTTCTGGCTATGCATGACTATTTATTTGCATATGCTCTAGTGTCTGATCACAAAAACCCAACACTTTTGCATGCAAACTAATTTTGTGAATTAACTCTGGTCCAAAACTAGAAAATCTTATTGTCTAATTTATCTTGAAGCCTACCAACTTCATATCTTTTGTTTTTGATTTTTGCAATGTGAAGTCAAATTACAAATCCTCATTATGCTCTAACCAATCTACTTGTACGGTCCCACATATTGTTAGGAGGGCAATATCATTTTGCCTATCTCAAATGCTCTGTAACCACCACCAAAAAAGACCATTAGGTGAATGCTTGTTCTACTCAAGGCCTTAAAGGTTTAGCCACCTAATCTTCTTCAACTAAACCTACCACAATGAATTTGGTACTTTTCTTACCCTATTTTTGCTTCCATTTCTTTACTAACAATATCAGCCCCAATGTGTTGTGTTTAGAGCTTCCATTTTGTCTTTAACAAAATTTGCCCTAGTGTATTGTGTCTAAAGCATGTTGTGGATTTGGGTGCTCAAAAGTTTCTTTATTCAATGGAGTAGAAGTCAACCCCAAAAATTTATGCCTTACTCTATTTATTCTAACTCATTTTAAATTTAAATAAACAAAGATACAAAAAACAATAAGCTCCTTAAACAAGAGTAAAATGTTGTGGAACTCGAGAATCAAACATGTGCTTTTTCACAAGGTTTCAAGGTTATCTTGGTAGAAAATGGCTTTACTAGTGCTAGACCCTATGCTCCTTCAGTATTAGCCTAAAAACCCCAATCAATTAAGAAAAAGATGGGAGCTTCAGAGCTTTTGTCACTAACTACCAAAGCATTTCTTCCAATGATGATTGTTGCACAAACTCCCCATGCGACCAATATAGATTTGGTTACTTTTTATTTTCTTTTTCTTTTTCTATCTCTCTTTCTTTTTTCTTTTTTTCCTTTTTTTTTTTTTTGTGTGTGTTGCTTAAGAACCTTTTGACGCCATTTCTAGTATTCATCAAAAGTTGGCATTGTTTAGATAGAACCTTTTTGATTTTTCAATGTCTAAAATAGTTTAGTTAGTTAGATGACAATCTTTTGAATGATGTTTTCCACTGCTTATGATTCTTGCCACATTTCTGATCTTTGAATGTGATTCACACCTTATAGGATGCTTTATTAGCGAGCTAACCTCAAGGTGGAATTCAAGACGCAAGACGAAATGTAGGCTAGGGTTAGATATAATCTTAATATTCTTTTTTTTACTTCTTTATTTTGCCCCTTGATTTTTTTCCTTTCTTTTCCTTTTCGAAAATTTTGCTTCTTATTTAAAGATATTTTTCATTA
Source organism: Malania oleifera (assembly GCF_029873635.1). NCBI lineage: Eukaryota > Viridiplantae > Streptophyta > Magnoliopsida > Santalales > Ximeniaceae > Malania > Malania oleifera. The sequence continues at coordinate 67,647,914 of NC_080421.1, read as the reverse complement.
CTCTTCTTTTATAACATCAAATTTTCTCTTTTCAGAGATATTTTTTGCTTGTCTCCTCAAAACTACCCTAGTGTCGAGGGTGATCCTCTGATGGATCAATCAAAAAATGAACATGTTGGCCTAAAATGCCTTACTAATCTTGTTTTGATGATAACAAATAAAATTTTATTTAACATGTTTGACTTGTGAGTATTAATCTTCAGATAACAGGTATTTAAAGTTCAAGTTTAAGCTTAAGTAAAGCTCAAGATCAAGTAATCACAAGAGTGCAATGAAAACATACAAACAAGTGATTCAAGAAAAGCTCAAATCAAAGTGTTACAAAGCTCAAAGTTTGACAAATATCATGGAAGCTCAAAGAGTGTTGAAGCTCAAGACAAGATGGACTCAAAGTAAGGACATACATGAAGACGTCAAGAATTGAAGGATTTAGAGTTTTAAGGAAGTCTTATGTGAGTACTTCAATTAAAAGTAAATATAAATGCATTGAAACTCTTAGGTTAATTACTTAAACCTAAATACTTTTTAAAATACTTGGAAAATATTTTTATAAGGCCAAAAGTTATTTCAAAAAGGTTAACATTATTTTTTGAATGAAAAGCACCAAAACAGGATTTTCCAAATTCTGTTATTTTTTCTATATCTGCATTGATGAGCAACTATTTTCTATCAAACACTCCTTATCTTAAAAGGTGTTCAACATGAAAGTTGTGGGATTTTCTCTTAAATTTTTGTTGATACTAAGAATGTAAAATTTGGAGTCTTATAGAACACGTTATGACCAAAATGTTGAATGGTGCTCGAAGTTGACAACAAGATAGGTGCCTTAAAGATTTGTATCAGGCGCCTGAATTTACAATCTGACGAGCCTGATCATGTTTTCCCAGGCGCCTAACACAACACTGTCTCTTTAAAATTAGCTTGGTTTTATCTTGACAGGCACCTAACCCTTTTGATAGGTGCCTGACCTTCGTAAAATTTGAAATTTCAACAGCCGAGAAAAGTTTCTAAAATTGGTTTCTTGGGCTCCAAACTTCGTGCAAACTTGAGAAACACTCCAAGTAAACTTGAGAAACAAGGAACTAACTTTTTAAAATCTATATATATCCCCCAAGGCAAATATTTTTAAAACAAGAAATATTATCAGCAAACAACATACTCTCAAGTGCTCTCAATTCTCAAAGGCTATATTGCTCACATATTGCTGATCTTTCAACTGAGTTTTTGCTAAACTTCTCACACAGAAATTGAGCATGTATCAAGTCTGAATCTTTCAATCTTCGAAAGATTATACCAGTGATGAATTTACATTGAGCTTCAATTTCATTATATTGAGATTTACGTTGAAGTATATTTTGTGCTTACACTTGTACTAACTTGCTCTACCTGAGTATGATTCTTGTACATAATTTCTTCTTGTTGTTTCTTGTTTCTTGATGGTTCAGGGCTATTAGAGCATTGTAACCGAGCGTGGGGTATCGTTTGCAGAGGGAACTCCACCCTATTGAAGGAGGGATTGTAATAGTGTGTTCCACCCATAAAGGAACATATTAGTGGAATCCTTTGGTTGTTGCCTAAGGTGAGGACGTAGGCTAGGTATAAGCCGAACCTCGAAAAAAACTCGATCTCATTTTCTTTCCCTTAACTTTTATTTTCCAACATACTTATTAACTGCATGGTTGATTTAAATTTCTTGATCATAAATACTATGTAGGTTGGGCTTTACATAAACTAAAGATTAATTTATTTTTGGGACTTGCGGAAACCAAAACAAAGTAGGTTGGTTGATCAATATAAATTACGGAAACCATAAGGGAGTACATTGATTGGTTAACACTCAAAACTTATTAACTGAAGGTTTATTTGAAATCTAAATTTTGGAGAGAGTGTTGGATGTTATATTGCTTATCGTTTTAAAAGATCAATTTCATTAACACAGGGCTTAATTTCTGCAAGCATTCATTTTTAAAATTTGCTATTTAATAACCAAATCTTGATAGTGCAGCAGTTCAGACATTAACTTGTGTTTTGTAAATCAATTGGTTGATTTTCATTAAGAATCATTACTTTGTGTTGATATTAAACCAATTCATTAATTGAGCATGATTTGTGATTGGCCTATACAAACATTGAATATCAAATCATCCTTGTGTGATTGTTAAATATAAAATAAGTTGGGAATTTATAAAAGGAATTAAAAGAAGAATTTTATAAACCCAATTCACCCCCCCCCCCCCTCTTGGGGACTACACTTTAGTTTTTCAATTGGTATCAGAGCAAGGTTATAGCAAATCTTAATTAGAAGCTATATAAATATTTCCATGGCACACCTAGGCATAGCTCCCTTTGTCGAGGGTCAATCCTTAACTAGGCCTCCCATCTTTTGTGGCATAGACTATGTTGACCTTACAAGGCTTAAAATCTTGTTATCTTGTTTTGATGCTAACAAACAAGTGAAATTTAATGTATTTGAGTGAGTAATGATATTTCAGGGTTCATATATGTGAAAGTAAGGTCAAAGTGCCCACAAGGATCAAATATGATGGAAGCAAGGTCAAAGTGCTCACAAGGATCAAATGAAGCTTAAATAAGCCAAGACATGAGTTACTTGTTGAAGAACATGAGGACATGAATAAGTTGTTGAAAGTCAAGGCATATTAAAGTCAAAAGATCCAAAGAAAGGCAAAGTAAGAAATCTTAAAGAAGATGGAAGCTTGAAGAAAAGATGGATTCAATCCAAGGACAAAGCATGAAGACTCAAGAACTTAGAATGTTAATATTTTAAAAGTCTCATGTAAGTGCTTTAATGTTTAAAATATCGTTTGAAATATTTTGAAGCTCCTAGGTTAACTTCTTAGACCTAGATACTACTAGAATAATATTTTTATAAGGTCAAAAACTATTTTAAAAAGGTTAGAATTATTTTTGGAATAAAGAGCACCAAAAAGAGTTTTTCCCAAATGCTGTCAGTTTTTATACAACCACATTGAGGTGAATTTTTCTCTATCAAACACTTATTATTTTAAAGAGTGGTAAACATGAAAGTTGTAGGCTTTTCTCTTAGCTTTATTTGACACCAAGAACACCTAATTTGGAGCTATACAAAAAACGTTATGTCAAAAACACTAAAACAGGGTCACTATAGTCAGACATTTAAACACTGTTCAACGGGCAAATTTTTAAAATTCTAATGTTTTAAATTATAGCCGTTTGAACCTTAAATATTATAATAAATAGGGAAATTCTTTAAGGAAACTTTTCCAAGTTTGAAAGCCTATAAATACATGGTTTTGCAAAAAAAAAAGAAAAAACCTAAGAATTGAAAAATCTGTTTTAAGGAGCCGAAAGTACTCTTGTTCTTCCTAAGTTCTCTTGCTCACTCATTAAAAAATTCTTTTGCTGAGAATTTTGAAGTACTGATCCTTCTTCCTTTGAATTCCTACTGCTAATCCTCTTCTAAGAAGGATATTGGTGAATTCTACACTTGAGCTTCATTCTATTTCCTATTGATATTTTACATTTAAGTATATAGTGCTGAAATTGTACTAACTTGCTCTTTGAGAGAGTATACTTGTACACATATTTTATCTTGTGTTTCTTGTAGTTCATTGACGTTCCAAGGTGTTTGGATCATTGGCTAAGCAAGGGGATATTGCTTAGAGAGGCAGACTCTAGCCTATGTAAGGAGTGACCGAACGAGAGAATATCGCTTGGAGAAGGCAGGCTCTAGCCTTAACCAAGGAATGTTGTAATCGGTTTTGTTCCACCCGTCAATGGAATAGGTTTAGTAAATCTTTTGGTGGTTTGCCAAAGGCGAGGACGTAGGCTGGGTATAAGACGAACCTCGTAAAAATCTCCGTATCACTCTCTCTTTCCCTATTTTTTATTTTCAGTACATATTTAAAATTGCGTGGATGATTTAAATTGAAAATTAAATATACTACGCATATTTGGAAATCAAGTAAACTTAAAGATTAATTTTGATTTGGGTTGCAGAAACCGAAAGGGAGTACGTTGGTGAAACCATATCTTGCGGAAACCATACGGGAGTACGTTTCTTGGTTAAACACTCAAAAATAAATTAACTAAAAGTTTATTTGAGTTTTGAATATTTGGAAAGAGTGATTGAATGTTGTATTGAACAAATCCATATATATAGGGCTTGATTAAAATTTATATCTAGGACTTACTACAAAAGCTTTATTGTGTTTGTGAAAGGATTGTTGAATATTAAATTACATTCTTCACAAGGTTTTCAAATTCATAATCACGGGGCTTATATAAACAAACAAACAATCTCAAGATTTTATATTACCAAAGTGCTGAAAACTTTATATCTTGGTTTGGTTGTTTGATGTTTAACTTGTATTTGGCAATTAAATTGATTGTTTGGTTTGAAGATTGTGTTTAATTGATTGGTTGTTTAATTGTGTTATTGATTGGACAAAAGAACTAAGTTCTTGTGTGATTGGTGAAATTAAACAAACAAGTTAAAGAATTGGTTAAGTGTTTAAAGAAGTTAAGGATTCTTAAAAGAAGTTAAAAGAAATTTTTAAAAGCCAATTCACCCCCCCTCTTGGGAAGCTATTCCTAATTTCAGACTATACTTTTTGGAAATAAAGAATGAGAATCTACCTTCAAACTATGGATTGGAAGGCATGGAGGGTTGTGACACATGGTGATCTTATCCCTGCCAAACTTGTAGATGGAAAAGAAGTACCCAAAGAAAAAAAAAAAACATGAATGAGAATGATCATAAGATGTTGCAAATTAACTCAAATGCTATAAATGCATTATATTGTGCCCTTGATATAAATGAATTTAATAATGTCATGGCATGCAAAACAGCCAAGGAAATATGGGATAAACTTGAGGTAACCTATGAAGGTATCGTTGATGTTAGAGACAATAGAATTGATATGTTGACTAGTGAATATGAAGCTTTTAGGACGAATCCGGACGAATCCATCACAAACATGTATTCTAGGTTTATGCATATCATAAACTCCTTAAGCGCTTTAGGGAAATATTATTCCACTTATGAGATGATACATAAGCTCCTTAGAGGACTTCCACCCATTTGGGAACCAAAAGCCACAGCTATAACGGAAGGAAGAAATCTTAAAAATACCTCACAATATGAACTCATAGGATCAATTCTCACCTATGAGATGGCAATTAAAGAAAGAAGTGGAGAATCTAAAGCCCAAAAATCCATTGCATTTAAAGCCTCAAACGAAAGCTCTAGTGATGAAGATAAAGAAGATGAACTAGCATTCATAACCAAGAAACTTGCAAGAATTCTTTGAAAGAAGAATAAATTTACAAGAAAAATATGGAACTCAAAATCAGATGAAGAAAAGGAAATAAATAAGAAAAAAACAAAGGCTAAACTTCCAACATGTTATAATTATAAGCAAGTTGGACACATAAAACCGAATTGTCCACAACTTAAGAAATATTTCAAGAAGAAAAAGAAAAAGGCAATAAAGGCCACTACATGGGACAATAAGTTCTAGTAGTTCAGAGAGTGAATCAAGTGAACAAGAGTTTGAACATGGTTCTCTTATGGCATGGGACGATAATGAAGAACAAAGCTCCTCATCCCAATCATTTAATGATTATAGTGATAATTCATCTAATGAATTCAATGATGAGAGTACGTCATCTTATGAAGAATTACAAAGTGAATTATTCAAGGTTCATAAGATTCTAGTCAAAGTAACCAAATGGTATACGTCATTGAAAAATAAGAATAAAGCTGCAATGAAAGAATTAGAATCCAAAAATCTTGCTAAAAAAGAAAAGGATTTAAAAATTAAGAGATTAGAAAACAAGAATGAAAAAGTGATGAAAGAAATAGAAGATCTAAGATCCCAACCCTCTAAAGAAAATGAGAAAGATTTATATATATTTGAACTAGAAAAAAAAAATCAGCAAAATGTCTCAAAATCAAGAAAAGGGTAAAAATATACAAAATTCAGAAATCTATTATCTTAAGAGAAAAATTGATGATCAAAACAAAATCATCTACAACTTCACTAAAGGAAAAGAAAATCTTGATAAAATGATTGACGCACAAAGAATGTCCTTGGATAAAGAAGGCATAGCATTTAATGGAGTTGAGAATACAAGGAAAAAGAATCTCTACATGGGGTACTTTGCAAGAGCCTCCAAAGATTATACTAGCACCTTTTGAAATGCTTAGACTCACACCACATACTTCCTATGTAAGAAGAAGGGACATATGAAGTTTGAATGTCAATTAAAAAGAAAAGGTGTAAAAACTAAACAAGTTTGGAGAATAAAAGAAACATCTCTTGTTAAACCATCCAGACCCAAGAAAGTATAGGTAGCAAGATGAATGTCTAGTTCATAAACCGAAGACTCCATAAGATCTTAAGTATAAGGATTATCTTATTAGGAATTGAGAAAGCTAAATTTGTATTAAATTGAAATGGGTTAGTGATGACTCAATAGCTTATAGAGTTTAAGTTATCTAATCTTAAAAGAGATAAAGTGATAATTATAATTGTGCACTGATAATAGACATGCTTAACTTAAAAAATATTAATAAATATGTATATTATATTAGAGACCTTAAAGATCTAATGCATAAACTGAAAGTCTATATTAATTATGCATATCATGAGGGATGAAAAAGCATAACCTTAGTTGAATTGTTATAAATACTTAAGGATAAATTTTAAAGCTTATTAATGCTTATCATATTAATACAAGTGAAAATGGTATTGTTAACCACAAATCAAGAAAGCTTGATTGTACAAGGCTTATCTTCGAAATCAATGAAGTCATTTGCTTCAAAAAGCTAATTTAGAAAGTCATTTGAAGATTGATAAAATGATCAATCAAAAGAGAGAGATTGAGTTTCAAAATTGAAATAACTTGCTAAACATGAGCATGTTATGATAGTGATGATATTAATATGATATTGGTATTATTCTTGATATTAGTATCCATGAGCACTTACATGAAATTAATTAATATTTGGGCATGACATGAAAAATTTAAAACTATGATTGGTAATTTTGACACCTTCATGAATACATAGTTTATAATTCATGAATGAAAGTCTAAATTTATTGAATATGAAATATACTTCATTTAGGGGGAGTTAGATTTGTTAAGCTATGAAATCATCATTTATGAAGATTTTTGAAAATTCTAATATACAATCTTTTGTATTTTATCATGCTATTTTGGGACTTATTATTAATTTTTTATATGCATGATAAATGCAAGGTTTCTCTTTCGAGCCTTCACTAGACCTATACTTTTGCTTATAGTTGTTCATTGCCTTGGTATTTATATATTTTTTCTTCATATCTTACTCTTTTTGATTGATGTCAAAAGGTGAAGAAGTTTTGGGCAAAAAAATTGAGCATGGTATTGAAATTAATATTGAAATTGAATCTTGATATTGCAAATATTGTTAAGTTGATGCTTAATTGTAAGCGGGAGCCTTTTTAAGGCTTACTCATTTTTTGCTCTTTATTTGCTATCATCAAAAAATGGGAGATTGTTGGCCTAACATGACTTACTAATCTTATTTTGATGATAAAACAAATAAAATTTTATTTAACATGTTTGAGTTGTGAGTATTAATATTTAGGTAATAGGTATTTAAAGCTCAAGTTTAAGTTTAAGTAAAGCTCAAGATCAAGTAATCACAAGAGTACAATGAAAACATACAAACAAGTGATTCAAGCAAAGCTCAGATCAAAGAGTTACAAAGCTCAAAGTTTGAAAAATAGCATGGAAGCTCAAATAATGTTGAAGCTCAAGACAAGATGGACTCAAAACAAGGACATGCATGAAGACATCAAGAAATGGAGGATTTAGAGTCTTAAGGAAGTCTTATGTGAGTACTTCAAATAAAAGTCAATATAAATGCATTGAAACTCTTAGGTTAATTACTTGAACCTAGATACTTTTTAAAATACTTAGAAAATATTTTTATTTCAAAAAGGTTAAAATTATTTTTTGAATGAAAAGCACCAAAAAAATTTTATTATTTTCTCTATATCCGCATTGATGAGCATTTGTTTTCTATTAAACACTCATTATCTTAAAAAGTGTTAAACATGAAAGTTGTGGGATTTTCTCTTAGCTTTCTGTTGATACCAATAATGTCAAATTTTGAGTTGTATAGAAAATGTTATGACCAAAATACTGAACAGTGCTTGAAGCTAACAGCAAGATAGGTGCCTCGCAGATTTGTATCACGCACCTGAATTTGCAATCTAAGGCACCTGATCATGTTTTCCCAGGCACCTAACACAACACTGCCTGTCTAAAATAAGCTGGGTTTTATCTTGACAGATGCCTAACCCTTTTGATAGGCGCCTAACCTTCGTAAAATTTGAAATTTTAACAGCCTAGAAAAGTTTCTATAATTGGTTTCTTGGGCTCCAAACTTCGTGCAAACTTGAGAAAAACTCCAAGTAAACTTGGGGAACAAGGAATTAACTTTTTAAAATCTATATATATCCCCCAAGGCAAAGATATTTAAAACAAGAAATATTATCAGCAAATAGCATACTCTCAAGTGCTCTCAATTCTCAAAGGCTATATAGCTCACATATTGTTGATCTTTCAACTGAGTTTTTGCTAAACTTCTCACACCGAAATTGGGCATCAAGTCTGAATTTTTCAATCATCAAAAGATTATACTGGTGATAGATTTACATTGAGCTTTAATTTCATTATATTGAGATTTACGTTGAAGTATATTTTGTGCTTACACTTGTACTAACTTTCTCTATCTGAGTGTAATTCTTGTACACAATTTCTTCTTCTTGTTTCTTGTTTCTTGACGGTTCAGGGCTATTGGATCATTGTAACTGAGCATAGGGTATTGCTTGGAGAGGGAACTCCAACCTATTGAAATAGGGATTGTAATAGTATGTTTCTCCCGTAAAGGAACATGTTAGTGGAATCCTTAGGTTGTTACCTAAGGCGAGGACGTAGGCTGGGTATAAGCCGAACCTCATAAAAACCTCGGTCTCACTTTCTTTCCCTTACTTTTTAATTTCCAACAAACTTATTATTTGCGTGGTTGATTTAAATTTCTTGATCATAACCGCTACGTAGGTTGGACTTTAAATAAACTAAATATTAATTTATTTTTGGGACTTGCAGAAACTAAAAGGAAGTACGTTGGTTGATCAATATAAATTGCAGAAACCATAATGGAGTATTTTGATTGGTTAACACCCAAAACTTATTAACTGAATGTTTATTTGAAATCTAAATTTTGGAAAGAGGGTTGTGTTGACCTTATTGGTTATACTCAGTTTTGATTATGAAAAGTACTCAAGTATTTAATGTCTATCAAGTTTATGTACAGGTTCATATTTGCAAGATCACTTGATGGCATGAGAAGACTTAAAGTCTAAAGACCGAGAAGATTTATTTCCTGTTGTAATTTATTTTATGTTCATTCAAAGTTGTAATAGTAATATAGGAAAAGGTCTGTAATAGTCACTGCATATCATGCACGTAGATGCAATAAACTCAAAAGACCTTAGAAAGACCTTAGGTCCTTGCACATACACACAAAATGTTCCCAAAATCACATATACTATCAGGGGATTTGACTAAAGTAAACCTAGTTTATAGGGTAAAATCAGTGAGGCTTCAAATGATCAAATTGTTGTGTTCAAAACACTTCGGGCGACAAAACCATTGACCAGTCAGAGTTTTGACTTGGTTTTGGGCAACCGAACCAAAAGGAGCATAGAGTCCCCGATCAACCGAACCACAATTCTAACTTTTCCCACCAACTCGGCAGCCTGAACTTCACGTTCAAATATGTCTCGGGCTACTGAACACATGAGTTCGGTAAACCAAACTCTGAACCAAGCGACTAAACCTTGGATAGAATAGAAATCGCCTATGGTCAGCAAACCGAACCCACACTTAGGCACCCGAACTTCAAAAAACAACTTTTTCTATTGTGTTTGTTCCGGCGACCAAACCATGGGTCAGGCGCCTGAAACTCTTGGGTTGTTTTAATTTTTACCGCGGTTAAGAAGGGTTAAACAGGGTTAATTTTTCTAAACATTTTTAAAGCAAATTTTATAATACCCTTCTTCCCCCAATGGTTATAATTTTAACATATTCTATATATAGAGGTTCATTTGCTTGGATTAAGGATGATTAGCCATTTTGATTAGCAAAAAGGTCTCTGAAATTTCCAATACCCATTTTCTCATATTAAGTCCATACACTCATGCACTTCCATTCTCTTGAGAAATCTAGCATCATGAGTGTTTTATTCATTGTTCTATATTGCTAGAAAGCCTCATTTTTGTAGTGTTCACTTGATTTTTGGATTGAGAGTTTAGCTTGATTTTTTCCCTTGATTTTATTTAATAAATATTTAGTTGGGAAAAATCTTATAGCTTTATGGGTCTTTGCATTATTATTATAAGACTCATTAGGGCTTGTATTTTTTGTGTGCACAAATATTTTTACAAGCTTAGATCTAAATATCTCCTTGTGCTTTGATATTGAGAAAACTATTTTTTAGATATTCTAAATTTCCATTGGTTTGAATCTTTGAAATCCTAAACTGAGATTTGAGATTTTATCATTACTTATGTTGACTCTATGAGTCCAATCCTATTTTGATAATGACAAATCACTTGGTATTTGACCTGTGCAAGTGAGTTTGTGAATAGGATCATGATTTAGAATTCATGAATGGTAAGCTTGATATGGAAGCCAAGAGGAACCTAAAGCACATATCACTTGGCTCAATCCATGGAACTAGAAGAATAAAAGGATGAAGAAGCAAGCTTCAAGTTCAAGATCTTCAATGGGAATGAGTATTTAGAATTGAATGTATTTACATATTTCATATGATTTAATTCGAAGCTCAAATATACCCTAAACAGACCTTAGGACTCATGCATTTCATGAAAGATTCATTTACATTAGTTCTGGGTTGAATAAATTTTTGCAAATTTTAGAAGCCTCGTCGATGAACTCATGAAAGCCACTCAATGATGAATAGTGTTGTCTCATCGACGAAAAAATACCGAGAGCCCATAAAGTTAAGATAGTGCTCTTGTTGACAAACTCATGGCCTCGTCGATGAATAAGTGTTGTACACTCGTCAACGAATGTACCCATTCATTGACGAAGGTCGGGACACTGATTTACGTTTTATCATGAACACGGACGAAAACTCTTGTTTTTAAATGTTCCAACGACCAAGATTTAATCTAAGGCTGAGAAAACTTATAAAAATAATTTCTAAACCCTAGAGCACCACTTTTTGCCTATCTCTTAAGAGCTTGAGTTGATTGCATCAATATCTGGCATATTTTTGAGAAGCCTTGAACATATTGAACAACTCTTGCCTGCACACCAAAGCATACTCATCAAGTTTGGGCATTTGTTACATTAGTCAAAAGGCATTCATGCTCATATTTTGCAAGCATCGTTGGTATTGAGGTTTGAGTATTTTAAGCATTCAAATCTTATTTTTGTTTTCCCATACTCATTATATTTAATATATTTCTTGGGAGCAAAAATCATAATCTGTGTATTTATATTCATTCATTGAATAAAATACTTGAGAAAAGTTTTCTAAAACCAAAATCTTTGAGATATTCAAAACTATATTTTCATTCAAAGATTTGGTATTTGGTTATTGCAAAAATATTTAATTGAAAGATTCTAAGATCTTCAAGATACACATTCTTGAGGAGTACTTTTCTAAAATATTGTTTAAATCTTAGCGATATTTAAAGTCATATTTTTTTATTCAAGGATTTAATCTTACTAGCTATTTCATAGAAAGAACATAGATCTGCACATTATTCAAGATTATTTTTGAAAGAATCTTATTGTCTATTCTTGTATATGTAATCTTTATTTTGTATACACAATTCGGGTTGTGAACCAGGATTAAGGAGAAAACTATGCCTCTTGTAAGTAGCAATTTGTAAGGGAAGCTCTGTCCCAGTTAAAGGAGTGGACTTTTAGTGGAATCCTTAAGTGGGTTGCTCAAGGCGAGGATGTAGGCTAGGGCAGCCTGAACCTCATAAAAAATTGTGTTTGTCTTCTCTCTTCCTTTAACTCTTTTAATTTCCACCTGCATTTAAATTATCTCTTTATTGTGTATGAGTTAAGCATTTGATAAGTTTGTTTGTAATTAGGTAAAATTGTATGCTTGTTCAGGACACACATTAAATTAATTAATTGTGAAACATTAAGCTAGGTATTAAGTAAATTGTAAGTTCGTAATTAATAGTTTTCAAAATTAGAACTTAAAGGACTTAATTTTTAAAAATACCCAATTCACCCCCCTCTTGGGATAACACCGTAATTTACAACTTAGTTTCAAAGATTTGCTTGTAGATACACTTTTGTACTTGATTTGAGATAATCACTATTCTGAGTGTTGATTGCACATATACACCTTTGAGCTTATTGTTCTTACATGATCGGTGTGTTTTGATTATTACTAGAGCAAATTTGCTTGATTAAGAAGCATTATATTTGTACGCATCTTGTATTGAAATACTGTTGTATTCCAGGCATGGCCTGAGGGGGTGGTAATCCAGCCCGGAAGGATTGGTTGTGAAGGTTGAGATCAACCCTGTACTAATTGACCTGATTGTATTTAGGTGCCGCTCCACCCATTAAGTGAGCCCACAGTGTAATCCTTGTGCTGGTGAATCAAGGCCAAGACGTCGGCAGTTTGTCGAACCTCGATAACATTTCTGGTGTTGTCTCTTTTTACTACTTTCCTTTGCATGCTTAATTAGATTACTTGTGCAGTTTAATTTTCGCCGAATATATATTGATTTATTTTATCCGCATTAGATTGACCTTAGGCTTGTGCAATATTGCTACTAGTGGTTTGACTTAAGGGATAAAGTTTTAAAATACCAATTCACCCCCCCCCCCTTTTGGGATTACAGTAAAACTAACAATTGGTATCAGAGCTTAATAGCTTAGACTTAATAGTTATTTTGCAAAAGATTTAGATGGCTCATAGTACTATAACCCCTTTCCCTGAGGGACCCTCTTCCACATGCCCTCCAATTTTCAGTGGTGTCAATTACACCTTCTGGAAATAGAGGATGCACATATCTTGACTCTATGAGTCTAATCCCATTTTGATTATGACAAAAACAATGTTTCTTACTTGTGCACTGAGTCTCTTGAACAGGTTCATCCTAAGCATGCATTTTTGGTAGGAACTCAAGCAAGCCATACGGATTATGAATATTAAGCTTCATTTATGGCACCTAAAGAATCGAAAGAATAAAGACCTATTTTCCATTGTATTTGCATTCATTTTTAATTGGTCTGTAATATAATATGATCTGTAATAATACATCTACATGCATGATGGGGTTTAATGTTCAACATAAGCATAGATTGACCATACGGACCGAATGACCTTAGGGCACCCTTCGGTTGACCGAAGGTCGATCGAAGCCAAGTTTTTGGGACTAACTCAAAAAGACCTTAGGTCTTTGCACAAACACATAAGATAGTCCCCCAATACCACTTATATTATCAAGGGAATTAATTGGCTTAAGCCTAGAGTTAAAGGGTAAAAATTGTGAGGTTTCAAGCGACCGAGTCCCTAGTGTTCAAAACACTTTGGGCTACTGAACCTTTAACTAGTCAGAGGGTTGACTTGGTTTCGGGCGACCGAACCTTTTTGACCTTAGCATCCATGGGTGACCGAACCATTACTCTGACTTTTTCCACCAACTCGGTAGCCCGAACATCATGGTCAAATTTGCCTTGGGCTACCAAACACATGAGTTCAGCATACCGAACTTTAGACTGGGTGACTGAATCGCAAACTATTGGAGAATCGCCTCGGTTCAACAAACCGAGCCCATATTCGGGCACCCGAATTTCAAAAATAACTTTTCTGAGTGTATCTGTTCAGGCGACCGAACTGGGATCGGGCACCCGAAACTCTCGGGTTGTTTTATTTTTTACCGTTGTTAAGAACATTTAAATGAGGTTAATTTTCTTAAACATTTTTAATATTCCCCATGGTGTCCCAACGGTTACTTTTTAAGTCCCACCTATATTTAGCACTTCATTTGGCTTAATTAGCAATAAGATTAGCAAAAGTGATTAAGATTTTTTCTCTCAAATTTTTCATACTCTTTTACTATATTCTTTTCATTCCAAGCTCATATTTTAAAATCTCTCATTCATACTTTCTTATAAACATCTTTTTGAAAGTGAGAGAAAGTGTTAATTGTTCCCATCTCTTGCAAATCAATTGCAAGATTGAAGGGAAGTGATTGTGATTAGTGCATACACTCTTACATATCATTCCCTAGGCAAATACTCTCTCATAAGCATATGGTTTTGAAAATCCATTTTGAGAGTTCTTGCTTATTTGATATTTCCCGTAGTATTTTATTTCATAAATATTCTATTGGGAAGATCTTGATTTTTTCTTGCTAGTCTTGACACTCATATTGCAAGACTTGAAAGCTTGCACATAATCTTTGATATTGTTTTTGCAAGCTTCAATCCAAAATATCTATTGTGCTTTACATTTAGAATATCCTTGAGATATTTGATTTGGATTGTGTTAAACTTCCTTTTGATTATTTGTATGTTGAATATCTTATCTTGAATCAAAGATTGAACTCTCACATATACATACACTCACACATCTTAGAGAGTTTACATATTGGATCTCACCTGAGCATTAAATCCATATCATCTGTGAGTGCATATTTATTTGGACTGTATTGTAGTACATATATGCTTGTGCTTAGTGGTACATATCAACTTGTGTAAGAAGCATTTGGTTGTAAGCAAATTTTCATATATTTTTTGTATTCCAGGCATGGGCCTAAAGAGGGAGACTAGCCCTATTGAATAGTCCCAGATTGGCTTAGACCCGGTTAGGAAAGTTAGATGCACCATCCTAGTAAGGTGTAGTTATAGGTTGAGGTTAGCCCTGTTAATTGACCTGGTTGTAACCGGTGCCGCTCCACTCGTTAAGTGAGCCATAGTAAAATCCTTGGGCTTGTGAGCCAAGGCGGAGACGTAGGCACAGTTGGTCGAACCCCGATAACATATCATATGTCATTCTCTTTCCCTACACTACTTAATTTTTCGCAGTTATTTGTTTATATTTCAAATTTTGTGAATGCTTGGGAATACTGAGATTGTGTTAATTGTTTAAATATTTGCTCAATTATTTATTTGTGCTATTAGCGAATGCTTAGACAACCCTAGGTTGAGTTATACTCTTGTTGGATTAGATAAACCTATGAAGAATTTTTAAATCTCCAATTCACCCCCCCCCCTCTTGGGATTGCACCAAAGCTAATAGCATCTATTTTTAGAATATTGACTAGAAGGTGTGGAGAGTTGTCTCTAAAAGAAACTATGTTCCTATGAAAACTGAAGGTACAACTAGAGTTCCTAAGACTGAAGAGGAATATACTGATGATGATATGAAAGTTGTTAGTTTAAATGCTACTACCATGAATAACTTGTACTGTGGTTTTGATGTTAATGAATTTAACAAAGTTATGACATGTTCATCTGCTAAGGAGATATAGGATAAGTTAGAGGTCACATATGAGGGTACTAGAGATGTAAAAGATAGTAGGATTGATATGTTAACCAGTGAGTATGAAGCATTTAGGATGAACACTGGTGAGTCCATTAAGAGCATGTACACTAGATTCACACACATCATTAATTCACTGCATGCATTAGGTAAAACCTATCCTACGTGTGAGATGATTAGGAAAGTCCTTAGGGGTTTGCCTCCTATTTGGGAAGCAAAGGCAACGGCTAGATCTTAGGGTAGAGACCTGAAGGCTATGTCATAAGATGAATTAATAGGTTCACTTATCACCTATGAGTTAGCTATTAATGAGAGACTGAATGAGCACAATAGGATGAAAAAGGTGGTTGTATTAAAAACATCTACTAATACTTCTAGTGAGTGCAGTAAACCTGAATCTAGAGATGACACGGCTATCCTTACTAGGAAAATCAGCAAGTTCTTCAAAAAGACGTGTAAACCATACAGAAAGTCTAGGGATTCTGTATCTCAGAAGGGAGGGCCTAGTAGAAGAAAAGAAAAATCGAATGCTCCCACGTGCTATAACTGCAACAAAGTCAGGCATATCAAACCTGATTGCCAGTTGCTGAAAAAGGAGTCTAGGAAAAAGAAGAAAACCATGAAAGCACGTACCTCATGGGATAGACAAAATAGCAGCGATTCAGACTTAGATTGCAGCGACTCTGAGATTGCAAACTTGTGCCTAATGGCATGGGATGATGAGGTATTATCTTCTTGTTCCTTATCCTCATATTATTCTGATGATGTTTGTGATTCTGATAGCATGCCTACTTTTAAAGAATTGCAATATGAATATATTCGTGTATCTAAATTGTTGAACAAAATGACCAAGGAAAATGATGTTTTGAAAAAGAAGTGAGAAAATTGGTCAAAATTGTTTGAAATTGCAAAGAATTCTCATGCATCGATTCTTAAAGAAAAAGATTTGAAAATTGCCGTGTTTGAAAGAAAAATGGAGGATAGCTCCAAATATGTTTTTTAAATTTACTAAGGGCCAACGAAATTTTGAAAACCTCATTGGGGCCCAAAGAAACTCTCTTAGCAAAGAAGGTCTTGGATTTAATGGTATTGAAAATGTGAGACGGCCTAATCTTTATTTGGGACATTTTACACAAGAATCAAAATCCCAAATTCCACCTAAAGATCCTCGGTGTCAAATGATATGCTTTGAATGTAAACAAATTGGTCATATCCAGTTTGATTGTCCACTTAGAAATAAGCATGTAAGAATTAAAAAGGTGTGGAGAGTCAAAGGTGATCCAAGCACTAACCCTGGTGGGCCCAATAGAATTTGGGGACCAGCGTTAGTCACTTAGTTTTTCTTGCAGGTGTGCTTAAGATCATTCTTCTCTAAGGACAAGTGGTACCTGGATAGCAGGTCCTCGCGATATATGACTGGACACAAGGCTAAGTTCGCATCTATCACTCCCAATGATAGAGGATACGTGACATTTGGTGACAACGAAAAGGGGCGAATCATCGGCCTAGGTAAGGTTGGTAAGGAACCTTCCCTAGTTATTGATAATGTACTGCTTGTTGATGGTTTGAAACATAATTTGTTGAATATTAGCCAAATATGTGATAAAGGGTACAAAGTGTCTTTTGAAAATGATAAATGCATTGTTCAGAGTAAATCTAATAACAAAGTACTTTTTACCGCTGAACATCATGAAAATGTGTATACAATTAGCTTTGATAACTTAGCATCTCAACAGGTTACATGTTTTCCTACAATAAATGAAGTTAGCTGGTTATGGCATAGACGTTTAGGACATGCTAGTATGGATTTGTTATCAAAATTTATGAAAAAGGATTTGGTTAAAGGCTTGCCTAAAACACATTTTGTAAAAGATAAAATTGTGATGCATGCAAAATGGGTAAGCAAACAAAATCAAGTTTTAAGAAAACAAAATTCATATCTAAAAAACTAAGGTGTAGTCCCAAGAGGGGGGTGAATTGGATTTAAAAATTTTCTTCTAATTCTTTTTAAGAAACCTTAACCTCCTTTACTTCTTTTAATGAATTCTTAACTTCTTGTCGATTTATTCAATACGCAACAACTACTTAAGTCTTTATACAATTCACAACCACACAATTTATTTAATCAACTAATCAACCAAACCAATCAATTTTCAATCAACCACAATATCCCAACCAAGATATAAAATTCAGCTTATTACAAAAATTCAGCTTTTGTTTCTTTGCAGCCCTATATATATGATTTTGATTCAACCTCTTAAAGTAAAGATTGATAATACAAGTTTGCTATATAAAGCCCTATATTAATGATTTTCCTTTCTCAAAGTGAAGTGCAATATAAAATCCAATACTCTTTCCAAAAGCTTAGACTTTAAATAAACTTTCACTTAAAGAGTCTTTGGGTATTTTGCCAATCAACGTACTTCCTTACAATTTCCGCAAAGTATGGATTAACCAATATACTCCCTTTCGGTTTCCGCAATCCCATAAACAAATTAAGCTTAAGTTTATTTAATATCTAATCCACATAGTGCATATGATTTAGGAATTTAAAATATCCACGCAGTTTATATATGCTGAAAGTAAAGAGAGTAAGGGAAAGAGAGTGACACCAGGTTTTTACGATGTTCGGCTTATCCCCAGCCTACGTCCTCGCCTTTGGTAAACCACCAAGGATTCCACTAGATCAACTCCTTTCCAGGTGGAACAACACTATTACACACTCCTTCAATAGGCTAGAGTCCGCCTCTCCAAATGATACCCCTCACTCGGTCAGTCCTTCAATTAGGCTAGAGCCCTCCTCTCCATGTGATACCTCATGCTTGGTCAACAATCTGAACACCTCGCATAGTCTAAGAACTACAAAAGATATGAAGTAAACACTGCGTACAAGAACACTCTCAAAACAAAGCAGATTAGTACAAATTTAGCATTATGTACTTCAAGAATTTAAATACCAATATGAAATAGAATTGAAGTTCAAGTGTAGAGATCACCAAGGGTTCTTTTTTGATTGAGAAAACTCAATATAAGAACCGTAGGTTGATGTTTTAGCAGCAATTCAGATGAATTCTCCCAACAAGAGTATGAGTAATAGAGAATTTTGAGAGAGATTGAGAGTTTGAATGTAAGAATGTTGTGTGATTGCCTTGGTTAATAATTTCTTGGGATTAAGGGATTATTTATAAAATTTTTAGGATTAGTTTCCTTGTTCCCCAAGTTACTTGGAGTGTCCACCAAGTTTTTATAATGTTCATATTTGAAAAACTAATTTTTAAAATTTTCCTGTCGAAGATTAAGAAATTCAAATTCCCATGGAGTCAGTCGAATGAACAGGTGACTGGGTAGTGTATTTTATAGTGTCAATCGGCTGGATAGGCGACTGAGACCCTTCTGTCTACCAGACATAAGTTCCATTAATTTGTCAGTCGGCTAGCTCAACCACGTTCAAAATGGTCAATCGGCTGGGCGTGTCAGTCGGCTAACTGATCTCCGTTCAAACTATCAGTCGGCTGAACAAATGTATTCATTCTAGTGTTTCTTCAATCGACTGGCCAATCTCAGTGTGTTCTAGTCAGTCGGCTGACCAATTTCATTTTATGAAAAACTCTCATTTTTTTATTTTTAAAGCTTTTGTTATTTGAAAAACTTAAATATAACTTGTCAAACATATTTTCCAAGGTTTTAAAAATCAGGTCTCTAAGTCCATATTCAACCCTAAATGAGTTTCAAAAATATTTCAAAAGATATTTAAAATATGAAGCACTTACACTAAGATTTCTAAGACTTGGAACATTCTTAGCGCTTGAGTCTTCATGTTTGTCTCTTCTTTGAGCTTTCTTGCTTTGCTTTCTTTTGCCTCTCTTGCTTTTCTTGAAGCTTTGATATACTTTCAAGTTTTCTTTCATATTCTTCAAGCTTTAAAATATCATCTTGAAATCTATGCTTTAAGCTTCATATGATCATCTTTCTTTGAAGTATAAGCTTGCAATGGATCCTTGACGTTGCATTTACATGCTTGATCCTTATGAGTCCTAAAATATCATCATCTCAACAAAATATGTTAATTTTTTCTTGTTCGTTAGCATCAAAATAAGATGTTAAGCCTTGTAAGGCCAACAATCTCTCCCTTTTTTATGATGACAAACAATGAGCAAAAATTTGAGTAAGCATTAAAAAGACTCTCCCTTACAATAAGCATCATCTTAACAATATTTGTAATTTTAAGATCAATATTCCATACCAATTTGAATATCATACATTATCATGCACATCACATCATCTTAAGTTTAAGATCATTCAAGGTCAAATACTTCTCCCCCTTTGTCAAATACTTCTCCCACTTTTGCTACATATGTCATGTTCAATATTTCAAAATTTTTCAATACCAAGCTCAATGTTTGCTCAAAACTTCTCCCCCTTTTGACGTCAATCAAAAAGAGTAGGATATCAAAAATAAATCATATTTTGAGCATATGAATATCAAACATGCATACCAATTGAGATTTTCATTAATTCTAATACCAATTGAACTTTTGAATTTGTGATACCAATTGAACATTAAAGAATAATACTAATTGAAAATTTATGATATCAATTAAAAATAATTCATGATACCAATTTAAAAATTAGGGAAAAGTTATAATATAAGCAATAAGTCATAATACTCTCCCTGAATTTAATACATTCAGATTTGATACCAATTATGCTTTCTAAATTTATCATCGATGTTTCAAACATTTGATCTGTATCATGTATATGCTCATGGATACTAATATGCTTGTCATGCTCAAATACCAATTTACATATTCATGGATACCAATATACTTTATAGATACAAATGCTAATGTCACATTATGCACAGCTCATAAATATTAAATTATTTAGATGCAAATTTTTCATTTATCCAAGTGATCCATCATAAGCATACATGGTCAAGAATTAATCAAGTCATATCAAAATTCATGCTTCTAAATCATGCTTAAAACTTTATGCTCAGATTTTCAAAATATAGTGAGCCATAAATCATTAATATTTTCATTGTCTTTAGAGATTTCAAGATACCAATCTCAAGATATACACATGTAGCATATAGCATATTATATAAGCATGGAATATATCATTATCATGTGCATTGTACTATACTTTTTTTTTTTGGATTGTTCTTATGTTGCTCAAGTATTTCATTTCAAACTTGTTTAAAAATTTTACCTTCAGTCAGTGGGCTGAGCTTCTATCCAGTCAGCTAACTTGTCCTTTCTCCGTAAAGGTGTTTATTCAGTCAGTTGGCAGATCTTATGGTCAGTCGGCTGACCTCTATTTTCTTTTTAAAATTTCACCATTTCTCTGCCAAGCTCTCTTTTTTTAAAGTACTCATGCAATAATCTTAATTTGCTTCAGATGTTCTTTTCTTTATATAACCATCCAAACTTCATATATCTTTTCAACTCTAAATACTTTCTAAGCTAAGCCTTGTATGATTCATTTATTGATTAAGGCCAACAATTTTCATTATAAGCTTGAAAAATGTTATCCTTATTCTCTATTTCAATTTGTTCAATATCTTTGTATGATTTTCCATAGATTTGATATCAATTGTTGTTAAAGGATTTAGTTTTTTATCTTGGTACCCATACTTTCTTGGTCTAGATGGTTTAACAAGTGATGCTTCTTTAATTCTCCAAACTTATTTTATTTTCACACCTTTCCTCTTTAATGGACATTCAAACTTAACATGCCCCTTATTCTTACATAGATAGCATATAGTGTGAGTATAGGCATTAGTGGAGGTGCTAGTATAGTCTTTGGAGGCTTTTGTGAAGTATCCTATATAGAGATTTTTTTTCTTGGTATTCTCACCTCCATTAAATCCTATGCCTTCTTTATTTAAAGACATTCTTTGTAAACCAATCATTTCGTCAAAATTTTCTTTTCCTTTAGTGAAATTGTAAATGATTTTGGCTTGATCCTCAATTTCTTTCTTGAGATCATAAATTTTAGAATTTTCTACATTTTTACCCTTTTCTTGGTTTTGGGACATTTTAGTAATTTTATTTTCTAATTCTGAAATATATAAGTCTTTCTCATTTTCCATAGAGGATTGGAATCTTAAGTCTTCTACTTCCTTCATCAACTTTTCATTCTTACTTTCTAATTTCTTGATTTTCAATTCTTTTTCTTTTTTAGCAAGATTTTTAGCTTCTAACTCTTTTATCACAGCTTCATTCTTATTTTCTATTTTCTTGATTTTTGAATCTTTTTTCTTTTTCAACAAGTTTGCGAGATTCCAACTCTTTCATAACTCCTTCATTTTTATTTATCAATGATGTGTATTGTTTAGTTACTTTGACTAACATCTTATGCACTTTGAATAAATCATTTTGTAACTCTTCATAAGATGGCATGCTTTCATCATTGGATTCTTCTGCTGAATCATCACAAGAACTATTAAAGGATTTGGATGAGGAGCTTTCCTCATCATCCCAAGCCATATAGCAAGTATAAGAAACCTCTTGGTCACTTGATTCATTATCAGAACTACTTGTACTCATATTGTCCCAAGTAGTGGCTTTCATTGCCTTTTTCTTTTTCTTCTTAGAATCTTTCTTAAGTAGTGGACATTTCAATTTTATGAGTCCATCCTTCTTGCAATTATAACATGTGGGGATTTTATTCTTTGGTTTCTTTGGATTGGTTTCTTCTTTATCCGATTAAGAGTTTTAGATTCTTCTTTTGAATTTGTTTTTCCTTCTTAGTATTCTTGCAAGTTTCTTAGATATGAAGGCTAGTTTAACATCTTCATCTTCACTACTAGAGTTTTCTTTTGAAGCTTTGAAGGCTATAGATTCTTGGGCTTTATTTTTTCCACTTATTTCATTCATTTCCATTTCATATGTGAGGAGAGAACCTATAAGTTCATATAAGGAGGTGTTTTTAAAGTTTCTTCCTTCCATTATTGCTATGGCTTTTGGTTCCTATATAGGTGGCAGCCCTCTAAGTATTTTTCGGATCATTTCATAGGTGGTGTATGTTTTTCCTATGGCATTAAGGGAGTTTATTATGTGTGTGAATCTTGTGTACATACTAGTGATTGATTCATCCGTTTTTATCTTAAAAGCTTCATACTCACTTGTGAGCATGTATATTGTACTATCTCTTACATCAGTGGTTCCTTCATAAGTAACTTCTAATTTATCCCAAATCTCTTTGGCTGATTTGCAAGCCATGACCCTATTGAATTCATTCATATCAGGGGCACAATAAAATGCATTCATGGAACTTGAATTTACTTGTAAAATCTTATGGTCATTATTGGTCCATTCTTTTTCTTCTTTGGGTATTTCCTTGACATCTACTATTTTAGTAGGAATTAAGTCACCATGTGTGACAACCTTCCAAGCTTTCCAATCCATGGTTTGTAGATATATTCTCATCCTTTGTTTTCAAAATGTATAATTTAAACCACAAAAGATGGGAGGCCTAGTTGAGGATTGTCCTTCTCCAAAAGGAGCTACGCCTATGTGAGTCATTAAGATCTTTATGTAGCTAATAGTTAGGATTTGCTACAACCTCACTCTGATACCAATTGAAAAACTATAATGTAGTCCCAAGAGGGGGGTGAATTGGATTTAAAATTTTTCTTTTAATTCTTTTTAAGAATCCTTAACCTCCTTTACTTCTTTAATGAATTTTTGACTTCTTGTTAATTTATTCAATACACAACAAAAACTTAAGCCTCTATACAATTCATGACCACACAATTTATTTAATCAACCAATTAACCAAACCAATCAATTTTCAATCAACCACAATATCCAAACCAAGATGTAGGATTCAGCTTATTACAAGAATCCAGCTTTTTTTTGTTTGCAGCCCTATATATATGATTTTGATTCAACCTCTTAAAATAAATATTGATAATGCAAGTTTGCTGATATAAAGCCCGGTATTAATGATTTTGCTTTCTCAAAGTAAAGTGCAATATAAAATCCAATACTCTTTCCAAAAGCTTAGACTTTAAATAAACTTTCACTTAAAGAGTCTTTGGATGTTTAACCAATCAACGTACTTCCTTACGGTTTCCGCAAAGTAAGGATCAACCAACGTACTTCCTTTCGGTTTCTGCAATCCCAAAAACAAATTAAGCTTAAGTTTATTTAATATATAATCCACATAGTGTATATGATTTAGGAATTTAAAACATCCACGCAGTTTATATATGCTGAAAGTAAAGAGAGTAAGGGAAGGAGAGTGACACCGGATTTTTATGAGGTTCGACTTATCCCTAGCCTACGCCCTCGCCTTTGGTAAACCACCAAAGGATTCCACTAGATCAGTTCATTTTCGGGCGGAATAACACTATTACACACTCCTTCACTAGGCTAGAGCCCACCTCTCCAAGCGATACCCCACGCTTAGTCAATGATCTGAACACTTCAAATCATCCAAGAACTACAAAAGATATGAAGTAAACACTGCATACAAGAATACTCTCAAAACATAGCAGATGAGTACAAATTTAGCGCTATGTACTTCAAGAATTTAAATACCAATATGAAATAGAATTGAAGCTCAAGTGTAGAGATCACCAAGGGTTCTTTTGTGATTGACAAAACTCAGTATGAGAACTATAGGTTGATGTTTCAGCAGCAATTCAAATGAATTCCCCTAGCAAGAGTATGAGCAATAGAGAACTTTAAGGGAGATTAAGAGTTTGAATGCAAGAATTTTGTGTGATTGTCTTGGTTAATAATTTCTTGGGATTAAGGGATTATTTATAGACTTTTTAGGATTAGTCCTTGTTCCCCAAGTTACTTGGAGTGTCCACCAAGTTTTTATAATGTTCATATTTGAAAATTTAATTTTTAAAATTTTCCCGTTGAATTTTAAGAAATTCAAATTCCCGTGGAGTCAGTCGACTGGATAGGTGACTGGGTAGTGTATTTCATAGTGTCAATCGGCAGGATAGGCGGCTGAGACCCTTCTATCTTCCAAAAATAAGTTCCATTAATTTTTCAGTCGGCTAGCTCAACCACGTTCAAAATGTTTAGTCGGTTGTGCGTGTCAGTCGGCTAACAAATCTCAGTTCAAACTGTCAGTTGGCTGAACATATTTATTCATTCTTGTGTTTTGTCAGTCAGTTGGCCAATCTCAGTGTGTTCTGGTCAATCAGCTGACCAGTTTCATTTTCTGAAAAACTCTCATTTTTATTTTTAAACCTTTTGTTATATGAAAGACTTAAATATAACTTGTCAAACACATTTTTCAAGGTTTTAAAAATCTGGTCTCTAAGTCCGTATTCAACCCTAAAAGAGTTTCAAAAATATTTCAAAAGATATTTAAAATATGAAACCCTTACATAAAGACTTCTAAGATTTTGAACATTCTTGGCGCTTGAGTCTTTATGCTTGTCTCTTCTTTGAGCTTTCTTGCTTTTCTTTCTTTTGCCTCTCTTGCTTTTCTTCAAGCTTTGATATACTTTTAAGCTGCTCTCATATTCTTCAAGCTTTAAAATATCATCTTGAAATCCATGTTTTAAGCTTCATATGATCATCCTTCTTTGAAGTATAAGCTTGCAATGGATCCTTGACCTTGCATTTACATGCTTAATCCTTGTAAGTCCTAAAATAGCATCATCTCAACCAAATATGTTAAGTTTTTCTTATTTGTTAGCATCAAAATAAGATGTTAAGCCTTATAAAGCCAACAATATCTACCACTAGACCACTTGAAATGCTACACTTAGATTTATTTCGTCCTAATCAAGTTCAAAGTGTAGGTGGAAAATTGTATGTCTTTGTTATTGTGGATGATTTTTCCATGTTCACTTGAGTGTTGTTTCTTTCTCATAAAGATGAATCATATGAACAATTCACTAAATTATGTAGAAGAATTTAGAATGAAAAAGGCTACAAAATCACACACATAAGAAGTGATAGGGGAACTGAATTCAAAAATGATGGGATAGAAAACTATTGTGACCTGGAGGGCATTTCACATAATTTTTTTTGCACCTAGGACCCCACAACAAAACTATGTTATAGAAAAAAAAAAAAAAAAAAAGAATAGGTCACTGTAGGAAATGGGTAGGACAATGCTAAATGATCATAAATCACCCAAATATTTCTGGGCTAAGGTTGTAAGCACTACATGTTATGTCATAAATAGAGTATTAATTAGGCCTTCACTTAATAAGACTCCATATGAATTGTGGAACAACCATAGACCTAATATTTCCTATTTTCATGTTTTTAGTAATAAATGCTTTGTACTCAGAGATAATGAACATCTAGGGAAATTTGACTTTAAATTTGATGAAGGTATTTTCTTAAGCTATTCACTTAATAGTAAAACATATAGAGTTTTCAATAAACGAAAACTAACTATTATTGAATCCATTCATATGTGTGTTTGATGAATCTAATCAATTTTCTAAAAGAGATGATGAAGATGATATTGATATTAGAAAAGGTTTAGATAAGCTATCTATTGAAAATAAAGTGGACATTAATTCAGAAGCAAATGATAAATCAATTGAAAATGATAAAGTTGAAATTGAGGTTCAAGAACTACCTAGGGGTTGGAAATACATTAGGAACCATCTTTTAGATCAAACTATAGGTGAACCTTCATGTGGTGTAGCCACACGGTCTTCCTTAAGAAACCTAGTTAGCCATTTTTCTTTCTTATCTCAGGTGGAACCCAAAAATATTAAGCCATAGAAGATGAGTCTTGGGTGATATCTATGCAGGAAGAGCTTAACCAATTTGAAGGAAGCAAAGTTTGAACCCTAGTTCCTAGGCCTAATGATCATACAATTATTGGAACTAAGTGGGTATATAGAAATAAGAAGGATGAGAATGGGGTAGTAACTAGAAATAAAGCTAAACTAGTTGCCCAAGGATATAATCAAGAAGAGGGGATAGATTTTAATGAAACCTATGCTCCTATAGATAGAATGGAAGTCATTCGTATGTTGCTTGCTTATGCCGCTTTTAATAACTTTAAATTGTATCAAATGGATATTAAAAGCGCATTTCTTAATGGCTACATTAATGAAGAAGTTTATGTAAAACAACCACCCAATTTTGAAAATCATAAATATCCTGATCATGTATATCGTTTATCCAAAGCCTTGTACAGATTGAAATAAGCTTCTAGAGCTTGGTATGAGAGGCTTAGTGGTTTTCTATTAGAAAATGGGTTTACCAGTAGCAAAATTGACACTACACTTTTCATCAAATCTAAAAATGATGACATGCTCCTTGTTCAAATTTATGTTGATGATATTATTTTTGGAGCAACTAATGATGATTTGTGTAATGAGTTTGTCAAATGTATGCAAAGTGAATTCGAAATGAGCATGATGGGTGAACTGAGTTTCTTATTAGGACTACAAATTAAACAGGCTAAATATAAGACTTTCATTTGCGAATATAAATATATTAGGGACTTGCTAAAGAGATTTAATATGGAAGATGGTAAAATTCTTGGCACTCCTATGAGTTCTTCCATCAAACTTGATAAAGATGAGCAAAGAATCCCTGTAGATGTGAAATTATATCATGGAATGATTGGTTGTCTCCTATACCTCACAGCTAGTCGACCTAATATCATGTTTAGTGTGTGCATGCGTGCTAAGTTTAAGGCCACTCCTAAGGAATCTCATCTATTAGCAGTCAAACGCATTCTTATGTACCTAGTTGGAACTGTAGAATTAGGCTTATGGTACCCTAAGCATACGACATTTGAGATTGTTAGTTATACTAATGCTGACTTTGCTAGTAGTAAGGTTGATAAGAAGAGTACTAGCGGCACTTGTCACTATTTAGGACAATCTCTAGTTTCTTGTTCCTCCAAGAAACAGAATTCAGTTGCCTTATCCATAGCTGAAGCAAAATATATTGCATCTAGAAGTTGTTGTGCTTAAATACTCTACAAGAAACAACAACTTATGGACTTTGGATTGCATTATGATACGGTTCCCATTAAATGTGATAATACTAGTGCAATTAATATTTCTAGAAATTCTATCTCATATTCACGAAACCAAACATATTGAGATTAGACGTAATTTCCTTCGTGATCATGTGCAAAAAGGGGATGTGGCACTTGAGTTTGTGTGCACAAATGAGCAGTGGGCTGATATTTTCACCAAACCACTTCCGGAAGATAGATTCATACAAATTAGATGCGAGTTAGGTCTAATGCATAGTAGAGATGCCTCCTAATTTTTTATTGAGTGCACAAACTTAGGGGGAGCTTCCTAACAATTGGTATAACAATTAGTATCACTTTAAATATATCATTGATTTATACTTTACGAATCTTCTTGTGATTTGAAATGCATGACTATCATATCTCTTGCATGTTGATAGTTATATTTATGTCTTTATCCTACTGGACTGTTTGAGTTAGTAGTTGTGGATAAACTGTTAATTTAAAATGCAATATGGTCATTTCTATACTGGTATTTTTTTATTTTTGGGAAAATGCTCTATTTTCAAATGGCATGTGGCCAAAATTTCTAAAAACTTTCCAAAATATATTTTGTATTCAAATGATTCATACTCAATGTCTATGCCTATGTGGTTTATGTTTCCTATAGCCCTTTTTGCTATTGCCAAGAGGGGGAGAAGAAGAGGCCAAATTGGGTATATTTTTTAGAAATATTTGAATGTTTAAATCTTTAAAAATTCTCAATTGTGCATATTGTCAGGGGGAGCCTTTCAAAGTTGTACCCACTTTTGCATAGTGTATTCGTCATCATCAGAAAAGGGGAGAATGTTGACCTTATTGGTCATACCCAGTTTTGATTATGACAAATACTCAAGTATTTATTGTCTATCAAGTTTGTGTGTAGGTTCATATTTGCAAGATCACTTGATGGCATGAGAAGACTTAAAGTCTAAAGACCCAGAAGATTTATTCTTGTTGTAATTTATTTTTTGCTTA
The DNA here is from genome assembly GCF_029873635.1 of Malania oleifera. Taxonomy (NCBI): domain Eukaryota; kingdom Viridiplantae; phylum Streptophyta; class Magnoliopsida; order Santalales; family Ximeniaceae; genus Malania; species Malania oleifera. The sequence goes on along the minus strand of NC_080421.1, from coordinate 67,619,353 downwards.
TTGAGTCTGTAATAGTAATATAGGAAAAGGTTTGTAATAATCACTACATATCATGCATGTAGATGCAATAAGCTCAAAAGACCTTAGGTCCTTGCACATACACATAAGATGTCCTCAAAATCACATATACTATCAGGGGATTTAACTAAAGTAAAAATGGATTTATAAGGTAAAATCAGTGAGGCTTTGGGCGACCAAACTATTGTGTTCAAAATACTTTGGGCGACCGAACCATTGACTAGTCAGAGTGTTGACTTTTTTTCGAGTAACCAAACTAAAAGGAACGTAGCGTCCCCGGTCAACCAAACCACAATTCTGACTTTTCCCACCAACTCAGCAACCCACACTTCACATTCAAAAATGCCTCGGGCTACTGAACACATAAGTTCAGTAAACCAAACTGTGGACCAGGTGACCGAACCTCAGACATAATAGAAATCGCCTTTGGTCAACAAACCGAACCCACACTCAAGCACCCGAACTTCAAAAGATAACTTTTTCTATTGTGTTTGTTCGAGCGACCGAACCATGCGTCAGGCACCTGAAACTCTCGGGTTGTTTTAATTTTTACCGCGGTTTAGAAGGGTTAAAAAGGGTTAATTTTTCTAAACATTTTTAAAACAAATTTAATAATACCCTTCGTACCCCCAATGGTTGTAATTTTAACCTATTCTATATATAGGGGTTCATTTTCTCGGAATAAGGATGATTAGCCATTTTGATTAGCAAAAAACTCTCTAAAATTTCCAAATCCCATTTTCTCATACTAAGTTCATACACTCATACACTTCCATTCCCTTGAGAAATCTAGCACTGTGAGTATTTTATTCATTGTTCTATATTGCTAAAAACCCTCATTTGTGTAGTGTTCACTTGATTTTTGAATTGAGGGTTTAGCTTGATTTTTCCCCTTGATTCTATTTAATAAATCTTTGGTTGAGAAAAATCTTATAGCTTTGTGGGTCTTTGCATTATTATTGCAAGACTCATTAGGGCTTGTATTTTTGTGTGCTAAAATATTTTTACAAGCTTAGATCTGAATATCTCCTTATGCTTTGATATTGATAAAACTATTTTTGAGATATTTTAAATTTCCAATGGTTCGAATCTTTGAAACCCTGTGGAGATATCAGTCATTTATAAAAAATTGTATTTTTGAAAAAAAAAAAGTGAGAAAGAGAGAAAACTTTTTGATGAGTGAATTTAAATTTTGTTTGATTTCTAGAACGCTCTTATGTGATTCATAGACTTAGTGTAATAGTTTGTTTTGAGACAAGCTTAATCATCTCACTCATGCACATCTACGAGCCATTTGAAACACATTTTAGTTATTAATGCTTGTGAATGAAATCCTTACAAATCAAGTGGAGACTTAAACCTTCTTGCTATATTTGTGCCCAACTTTCAATTGGGGGTAACTTTAATTCAATCTGTTAATACAGAAATTTTCCACTCTTCGTGAAATATATATATATATAAGCCTTATTATTATTCAATACTGTTTTGTGGCAATTTATAGAACATGATCTTAGGGCGTCTTGAAAATTCGAGCCTTAATTCTTCTAACTTTCAATATCATTTGTACCCTTTTTTGAGCCGTTAGTGTTTTGCCCATTCTTGCCTAGCTTAGGGAAATCTTTTGTGGGTAAATATTGTTCAAGGGTTGGCAATGTTTGAAGGATATCATTGGCAGTGGCTTGTAAATGTTGAAGGAACATAGGACTGGGTAAAAGTCAGTTAAAAAAAAATAAATAAATAAATTTAAAAAAAAAAAAAACTCAGTGCATACCCATTATTATTAGCACGTTAATGTCGTATTTAATGCCCCATTTGTAGCCCTCCTGAGCAATAGCTTCTTAAAGATTGTGGTTTACAACATTGTATGGAGTGTTTTCTTTAATCCCATTTTATGTTTGGGTGTTTAACTATGTGTTTGGACAGGTTAGAGTTTGTGATGGTCTTGGGTAGTGTCCTAAGCCACATTGAAAGCCATCACATTTTTGATTCCCTTTCCTTCTTACCCGAATTACATTACAACCAATGAAAGTCCTTTTTGATTCGATGAATTGCCATGTGTTTCAATGTTGAATAATTTTAATGAATCATGTGCAGCTAACATGCCACTTATCACTATTATAATTCATTACTTAGTTTTCGAGACTTGTTTCCATCTGTGCCATTTTTCAGTTCATGTGAATTATACTTGAAATTGCTAGTCAAATACTCTTGTTCACATGAGGTCTTGCGTGGATGTTTACCCTATTTTCAATGAAAGATTTTATTTATGAGAGACACCATGGTAAGGCCTTGAAGTCAAATCTCAAAAATGGAATGATCTAAATTCATCTGCATTTGGATAACTTGGATTATTTTGAATGGCTAAATTCACTTACACATCAAGAGTTGGATTGATGCATTTGAGTTTTTCTTTAAAACTTTGTATCACTTATAAGTAAATTAATTAATTGAGCATTCTATTTATTACTAGTTTAAAATTCATAAGTTGGATAAGAGAGTTCTTATTTTAAGTTTTTTTTTTTTTTTTCAAGGTAGTAGTAGTTTATTTTATTTTATTTTATTTTATTTTATTTTATTTTGTGTTGTTCTTTTATTTTTACTTTTACTGTAGTCATTGCTATTTTTTTTTTGACAACATGGATGATGTTTGTGGGTATCATCTCTGCAAGCCCTAACGAGACTTAACTCGTCCATTAGGGGGAACCTAGGGGTTCAAAGGCTTGTTGCATGCGCTAAATGCAATCATGTTTCCCTACGAAAGTGGCTTTTTTTCCAATTTTGTACATTATTTGAAGTTTTCTTTAAAATTATTTAGATTGCTAGGGACTAGAATGTACAAGTTGGGGGTGTGATTAGTACATAATATTGCATATTTATGAAAATTTATACGTCATCTTAGTGCACATAAATAAGTTAAATCATCTACGTAACATGCATATAAAACTTATTGTGTGATTTTTGTGATTTGTAGGTAAATTGCAATAAATAATTGATTAGCCCTTGTGTGGAGTATGGAATGGCTGCAAAGACTTTAAGGATTCAAAGTACTAATTTGTGAAGTGAGGAAGGATGTTTGGAAGAATTGAATAACATCCAAAAGTGCTTTAATTCGGGTCAACTAAAGTAATGTAGCAGTTTTGCGCAGTTTTGGTTAATCAGTCATAACTTTTGACTTGGGTATCCAATTTATGCAAACTTGATCTCATTTCAAAGAAAACTTCAAGATCTACAAATTTACATTTCACAAGGAAGTCCAAATTATAATTTTAGCCATCCAAACTTGAGCTGGAAGAAAGGTGATAGGATTAAACAATAAATTTCAACAACACAAGGAGTGCAACTACCATTTTGGTTGGCGGAGGTGTTTGTGGTAGGTATAGGAGTGTAACTAATAAATTGTGTTAGGTTTAGGAGTGGAGGTAGTAGTTTTTCAACCTATAAATAAGAGGTTTATGTTAGCCTTAAAAAGGGGGAGGAGTAACCTCATTTTCTTGTGTTCTCTCTCTCATTTCCTTATAAACATTCAAAAGTGTTTAATTTAAGTATTTCTTCTTTTCATTCTAATGGCCAACTAAATTTCAAGTTAGGCTAAGGGTGGAGTCCTACATTGCATTATTGGTAATTCTCATCTTAGTCTTCATGTATGTTATGTTTAAATTGATTAATGTTCAATGATCTTTTTCTAAAAACTTTTGGTTTTGTAAACTTCTTGATTGATTGTAGATAAGTTACTTGCCACAACCAATGCTTTTTGTTCTTACATTCTAAAATATTGCTAAAATATTTTCATTTGACATCAATCAACAATTTTTGTCAAACCTATGCATTTCAAGTGATATATTTTCCGATCAAGTTCAATAGGTATATTGATGTTGGTTGAGTTGTAAAGATGAGATTTGATTACCATTGATGAGATTAGGATGAAATCTAAAGTCTAGCCCTTTAATTAAATTTTTATAATCAAGTGACAGTTGTATTCATTAAAATCAATCCCCACACATCCCACTCTAAATTAATTTGTGATGCATGAAGTCTTAAACTTCCCAATTGAATTCCTGTGGAAATGACCTTGGGACTCTAAGATCTACTATGCTTGACAATGGAATTTTCCTATGCTTGGGAATTGGACAATGATGAAAAATAAAACAAAATGACAAGCATTTTTGGCACCGTTGCCGGGGATTGTGTAAGTTTGGAGAAAGAAAAAAGTGCATAATACTATATATCTATATATATGTATATACCATGGCTGGTTTTTCTACCACCTACCTGTACTAACTATTATATATTTATTTTTATTTTTTTTGTACATTTATTTGTATTTACGTTTCCTTGTTTTCCATGGACGATTGTACCGCCTGAACTGTTTATATTAACTTGTAGTAACATTTTCTTTCTTTTGAAGGAACTATTTATTATTATTTTTTTCTTCATTTTCTTGAATTTTGTTATCATAGTGTATGTCAAGTTGGGTTCTTGATTGAACTAATAGGCTAGTTAGGGAGTGTCCTTCTAGATTAGTTCAACGTCACTTAGAATTATCAGAAGAGCCCATCCAAGCACCTCCATCCATAAATTTCCAAAGAGGACGCTCATCCTCTAGAGGACCAATGGCGTTGGAACCCCAAAATAACCAAGAACTTCCACATGAGAGGATGGAAATGAAGGCCCAATTCATTCTCCCAGGAATGCTCCACCCCAATATGGAGAATTCAACCCGTTATTCGCTTAAATTAATCAAGGGGGTGACAACAACCAACCCTTTCGCCAAGGTCAAGTGGGGCAACTTCCTTTCTTTTGAAATCATCGCAATATGCAAGACCAAGAAGGAATGGGGGTACAACAATTTCAAAATTTTCAAAACATTCAAAATGCCCCAAATTATCAAAATGTCCATAATGTTCCCGCCATTCAACATGCAAGAACATTAGGAGATTATTTCAATCCTCCAAATTCTAGTGAGCCCTCTTGTATTCGTCTACCAATGCAAGCTCGCCACTTTGTGTTGAAACCTGAAATGATTAAGATGGTGCCCACATTTCATAGGATGGATTCAAAATCCCCTTATTTACATCTGAAGGAATTTGAAGAGGTTCGTTCAACTCTTACTAACCCCGTTATCCCTGAAGATATGGTTAAACTTAATCTTTTCCCTTTTTCTTTAAAGGATAAATCTAAGTCATGGTTATATTCCCTTAAACCTAATTCTATTACATCTTGGGAAGAAATGTAAAGAGACTTCTTGAAGAATTTTTTTCCCACACAAAAACCCATTGATTTGACCAAACAAATTCAAAATTTTTTGAAAAACCTAATGAAGAATTTCATCAAGTGTGGGAACGCTTCAAGGAGCTTTTACAAACCATTCCACATCATGGTCTAGATACTTGGCAAATTGTGAACTTTTTCATGCAAGGGCTTTCGCCTAAGAATTGCCAGTATATAGACTTGATGTGCAATGGCGAGTTTTTAAACAAATCACCTAAGGATGCATTAGATTACTTTGATGTTTTGGTGGAATGAGCCCAAACTTGGGGCACTTCTCAACCCGTTGGAACATCGAGGCACCCTGGTATTTAGAGTGGAGGAGGGATGTACCAATTCAAAGAAAAGGATGATGTGTTAGTTAAAATTGCAAACCTCACAAGGAAAATGGATGCTTTGCAAATGAAAAAGGTAAATGAGGTTACCACTGGACCTAAATTAGAAAAGTTTGAATCAATTCAAAAGGCCCTTCAACAATCCATATTATGAAAATTACAATAAAGGGTGGTCAAATCACCCTAACTTTAGTTGGAGGAATCAAGAGGTGGCTAATCCTTCATTTCCTGCTCAAAGTTTCAATCACCATGCCCCACAAAATTTTCAAGGGCTAGGAGCTCAATTCCATCAAAGTTAAGGTTCTCAGGGGTATGCTCAAAATCATCCTCAACCATATGCCCCTCCAGGGAAACAAAATGTTCCTCCATACCAACCCACTCATAAGAGAAGTCTAAAGGATCAAATGCAACAGTTCATAGCCCAAACGAGTCAATCAATTTCTCAGATCACTCAATTTATTGGGGGCATGAAAGCTCAAATTACTAAGTTGAACACCGTTGTTGCGGTACTTCAATAAGAAAAAGGTAAATTTCCATCTCAACCCCAAGCTAATCCAGTGGGTCAACATAGTATTGCGAGTACTAGTGACTCTAAGGTGACTATGGAGCATGCTAAATCCATTACCTTTAGAAGTGGCAAGAAAGTTGAAAGAAAAATTCCACAAAAAGAGATTTCAAAAAGGAATGATGAAGGCTCTTCAAGCAATGTTTTCAAAGAGCCTATTCATGAATCTAAGAGTAATGAGGTGATGCAAGAGCCCCAAGAGATTGAGGCTAAGAAAGTTGTTGCAAAAGATCCAATAGTCATCCCTTACCCACAGAGACTCAAGGTTCCTCAAGAGGGAAGGTGTAATACTGAAATGCTTGAATTGTTCCAACAAGTGAAGGTAAACATACATTTGCTTGATGCCACAAAGCAAGTGCCTGCATATTCTAAATTTTTAAAGGATCTGTGCACTGTGAAGCATAAGCATAACGTGCATAGAGAAGTCCTTTTGGCTGAACAAGTGAGCTTAATTCTGAATGCAACTACACCTCTCAAATACAAAGACCCTGGGAACCCAACCATTTCCATAGTGATAAAGGAATTCAAATTCGAGTGTACCTTGCTTTATTTGGGGGTGAGTTTGAATCTTCTCCCCTACTCTGTGTATGAACAACTTGGGTTGGGAGAGTGGAAGCCAAAAAAGATGACTTTAGAACTGGAAGATAGAAGTATTAGAATCCCTAAGGAAGTCATGGAGGATGTTTTAGTTCAAGTGGATCAATTCTCTTACCCTGTTAATTTTGTGGTACTGGATACTCAACAAGTGGTGACCAAAAATTCTCATATCCCCATTATCCTTGGTAGACCATTCCTTGCTACGAGCAATGCTAACATCCAATGCAGGAATGCTTTGATGAAAATCTCATTTGGGAACATAACTGCTGAACATAACATTTTTAATGTCATGAAGCAAGTTAGGGATGATGGTGATGTGTTTGAAGCTAATATAATTGATGTTATTTTGCAAGAACACTTGAATCCTTTCTCTTGTGAAGACCCTCTTGAAGCATGCTTGGTGCATGTTGTAGAGGATGACTATGTTGAGAACGCCGAAGCAGAGCACTTTCACTCTCTTCTCGATATAGTTGAGGTCTTTAAAGTTCCTGGTTGGACTCCTAAATTTGAGGAGTTGACTCCTTTTGAGACTAAAATTTTACCTTCTCATGTTCAACCACCCAAGCTTGAGCTGAAACCATTGACATCATATTTAAAATATTCTTTTATGGGCGAGGGAGAGACTTACCCTGTGGTGATCTCCTTTACCTTAGAGGAAACCCAAGAGACCAAATTGTTAGATTTGTTCAGATCCCATAGGAGTACTATAGGGTGGAGCATAGCTGATATCAAGGGTATTAGCCCTTTGGTCTGCACACATAGGATTTACCTTGAGGAAGATGCCAAACCTTCTCACCAACCACAGCGTAGATTGAACCCTATAATGAAGGAGGTAGTTAGGAAGGAAGTCCTAAAGCTTTTGGATACGGGTATCATTTACCCCATCGCTGATAGAAAGTGGGTGAGTCCCACTCAAGTGGTACCGCAGAAGTCAAAAGTGATTGTGATTGTCGATGAGAATGATGAGTTGATTCCAACTCATATTCAAACGGGTTGGCGTGTGTGCATTGATTACATAAAATTGAACTCTTACACTAGGAAGGATCATTTTCCACTTCCGTTTTTGGACCAGGTCCTAAAGAGAGTGGCTGATCACTCTTTCTATTGTTTTTTGGATGGGTATTCTAGTTACAATTAGATCGATTTTGCCTTAGACGACCAAGAAAAAACAACATTCACTTGTCCTTTTGGCACATTTGCTTACAGGAGAATGCCCTTTGGATTGTGTAATGCACCGGGAACTTTTCAACGGTGCATGATGGGTATCTTCAATGACATAGTTGAGGAAATTATGGAAGTCTTCATAGATGACTTCTCTATTTTTGGTGACTCTTTTGAGGGATGCTTGGGAAATTTAGGTTGTGTCCTCACTAGATGTGAGGAGAAAAATCTCATCTTAAATTGGGAAAAATGTCACTTTATGATGACACAATGTATTATGTTGGGCCACATTGTTTCTGCTAAGGGTACAGAGGTCGACAAGTCCAAGGTGGAAATTATTTCAAATTGGCCTACACCAACATGCATCAAGGACGTGCAGTCCTTCCTTGGACACGCAGGTTTTTATAGAAGGTCTATAAAATATTTCAGTGCCATTGCATGTCCATTGTGCAACCTTCTTGCTAAGGATGTTCCATTCGAGTGGACAAATGCATATGAAGTGGCTTTTTCAAAACTAAAAAAAATGTTAATTTCTCCGCCTATAATGCAACCACCGGATTGGAACATGCCTTTTGAACTTATATGCAATGCAAGTGATTATGCCATTGGAGCAGTGCTAGGGCAGAGGAGAGATAATAAGCCTTGCATGGTGTACTATGTTAGTAGAACTCTTAATGATGCACAAATGAATTACACCACAATAGAAAAAGAGTTACTAGCAATAGTTTTTGCACTGGACAAGTTTCAATTATATCTCATTAGTTCACCTATTGTTGTTTTTATAGATCATATTGCACTCAAGTATCTACTCTCTAAGCAGGATGCTAAGCCAAAGCTCATCCAGTGGATCTTGCTCCTTCAAGAATTTGATTTAATTATTAAAGACAAGAAAGGAGTTGAAACTGTTACGGCTGATCACTTGTCTCGACTGGAATTTGATAACCCTCTACAGCACATCCCTATTAGAGATAGTTTCCTAGATGAACATCTATTCCTTATGGTGAACCTACCTTGGTACACCGACATTGTTAACTATCTCGTGTCTGGGCAACTTCCATCACATTGGAATACCCAAGATAGAAAAAAATTTCTGGCTGAGGTCAAACGTTTCTTTTATGATGACCCATACTTGTTTAAATATTGTCTAGACCAGATTTTGAGAAGATGTGTGCTAAATGAAGAGACTCAAGGTGTCATCTCACTCTGTCAGTGGAGCCTGTGGTGGGCATTTCTCTTCAAGAAAAACCATTGCAAAATTTTACAAAGTGGTTTTTACTAGCCCATTTTTTTAAAGACATTCATGAAGTTTGCAAACGGTGTGACAAATGCCAAAGGTTAGGAGGGATCACATATAGAAATATGATGCCCTTAAACCCTATTTTGATTATTGAAAATTTTGATTGTTGAGGCATCAATTTTATGGGTCCTTTCCCCTCCTCCTTTGGCTATTTGTACATTCTTTTAGCGGTGGATTATGTATCCAAATGGGTAGAGGCTATTCCAATGAGAACTAACGATCATAAGGTAGTGATCAAGTTTTTAAAAGAAAATGTTTTATTTCGTTTTGGGATGCCTAAAGCAATCATTAATGATAGCGGCTTACATTTTTGTAATAGATCTTTTGAAACTTTAATGAAAAAATAGGGTATCACTCATAAAGTTTCAACGGCCTATCACCCGCAAACTAATGGGCAAGCGAAATTGGCTAATAGGGAGATTAACATTATCCTTGAAAAAATGGTAAACCCGAACCGTAAAGACTGGTCCTTGAGATTAGTTGATGCGCTTTGGGCATACCGCACTACTTTCAAAACCATTTTGCGTATGTCTCCTTATAAGCTAGTTTATGGTAAGGCTTGCCATTTACCTATGGAAATGGAACATAGAGCCTACTGGGCCATTAAAACTTTGAATTCCAATCTTGGAATGGTCAGTGACCATTGTCGTTTGCAACTAAATGAACTTGAAGAATTAAGAAGAGATGCTTATGAGAACTCTAGAATTTATAAAGAGAATGTAAAGGGTTTTCATGATGAATATATTGTGAGGAGACAATTTAAACCTAACCAAAAGGTCTTATTATACAGTTCTATGCGTCACTTGTTTCCAGGTAAGCTAAGATCCCGTTGGACAGGTCCTTACATAGTAAGGAAGGTTTTCCCTCATGGCACTGTGGATATTGAAAATCCCAAAGATGGTAATGTTTTCAAGGTAAATAGGCAATGTCTAAAACCATATTTGGAAGATTTCCCTCATGTTAGCACAGGAGAGGAATTGGTGGATCTTGTTTACCAGGACCTCCCCTCAACTCAGACCACATTCAGTCTCGTGGTCTTGTATATATTTCACTTTCTTTATTTTATTTTTATGTTCTTGTATTTTTATTTTTATTTTTCTTTTCTTTTATTTGTTCTTGTTCTCCCGTGTTTTTTCTAACCCCTTTCGCAAGTTTGCGTCATGCCATCACTTTGGACAATAAGGACAATACACATTTTAAGGACAATGTACATTTCAAGTTGGGGGGAGAGGTCTACACACCTTGGTACTTGGTCTATTTGTGCCAAAAAAAAAAACCCTTACACCGAATCTCTGTCATGCCTTCCCCCTCAAGTTGAAAAGCAGAAGGTCTTGCCCTTTCCTTGCACCAAGGCTTTCATTCATTTATGTTCCTTCTGGAAATGCTCTTGAATTTCCTCCAACCCTACTACCCTAGGCCCAAGATCGTTGGAGTAATTTTCCACTAGCTTCCTCAGCTCATTGACCTCTCGCTTCAGCTCTTTATTTTCTTGCCGCAAGTCTTTTATTTTTTGTAGGTCTTCTCGGGATTTCTGCTGCAGAAAGGCAATCTCATTTTGGAGGTGGTTCACAGTAGTGTTCTGACTCTGCAGACGTTGGGTCAAGTGAGATATCGAAGTGGCCACCTAAGCCCTTAGAGAAATCACATGGCAAACTGCACTTGTATCAGACATTGTGGAAATTACCATTTTAATCCTCATCACATCACATTGGACTGAGGTGAAAAATAAGATAGACTAGGGATATATCTTAGTAGCTCATTGGGACTGGTCATCACATCTGGTGCGACATTCATATCCAAAATTGGGTTGGATGATGATCCTGCCATGGGGATGATTAAGAGTCTTTAAGAAAAGTTAGGAAATTTTGGAGTGTAAGATCAAACTGATGTCTTGAGTGCCTAATTTTTTGTGCATTCACTTCCATTTATAGGCACCATTACATCTCATATTCTAGACCTTTTTGAAAGGGCATATAAATTGTTTCTTTATCCCACTGTCTGTGTTGGTTGCAAGTAGATCATTCAGGTCTGGAAGGATAGAGAAAAACCCTATCAAATAAAGGCATTCTTTCCTAGTATCTCAAATCTATTGTCAGGATAAGATTGTCGGCGTGCGCAGTCAAGACATTTACTTTGATTTTTGGGTTTTTTCTGTTTTCTAACCCATTAATTGTAGATATGTCGTAGATTCATTCTCAAGGTGATACCTTCTCCTCACTCTCCCTAATATTTTCTTCGTATTTCATCTATATACATTGAGGACAATGTATAATTTAAGTTGGGGTTTGTGGAGATATCAGTCATATAAAAAAATTGTATTTTTGAACAAAAAAAAAAAAGTGAGAAAGAGAGAAGACTTTTTGATGAGCGAATTTAAACTCTGTTTGATTTCTAGTATGCTCTTATATGATTCATAGACTTAGTGTAATACTTTGTTTTTAGACATGCTTAATCATCAAATTGGCATCTCACTCATGCACATCTATGAGCCATTTGAAACATATTTTAGTTATTAATGCTTGTGAATGAAATCCTTACAAATCGAGTGGAGACTTAAACCTTCTTGCTATATTTGTGCCTATCTTTCAATTTGGGGTAACTTTAATTCAATTTGTTAAGACAGAAATTTTCCACTGTTAGTGACATATATGGCCTTATTATTATTCAATACTGAATCGTGGCAATTTATAGAACATGATCTTAGGCGCTCTTGAAAATTTGAGCCTTAATTCTTTTAACTTTCAATATCATTTGTACCCTTTTTTGTGCCGTCAGTGTTTTCCCCATTCTTGGCCAGCTTAGGGAAATCTTTTGTGGGTAAATATTGTTCAAGGGTTGGCAATGTTTGAAGGATATCATTGGCAGTGGCTTGTAAACGTTGAAGGAACATAGGATTGGGTAAAAGTTCGTTAAAAACAAAAAACAAAAAAAAAAAAAAAAACAACACAAAAAATAAAATAAAATAAAATAAACTCAGGGCGTACCCTTTATTATTAGCACATTGGTGCCGTATTTAATGCCCCATTTGTAGCCCTCCCGAGAAATAGCTTCTTGAAGATTGTGGTTTACAACCTTGTACGGTGTGTTTTCTTCAATCCCATTTTATGTTTGGGTGTTTAACTATGTGTTTGGATAGGTTAGAATTTGTGATGGTCATGGGTAGTGTCCTAAGCCACATTGAAAGCCATCACAATTTTATTCCCTTTCATTCTTACCCGAATTACATTACAACCAATGAAAGTCCTTTTTTATTCGATGAATTGCCATGTGTTTCAATGTTGAATAATTTTAATGAATCATGTGCCGCTAACATGCCACTTATCAATATTATAATTCATTACTCAGTTTTCGAGACTTGTTTCCATCTGTACCATTTTTTTGTTCATGTGACTTATACTTGAAATTGCTAGTCAAATACTCTTGTTCACATGAGGTCTTGGGTGGATGTTTACCCTATTTTCAATGAGAGATTTTATTTATGAGAGACACCATGGTAAGGTCTTGAAGTCAAAACTCAAAAATGGAATGATCTAAATTCATCAAAATTTGGATAACTTGGATTATTTTGAATGGCTAAATTCACTTACACAACGAGAGTTGGATTAATGCATTTGAGTTTTTCTCTAAAACTTTGTATTACCTATAAGTGAATTAATTAATTGAGCATTCTATTTATTGGACTAGTTTAAAACTCATAAGTTGGATAAGAGAGTTCTTGTTTTAAGTTTTTTTTTTTTTTTTAAGGTCCTAGTAGTTTATTTTATTTTATTTTATTTATTTTTTATTGTTCTTTTATTTTTAATTTTACGGTAGTCGTTGCTATTTTCTTTTGACAGCATGGATGATGTTTGTGGGTATCATCTCTGCAAGCCCTAACGAGACTTAACTCATCCACTAGGGGGAACCTAGGGGTTCAAAGGCTTGTTGCATGCGCTAAATGCAATCGTGTTTCCCTACGAAAGTGGCTTTATTTTCCAATTTTGTACTTTATTTGAACTTTCCTTTAAAATTATTTTGATTGCTAGGGACTAGCAATGTACAAGTTGGGGGGTGTGATTAGTACATAATATTGCATATTTATGAACATTTATATGCCATCTTAGTGCACATAAATAAGTTAAATCATCTATATAACATGCATATAAAACTTATTATGTGATTTTTGTGATTTGTAGGTAAATTGCAATAAATAATTGATTAGCCCTTGTGTGAAGTATGGAATGACTACAAAGACTTTAAGGATTCAAAGTACTAATTTGTGAAGTGAGGAAGGATGTTTGGAAGAATTGAATAACATCCAAGAGTACTTTAATTCGGGTCAATTGAAGTAATGTAGCAATTTTGCGTAGTTTTGGTAAATCAGTCATAACTTTTGACTTGGATATCCAATTTATGCAAACTTGATCTCATTTCAAAGAAACCTTCAAGCCCTAAAATTTACATTTCACAAGGAAGCCCAAATTACAATGTTTTTTCCAACCAAACTTAAGCTGGAAAAAAGGTTACGGGATTAAACAATAAATTTCAACAACACAAGGAGTGCAACTATCATTTTGGTTGGTGAAGAAGTGCAACTACCATTTTGGTAGGTAGAGGTGTTTGTGATAGGTAAAGGAGTGTAACTAATAAATTGTGTTAGGTTTAGGAGTGGAGGTAGTATTTTTTCAACCTATAAATAATAGCCTTGTGTTAGCCTTAAAAAGGGGGAGGAGCTACCTCATTTTCTTATATTCTCTCTCTTATTTCCTTGTAAACATTCATAAGTGTTTAATTTAAGTATTTCTTCTTTTCATTCTAATGGCCAACTAAATTTCAAGTTAGGCTAAGGGTGGAGTCCTACATCCCATTATTGATAATTCTCATCTCACTCTTCAAGTATGTTGTGTTTAAAATTGATTAATGTTCAATGATCTTTTTCTAAAAACTTTTGGTTTTGTAAACTTCTTGATTGATTGTCGGCAGGTTAACTCTTGCCACAAACAATGCTTTTCAAAAATGCTTGTCATTTTATTTTATTTTTCATCATTGTCCAATTCCCACCAATTCCTAAGCGTAGGAAAATTCCATTGTCAAGCATAGTAAATCTTGGAGTCCCGAGGTCATTTCCACAGGGATTCAATTGGGAAGTATAAGAGTTCATGCGTCACAAATTAATTTAGAGTGAGATGTGTGGGGATGGATTTTAATGAATACAACTGTCACTTGATTATAAAAAATTAATTAAAGGGCTAGGCTTTAGATTTCATCCTAATCTCGTCAATGGTAATCAAATCTCATCTTTATAACTCAACCAACATCAATATACCTATTGAACTTGATCGGAAAATATATCACTTAAAATGCATAGGTTTGACAAAAAATTTTGATTAATGCCAAATGAAAATATTTTAGCAAACTTTTAGAATGTAAAAACAAAAATCATTGGTTGTGGCAAGAGTTAACTTGTTTACATTTAAAAAAAAAAAGGTTAAAGCCATTTTCGTAGGGAAACACGATTGCATTTAGCGCATGCAACAAGCCTTTAAACCCCTAGGTTCCCCCTAGTGGACGAGTTAAGTCTCGTGAGGGCTTGCAGAGATGATACCCACAAACATCATCCATGCTATCAAAAGAAAATAGCAATAACTACAATAAAATTAAAAATAAAAGAACAACAAAAAATAAAATAAAATAAAATAAAATACTACTACCTTAAAACAAAAAATAAAAATAAAACTTAAAACAAGAACTCCCTTATCCAACTTATGAAATTTAAACTAGTCCAATAAATAGAATGCTCAATTAAATAATTTACTTATAACTAATACAAAGTTTTAGAGAAAAACTCAAATGTATCAATCCAACTCTCGATGTGTAAGTGAATTTAGCCATTCAAAATAATCCAAGTTATCCAAATTTTGATGAATTTAGATCATTCCATTTTTGAGTTTTGACTTCAAGACCTTATCATGGTGTCTCTCATAAATAAAATCTCTCATTGAAAATAGGGTAAACATCCACCCAAGACCTCATGTGAACAAGAGTATTTAACTAGCAATTTCAAGTATAAGTCACATGAACAAAAAAATGGCACAGATGGAAACAAGTCTCGAAAACTGAGTAATGAATTATAATATTGATAAGTGGCATGTTAGCGGCACATGATTCATTAAAATTATTCAACATTGAAACACATGGCAATTCATCGAATCAAAAAGGACTTTCATTGGTTGTAATGTAATTCAGGTAAGAATGAAAGGGAATCAAAATTGTGATGGCTTTCAATGTGACTTAGGACACTACCCATGACCATCACAAATTCTAACCTACCCAAACACATAGTTAAACACCCAAACATAAAATGGGATTGAAGAAAACACACCATACAAGGTTGTAAACCACAATCTTCAAGAAGCTATTTCTTGGGAGGGCTACAAATGGGGCATTAAATAAGGCACCAATGTGCTAATAATAAAGGGTACGCCCTGAGTTTATTTTATTTTTTTTCTTTTTTTTCTTTTTTTTCTTTTTTGTTTTTTTTTTTTAACGAACTTTTACCCAGTCCTATGTTCCTTCAACATTTACAAGCCACTGCCAATGATATCCTTCAAACATTGCCAACCCTTGAACAATATTTACCCACAAGATTTCCCTAAGCTGGCCAAGAATGGGGAAAACACTAACGGCACAAAAAAGGGTACAAATGATATTGAAAGTTAGAAGAATTAAGGCTCGAATTTTCAAGAGCGCCTAAGATCATGTTCTATAAATTGCCACGATTCAGTATTGAATAATAATAAGGCTTATATATATATGTCACTAACAGTGGAAAATTTTTGTATTAACAAATTGAATTAAAGTTACCCCCAATTGAAAGATAGGCACAAATATAGCAAGAAGGTTTAAGTCTCCACTCGATTTGTAAGGATTTCATTCACAAGCATTAATAACTAAAATATGTTTCAAATGGCTCATAGATGTGCATGAGTGAGATGCCAATTTGATGATTAAGCATGTCTAAAAACAAAGTATTACACTAAGTCTATGAATCACATAAGAGCATACTAGAAATCAAACAGAGTTTAAATTCGCTCATCAAAAAGTCTTCTCTCTTTCCCACTTTTTTTTTTTTCAAAAATACAATTTTTTTTTTATATGACTAATATGTCCACACACCCCAACTTAAATTATGCATTGTCCTCAATGTATATAGATGAAATACGAAGAAAAGATTAGGGAGAGTGAGGAGAAGGTATCACCTTGAGAATGAATCTACGATATATCTGCAATTAATGGGTTAGAAAACATACAAAACACCAAAATCAAAGTAAATGCCTGGGCTGCGCATGCCGGCAATCTTATCCTAACAACAGATTTCAGAAACTAGGAAAGAATGCCTTTATTTGATGGGGTTTTTCTCTGTCCTTCCAGACTTGAATGATCTACCTGCAACAAACATAGACAATGGGATAAGGAGACAGATTATCCGCCCTTTCAAAAAGGTCTGGAATATGAGATGTAATTGTGCCTATAAATGGAAGTGAATGCACAAGGGTTAGGCACTCAAGACATCAATTTGATCTTGCACTCCAAAATTTCCTAACTTCTCTTAAAGACTATCAATCATCCCCATGGCAGGATCATCATCCAACCCAATTTCGGATCTGAATGTGGCTCCAGATGTGACGACCAGTCCTAATGAGCTACTAAGATATATCCCTGGTCTATCTTATTTTTCACCTCAGTTCCAAGGTGATGTGATGAGGACTGTCACTTGATTATAACAATTTCATTAAAGGGCTAGGCTTTAGATTTCATCCTAGTCTCATCAATGGTAATCAAATCTCATCTTTATAACTCAACCAACATCAATATACCTACTGAACTTGTTCGGAAAATATATTACTTGAAATGCATAGGTTTGACAAAAATTGTTGATTAATGTCAAATGAAAATATTTTAGCAAAATTTTAGAATATAAGAACAAAAAGCATTGGTTGTGGCAAGAGTTAACTTGTCTACAATCAATCAAGAAGTTTACAAAACCAAAAGTTTTTAGAAAAAGATCATTGAACATTAATCAATTTTAAACATAACATACTTGAAGACTGAGATGAGAATTACCAATAATGGGATGTAGGACTCCACCCTTAGCCTAACTTGAAATTTATTTGGCCATTAGAATGAAAAGAAGAAATACTTAAATTAAACACTTTTGAATGTTTACAAGGAAATGAGAGAGAGAATACAAGAAAATGTGGTAGCTCCTCCCCTTTTTTAAGGCTAACACAAGGCTCTTATTTATAGGTTGAAAAACTACTACCTCCACTCCTAAACCTAACACAATTTATTAGTTACGCTCCTATACCTACCACAAACACCTCCACCTACCAAAATCGTAGTTGCACTTCTTCACCAACCAAAATGGTAGTTGCACTCCTTGTGTTGTTGAAATTTATTGTTTAATCCCGTCACCTTTCTTCCAACTCAAGTTTGGACAGCCAAATATTGTAATTTGGACTTCCTCGTGAATTGTAAATTTATAGGGCTTGAAGTCTTCTTTGAAATGAGACCAAGTTTGCATAAATTAGATAACTGAGTCAAAAGTTATGACTGATTTACCAAAATTGCGCAAAACTGCTACATTACTTCAATTGACCTGAATTAAAGCACTCTTGATTGTTATTCAATTCTTCCAAACATCCTTCCTCACTTCACAAATTAGTACGTTGAATCCTTAAAGTCTTTGCAGCCATTCCGTACTCCACACAAGGCCTAATCAATTATTTATTGCAATTTACCTACAAATCACAAAAATCACACAATAAGTTGTATATGTATGTTACGTAGATGATTTAACTTATTTATGTGAACTAAGATGGCGTATAAATGTTCATAAATATGCCATATTATGTACTAATCACCCTAAACTGAGATTGATATTTTATTATTACTTAGTTTCAAAGATTTTCTTGTAGATACACTCTTGTGCTTGATTTGAGATAATCACTATTCTGAGTGTTGATTACACATATACACCTTTCAGCTTATTGTTCTTATCTGATCGATGTGTTTTTATTATTTTTGGTTTAAATGTACTTGATTACGAAGCATTATATTTGTACACATCTTGTATTAAAATACTATTGTATTCCAGGCGTGACGTGAGGGGACGGTAATCCAGTCTGAAGGGATTGGTTGTGAAGGTTGAGGTTAGCCTTGTGCTAATTGACTTGGTTGTATTTAGGTGCTGCTCCACCCATTAAGTGAGCTTATAGTATAATCCTTGTGCTAGTGAGCCAAGGCGGGGACGTAGGCAGTTTGTCGAACCTCAATAACATTTTTGGTGTTGTCTCTCTTAACTACTTTCCCTTGCATGCTTAATTAGATTACTTGTGCAATTTAATTTCTGCCGAATATACATTGATTTATTTTATCCATACTAAATTGATCTTAGGCTTGTGTAATACTGCTGCAAGTGGTTTGACCTAGGGGATAGAGTTTTAAAATACCAATTCACCCCCCCCCCCTCTCTGGATTACAGTAAAGTTAATATGTTGAATGTTATATTGCTTATCGTTTTGAAAGATCAATTTCATTAATACAAGGCTTAATTTCTGCAAGGATTCATATTCAAAATTTGCTATTTAATCACCAAATCTTGATAGTGCAGCAGTTTATACATTAACTTATGTTTGGTAAATCAATTGGCTGATTTTCATTAAGAATCATTACTTTGTGTTGATATTAAATCAATTCATTAATTGAGTGTGATTTGTGATTGACCTATACAAGCATTGAATATCAAATCATCCTTGTGTGATTGCTAAATATAAAATATGCTGAGAATTTATAAAAGGAATTAAAAGAAAAATTTTATAAACCCAATTCATCCCCCACTCTTGGGACTTCACCTTAATTTTTCAAAACAATTTGGAGGCTCAAAGGGGTTAGCAAAGGTTTCTTTTTCTTATCTTTTTCAAGAAGTAGAAAGATTGCCTGCCATCCTTTTGGCAATGACCTTAACCTCAACTAAATTGCCAAATAGTAAAAGGGCCCAAACCCAAGGTAATTCTAGTTAACTGACTTTAAAAAAAATGGGCTTGCATTTTAAAGCTTAAACAGGCTACCAAGTGGTAATTGAATGCATTGTTTGGTCATTTGGTTCATTTTGATCAGCTAAGGATGGTTACCTATCATATGGTCAAACCACCTAACATTACACCCATAAGGCAAAGTTACAAATCAATAGATCAAACATACAAGCTTTATTAATTTTCCAAGAGGTACATATTTCATTAAGTAAAGTATTTTTTTTCTTTCTTTTTTTCTTTCTTTTTTTTTTTTTTTGCAGTGGCTAAATTGATAGGATTTGGCAAATTATCTCCATCCATCTCTACTAGTAGCAAAACTTTTTTCAAGAAAAGCTTGCTTTACGCATAAAACCCTTCATCATAGTGGTTGGGTAGAATTCTCCAAGGACAACTCTTCCTCTTTGAATGTCAGGGACATACCTTTGATTGTAAGTTCATTATTCTCTTTTGATATAGTAGTGGGCCCAAGTCTTTTTTCTTTGATGAACTTCGACTTATCAAACCAAGATTTTGCCAACTTTGCTTCTTAATAGCCAATTTTTCGCTTTGGTTTTCCAATGGTCATAACTCTTTCAAAAGGCAAGCTTTTCTCATTTTCTTTATTAATCAAGATTTCAAAATCATCCTCAACAATAGATCATTTACACCAGTAAAGCCATTTTCTCCAAACCTACATGAAACATTAACAAAACAACACAAAATTTGGCAAGCTTGAACGCAACATAATGGGATGGGAGACATATCGTGAAATGCATCTTATATTATTTAAACTTGAAATGCTTCCAAATTACAAATATGAGTTCATGAGGTACAAACCCTTTACAAAATATGGACAAGAAGATAGGGGTATCCCATAACATTTTGAAGATCAGTGATCACATCTATGCATAGTAGATAGCTACTAAATAGTTGAAGGCTTGCCAATTATTAAGAAAAGCTTCCCTTTAAACTTGAAATGCTTCCAAATTACAAATATGAGTTCATGAGGTACAAACCCTTTACAAAATATGGACAAGAAGATAGGGGTATCCCATAACATTTTGAAGATCAGTGATCACATCTATGTATAGTAGATAGCTACTAAATAGTTGAAGGCTTGCCAATTATTAAGAAAAGCTTCCCTTTAGAGCTAGGTAAACCCAATTTTCGTTTGCTCTAACTGCTCTAACAGCTCCAAAAATTCTTGACTTAAAATAGTCTTCCCCCACTATATTCACTACTGCTCCCTTTTGGTTTGACAGTGGATTTTCATGTATATTAGGTTTTCTTGACTCATTAGAGGCATCCATCATCTTTCAATGTCTAAACCTTTTTATTGGCTGCCCAACTTCTTTCAATGGAGTGATCAAGTGTCCCTATGTGATACTCTTGTATTTGTGATGTACCATTTAAGGTTGGGGGTTTGCAACAATGCTACAAAGATGGCTATTTCATATTGTTTACTACATCATAATGCTAAAAGGAATCCTACTCTTGTATTGGCCTTTTCCCCATGTTTTGTAAAGATAGCCTATTAGGTGCCATTTCAACCACATGCTTGTATTGAGCAATGAAAGCGTGGCCTAGGTCTATAGCTTCAATTAGTTGAAGATACCCTCTTAAAGTTGCTCCAGTCAAGTTGTCCTAAAAGCAATGGATAAGCAGTTTATCATCATGAGAATAAGCAATAATATTTCAACTATACATCTTCAAATGAGTAATTGGACACCTTGATCATTAAACTTTTAAAACCCTAAGATTTTGAATTTGGTGGGAGGACAATGTTTGGGATTAGGAACAGATCATATGCACCCACTGATTCAAATAAATTTGTTCCTTCTATTAGCTTTCTGAGTCCTATCCCGTTTTGATTATGACAAAGCACATCATCTCATTTTTGTGCTAAGTGCTTAAACAGAATTATTTTTATGTAAGCACAAATGTCTGATGCAAAATGGAAGCCAAGAAGTACCTAATCGAACACATCAATTGGCGTATTCCATGGATTTGTGGAAAGCAAAAGCTTGAAGACTTTACGTTTTTCGATTGTATTATAATTAGGCATTAAATGTGCATGCATATCATATGATTTAAATTGAAACTCTTTAATGACCACAGATTAACCTTATGAAACCCAAGATTTTAATGAAAACCTTTACTTACAAAGTTAAACATTTATCAAAAGGTTTGAAATGATTTTGAAATAAAAAAAATAGGCCAAAAACTCATTTTTGTTAAGGCCCAGTCAACCGGTTGTTAAAGCCCAATCGACTGGATAGTGCATAATGCCAAAAACATGTGTTTGTAAATAGCCCAGTCGATTGTCCTCTTAGGCCCAGTCGACCGGCCTTCACACGGAGGTTGATCCGGCAGGCCGGATCATATGCCCGGCAGATCGAAGCTCACAAAAAAGGAAAATCGCCTTTGGTCGGTCTACCAAACCTCTCGCGTTGAAGCCAATTTCAGCTTCCAACGGTCATAAAATTTTGAAATAAATTATTATTATTATAATACCCCAATGGTCATATTTCAAATTTTCCTATAAATACTTGGCCAAACCACTTTGATAATGTTAAAGAATCATTTTGAAAATATACTTGATTATTCTTTGATTCCTTCTTACATTCTACACTCTTTTTCAAGATCAAATTGCTATTTCTCCAACTTTATTTTTTGAAAATACTTTTTGGAGAAATTTTTAAGGTTTTATTGAGAAGGCTTGAGCTTATATCTACATTCATATATATTGCTTGAAAGCCTTTTCATTCATTCTTGTGATATTTTTCAAAGATCAAATTTCTCCTATACTCTTCTTTTTGAAAATTCTACTTGGATAAAATCTTTGAGTTATTCAAGAGAGCTTTGAGCATATATTCATTTCATATATACTTGCTTGAAAGGCTTCTCATATTTGATTTTACAAAGGTCAATCTTGAGAAAATCATTTTCCATACTCTCATATTTCTAAAAAAATATTCTTAAGAGAAAAACCCCAACTGTAATGAGCTTCATTTTAAAAATAATTTCAAAGTGCGTTTAGTTTTTCAAATTATACAAATCAACTCTTGAAGGAGTATTTTTATTGTACACAAAAAGTTTTTGAAAACAAGCTCTTCACAGTTCGGGTTGTAAACTATGGCCAAGTAAGGGTACATCACTTGGAGAGGTAGCACTACCTAGAAGGAGTGGTTTATGATGTGATCCATACTGAGCGAGGGTAGATTGTTCAAAGAGGTGTCTCCGCTTGTAAGGAGGGAACAGATTGTGAACCGTACCAAGTGTGGGGTATCGTTTGGAGAGGGGCGCTCCACCATATTTGAAGGAGTATGTAAAGGGGGGCTCCACTCTATTTGAAGGAGTGTTTTAGCGGAATCCTTGGGTAGTTTTCTTAAGGTGAGGACGTAGGTGGGTATAGTCGAACCTCGTTATAATCTTGGTATCACTCTCTCTCCCTTATCTCATTTATATTTTTTGCACATGTATGATTGTATGTTTACTATTTTGATTATTTTACTTACATGTATTTAATTTTAATTGGGATATTTTTTTTGTGAATCAGAAAAATAATTTGCAAAAGTGTTTGAAAAATCCAATTCACCCCCCCCCCCCTCTTGGGATTACACCATTCCTCACACCCTCAATGGCCTTCAATCGTTCTTCCAAAATTTCATATGTCTAGTTCACTTTTTAGTTCAAGGTTTGCTTCTTGAAAGCTTATTTGGTTTTATTTGGTTCTTTTCTCCTTAAGTTTGGGATCGAAATTGGAGCTGATTGCATAGCCTTATGTTAGACTTTTTTTCCTACCAAGGTGAAGTGCAATCCAAATTTTATTGTCATAAAAGGACATGAATCAAATTCATGACTCCTCAAAGGATTCACTAGTGGAGAATAAGGCAGCATCCGAACTAGAGTGGCTCCTAGTGGAAATAAAGTATCTTCTTTACTTTATTGACTACTCTTGAGAATTTAGGTTACACCACCTTTCCTTTGTTCATAGTTGTCATCATTTCTATTAGCTTACCCATGTAGAGACCCAAAAAAATAATAGCAATTAAATAATAATAAGGAAAATAGAGTTAAATGGTAAAAAAGAAATTCAAAAGAAGGGCAAAATCAAGGTTCATCAATGAACCCCTAGGTTTCATCGACTAACTTACATGTATGGTTTGTGGACGAGTACCTGGGTTTCGTCAATGAAGAGTTACCGAGAAGGGACTTTCAAACCTTAATGGTTCGTCAATGATCTCGCTACCTTCGTCGACAAAATCCCTTGTTGGGTTCATCGACAAGGCCACGTGCCTCGTCAATGGAGCCACGTGGCTAGCCATCTATATATACATGAAAATCAGCTTTTTGGCAAAAGAAAAACAATCCTTCTCTCATTCTCTCTCTAAAATTTGGCCTGGATACCTTCTCTCTACAATCCTCACTTCATTAAAGCCCGATTTGATGATCGAGAACTGCCATGACGTTCGTGGGGAGATTCTCTACAAGATTGCGATAGTAGATTGTTGGTTTGGAGTTTTTGGGCACCATCCCAAAATCAAGGTAAGTGGGTTATTTTAGAGCTTACATGGTTATTAGGTATTTTTGGGCCCAGAAAATGTGGTAGATGTTAATATACTAGAGTTTGAGTTTATTAAACTGGGGTTGATGTGGTTTTAGGGTTTGGAGTTTCGAAAACTACAGGCATAGGTTGAGGATCCCTGTAGGTGTTTCCTCAAGAACTCAGGTAAAGATGATAATAGTTTATAGTCTAGGAACTTATGAATATGCGATTCAGAAAAGATGTGAATTGGATAATTATTCTAGGAAATTCTATTGATTAACTAGGAAAAATATATATGTATAATTTCAGGATTTTGGAATCACGAACGTTGTAGGCATGAATTAGTAAATAATAAACGAGTCTCAGTTAGCCAGGTAAGGGAAATATGTTATGCCAATTAAATTAGAGATTTCTACCAGTAAAATATAGTATACGATTATGGGTTTCCAGAGTAAGATTTTGAATAATTCATAGTAAGAAATTATAAAATTTTATAAATTATATTTAATGAGTTTTAATTATTATGTGGCACGAGAATATTGGCATAGTACAAGATTCTACGCAGCTTTTACAGAACTAAGATTATATAGTTTTTACAAAATCATGATATACAGATTACACAGTTTTATTTACTGAGTTATGGCTATACAGTGTTTTATAGAATTATAGTTTACATGGTTATACAGAACTATGATATACAATTTTCACAGTACCATGATATTCAGATTTTATAACCATAACATGCAGATATTACAGTTTATACAGATCAGTTTATTACAACGCTATGATTAACATAGTTTATTACAGAATCATGAAAAAATAATAAAATATATACATATAACAATATTATATAGTATCAAACCCTGATAGACCATATCAAATTATAGAGCATGGTACCGTAACTATTACAGTTCAGAGTGCAACAACACATCTGAAATAGAGTGTGGAATTTATGAGTAGTCGATTGTGCCTTGGGAGAGATGAAGACCCCCTAGTAGTCCAGGTTGAGGCAGCCAATCTAAAAACAGAGGTTTTCAGTTGACTCATTTTGGTAGGCCAACTAGTGTTAAGTCCAGCCCACGGGCCGCACAACCCTATCATGAGGGGTTAAATCATAACATACAGTTATCCATCTAGGGATGTTTTCGCAGTTATATATATGTATATAGATTTTCAGAAAATAGAAAGTATATATATATAGTAGCTAAAAGTATGATTAAGTAGAAAGTTAATAAACACTTGTACTTTAAGTGACATAAGTGTGAGTTATGGTGCATCTTATCTTAATATGTTATCCTAGTTATAGCATAATTAATAAATATATTGCTTACATAGACTCATTTGACACACACTGGTAATAACATATTTTGTCTTACAGAGAATTGTCTCATCCCATTATTTATAAACATTTCAGGTGATCCAGTTAGACAAGTCGATCAAGCTCGAAGATAGAGGAGACCCTTGTACTTCCCTGTCCGTAGGGTAAGTGGTTTGGGAGATGTATTTTTGAGTAGTTCCTAGGGGATCTGGTGGATGATTTTGGAGAGATGTGTATGTATGTTCGGAAATTATTGAAACTCTGGTATTGTAATTATGGTGATGTAATTTATGTTTTCCGCTGCATAGGTGTTTTATTTCTATGAACATGAATTCTCAGTGTCCTCTTTTGGATCGAGACATTATAGTAGATTTTATATATTAGAGTAATATAATTTTATAGTCTATATAGAAAAAAAAATGGTATGAATTTTTGGGTCGTTACAATTTGGTATCAAAGCCTAGGTTGCTAGGTTTTGTAGACTATAGTGTATAGCGGAGAACAATACCAGAATATAGAAATAGATCTAGGAGAGGATGGAAATTGGGATCGATTAGAATTTCAGTGAGTTAATGTTGGGAAGTTAAGGTGAGAGTTTATTGTTTTGTCTCGCGGTTTGGAAATAGGAACTTTGTAGTGGTTTATATGATTTTCCTGGGGTGATGATTCCAGGAAAACCATAGTAAACTATCGTTGGTTTCTATTTTTGAATGGTAGAACTAAACCTTAAATTAGAAATAAGTGGTATGAGGATATATTAGTTAGATTAATGTGAGAATAATGTTATGAGGTATAGATTCTCATATTATTTTGGTGTTATTGCAGGATGGATCTAGGAAATAGCAATGCTCACGCTAGCCGTGAAGATGGTGCTGGGCCTTCTTGCATGGGCGGCAGAGATTTTGATGCCTTTTTGAGCAATGTAGCTCAGTAGGTTATGGCTGAGATTGCATGGAGCTCCATGAAGCAAGAAGGCCCATCTGCAAATCAGGGTTGTACGATAGAGAAGTTCACCAAAACGAATCTTCTGGCATTCTCAGGGGGAACCGACCCTACAGTTGCTAAAAACTGGGTGTAAGAGATAAAGAAAATACTGATGGTGCTACATTGTACATATGATCAGAGGGTCCTATATGTTGCCTATAAATTGATGGGTAAGGCTAAGAGATGGTGGACAACCATGAATTTACTAAAGGAACAAAGACTCGTACCGGCAATCATAACTTGGAGCTGATTTAAAGAAATTTTCTTTGATCATTATTTTCCTGCCACCGTCAGAGAGGCTAAGGTTGCATAATTTCTGAATTTGACTCAAGGAAATCTCATTATACAGCAGTATGCAGCGAAGTTCATCAAGCTGTCACATTTTGCAATTTTACATTGTACCGGATGAGGCTAAGAAGGTAAGAATGTTTGAGAGGGGCTTGAGGCAAGAAATCTTTAAACAGGTGGCAGTTCTAAAGGTGCAGGACTTCTCTGAACTAGTAGACAAGGTCGTAGTAGTAGAGGAGAGCAATCAGAGGGATGTGGGAACACTGAGCCAAAGAAAAAGGCCCACGCCTCTGGGATTTCAGGAGGGTACCAACCGGGGCCTATGGAGGGGAGATCGATATAACAGAGGCTAAAGGCAGATGATGGAACACCATGGTTTTCAGGGTGAGAAGACTTATCCCATCTGCCCTAAGTGTGGCCGAAGATATATGGGTGAATGCCAGAGGGGAGAGAACGTTTTCTAACAATATGGGAAACCCGATCATATGGCACAAGCATGTCAGGGACCTTCAACTCATGCACCAACACCTAGACCTTTCTGGGGAGGTCATCAGGCACCCCGTAGAGGCCAGTAGAGGAACACAGCCCCTGCGAGGGTTTATGTATTTACGCTAGGAGATGTCAAGGCTGCAGGTGACGTTGTGATAGGTATTCTTATTGCTTTATCATATAAATATGTTATTTTATTTAACTCGGGTACCACATATTCTTTTGTATCATTGGTGTATGTCAAATTATCTGGGGTTGAGACACAGTTGTTAGATGTTGAGTTGTCAGTAGCCATGCCGATTGGATCAATAGTGAGGTGTAGAAGAGTGCTTAAAAACTATCCAGTGGGCATTCAGGAGAAAATATTACCAACCGATCTAGTGATATTACACATATAGGGGTTCTATATAATATTGGGTATGGACTAACTACCAGCATTGATTGCCATAAAAAAAGAGGTAATCTTTAGACCATAGGGAGAGCAAGAATTCAAATTTATGGGATTGCGTGTACGCGCCTTGCCACAGTTAGTGTCAGCTATTCAAGTAATGAGGTTGCTTCAAGGTGGTTTCTAGGGGTATGTAGCTTTTATAAAGGAGATGCTAAAGGGAGAATTAAAGCTTGCTGATATTCCAGTAATCAAAGAATTTCTAGATATATTTCCAGAAGAGTTACCTGGTTTACCACCATATTGGGAGATTGAGTTTACCTTGGATCTACTTCCAGGGCCAACACCGATATCTAAAGCACCCTGCAGGATGGCTCCAGCCGAACTGAAAGAATTGAAAGACCAGTTGCAGCAGTTGTTGAATAAAGGGTTTATCAGGCCTAGCATGTCACCTTAGGGAGCGCCAATTCTATTTGTGAAGAAGAAAGACGGGACTATGAGGATGTGCATCAATTATAGGGAGATAAATAAAGTGACAATCAAGAATAAGTACCCTCTTCCTAGAATCGATGACTTATTTGATCAGCTCTAGGGGACCCAGGTCTACTCCAAGATTAATCTTCGGTCGGGATACCATCAGGTAAAAATTAAAATTGAGGATGTTCCAAAGATGGCATTCAGGACCAGATATGGTCACTACGAGTTTCTAGTTATACCATTTGGTCTGACTAATGCACCCATGACGTTTATGGATCTAATGAATCGGGTATTCCATCAATACTTGTACCAGTTTATTATGGTCTTTGTTAGAATTGGTGTTTTCCCAAGAGGGGGGGTGAATTGGAATTTTAAACTTTTCTCCTAGGTTGAACTAGATGTCAGTTGAGTATAACAACCTAGGGTCTTTCTATCCAGTTCCAAATACGCCAATAAATATAATATGCGAAAATTTAAATCAAGCGCATCATTCATATAATAACATACACGTGCGATAAATATAAAGTGCGGTAATATACACAAACACACGATATGTTATCAGGGTTCGGCAAACTATGCCTACGTCCCCGCCTCTAGCTTGCAAGCCCGAGGATTCCACTAATAGCTCACTTAAGGGTGGAGCGGCATTGTTTACAACCAAGTCAAATTAACACAGGGCTGACCTCAACCTTAATCAGGTCAATTAGCGGGGTTGACCTCAACCTACATGCCTTAAAAGGACGACGCACCTAGCTTTCTTAACCGGGTCTAAGCCAATCCGGGACTATTCCAGGGCTAGTCTCCCTCTTCAGGCCGGTGCCTAGAAATACAACATATGTGTATTACAATCAAATGGTACAGTGATTGTGCTTTGTGTAAAAGAGATATGTACCCAAATACACGCAACTAACATACACCACAATATGATTCAATATGTAAGCTCAATGTGGTCTAGATGGTTCAACTCTCAAAAGTATTTTCTATATGTGTAATGCGTGTGTGAGAGTAACAAACAAGCAATCTTTGTATCACAAGATATTTTCAATCTAATAGTTCACACAAAGATACTAGTAAGACAATATATATATATATATATATATATATATATGTATGTATATTTCAATGAGAGGGTTTTCTCAATCATATGATGCTCCAGTAATATATATGTTCGGTTTGCAAAAGATATTCAATCTTTGTATTCAGCAAAGGATATGTGAGTTGATGAATATTGCAACAAAGATTTTATCACACAAACAAATATCCCTTCAGATGTTTTTCAAGATGAAAGCACAATAGATATTTGAAAATGTTTGAGAAGTTTTTGCAATCCAAAACAAATACAAACTTCTCGAGATATTGCAATGAGTGTGCAATACTCAGAAGTTTTATAAAAGCCTTCTTAGGAGAGACTTATTAATAAAAGTCCCCTAAGAATACTAGGGTTTAGCTCTCAGTAGAATCAGATCAATCAAACAAGGTAAGGAGAGCAAACCTATGAAAACAAACACTCAATCCACTACAAATGATGTAGGCACTAATGAATGATAAGCATAAGTGAATGAGGCTCAAGAATGAGTAATATAGGCTTTTGAGCTTTCAGAGAATTCTCCCCTAATCAAAGTGGCTAATCCATACTTCATTTTCACAAATGATCTCATATATATAGGCATGAGAGAAAATATGACCGTTGGGGACCTATTGGGTATTATTAGGGAAGTTTAATGACGTTTAAAGCATTTTAACCCAATTTAAAAAATATTTAACTGCGGTAAAAATCAGGGCAACCCGAGAGTTTCGGTCGACCAGAGCAAGTTCGATCGACTAGGACTCAAATGGTTCGGTCGACCAAGAGAATTTTGAACTGAATGGTCGGTCAACCGAAAGTGTCTTTCTAAAGACAATTTTCCATTTTCACCGAGGTTCGGTCAACCAAGCCAATTTGAACTGACTAGTTCAGTCGACCAGATTGCTAGGAATTTTCCCAAGGACCCTCAATCGACCAAGTAGTTGGAGTACAAAAATGGTTCGGTCGACTAGATGGTCAAAATGTTGACTAAAGAGGGTTTCGGTCGACCGTGGCATTTTGAACTGAAATGGTTCGATCGACTGGGATGGTCAAAATGTTGACCAAAGAGGGTTTCAGTCGACCAGGCATTTTGATCTAAAATGGTTTGGTCAACTGGGACCTTGGTCAACAGTTGACCCAGGTCCAGTTCAGTCGACCAGGCCAAAATGAACTATGTTGGCCGGTCAACCGAAAGTGCACCAAGTGTGCATTTCGGCCCCGTTTCAATACATATTCACCCTATTCAAGTTCCTAACATACATAGGTGCAATGGTGAGTGTCCTAAGGTCATTTTGGTCTAAAATAGAGACACCGAAAAAGTCCAGTGTCGGTCGACCAAACCCTAAGGTCATTCTAAGGTCATTTTGGTTTACGGTTTGTTTGAGCTTACATAATAAATCAAGTAGGTGAGGCATGCAATTATTACAAGCCATAAGCCCTAATTACTATTACAGACCCTTTACATCAAAGAAATACAACAATTAAATTATAACTAGGGTCTTCAAGGTCTTCATTTTCCTCCAAGGGTCTCCGAGTGCCATCATATGATACTGCGAAGATAAAACTGCACATCAACTCTGCAGACATTAAATACTGAGTATTTGTCATAATCAAAACAGGGATATGACCTATAAGGTCAACAGTCTTTATAGATGATGTACTAGTTTATTCAAAGAGTTTTGAGGAGCACAAGGATCAACTGAGGCTGCTATTGCAAGTGTTGAAAGAAAAGAAATTTTTCGCCAAGTTTAATAAATGTGAATTCTGGCTGAGGTAGGTCACTTTCCTTGGGCATGTGATCTCCGGGGACGGCATATCAGTAGATCCAAGTAAGATAGAAACAGTGGTGAATTGGGTAAGTCCGGGAAACGTTCAAGAGATCAGAAGCTTCTTAGGTTTGGTGAGGTACTACCGCCATTTTGTGGATGGGTTTTCTAGATTATCGGGTCCATTAAGATGGCTCACAAGGAAAAATGTAGAGTTTGAATGGACCAACGATTATAAGCAAATCTTCTAGGAGTTGAAGTAGCTGCTGGTCGCTGTACCGGTATTATCTATTCCATCGGGAGAGGATGAATTTGTTATATAAAGTGACACGTCCTAGAAGGGACTTGGGTGTGTGTTGATGCAGCATGAGAGGGTTATTGCATACACTTCTCGGTAACTTAAGGAATATGAAAAGAACTACCCGGTACATGATTTGGAGTTAGGTGTAAGCCCTAAAGATCTGGAGGCATTATCTGTATGGTGGGAAGTGTGAGATATTCACTCACCATTAAAGTTTGAATATTTTCTTCACCTAGAAAGAATTGAATATGAGGCAAAGGAGATGTATAGAACTCATTAAAGACTATGATTGCACTATCAACTACCACCCACGCAAACCAAACATAGTGGCTGATGCTCTAAGCCAAAAATCAGTGGGAGCAGCATTGTCAATAGTGACGATCCAACATTCAATCCAGATGGATTTGGAGAGGTTTGGTATGGAATTGGTATAGGGTGATCACCAAGCATTCATTGCCAACTTGGTACTATAGCCTACCCTACAAGAAAAGACTAAAGCTACTCGGAGGAATGATGCAGAATTAGTAAAGCTGATGGATAAAGTGCGGGACGGATAAGGAGAGAAGTTTAGTATTTCAGATGATGGATCTCTGAGGTTCCATACCATATTGTGCGTACCTGAAGAAGCTGAGATTAAGAAGGCTATTTTAGAGGAGGTGCATAGATCCCTTTTCACAGTGCATCCTGGCAGCACTAAGATGTATCGGGACCTCCGAGAGTCATTCTAGTGGATCGACACGAAGTGGGAGATAGCCGAGTTTGTGAGGCAGTGTTTGACGTGCCAACAGGTAAAGGCTGAGCACCAGAGACCAGTAGGACAGTTGCAGCCACTCCACATCCCTGAATGGAAATGGGATCATATATCTATGGATTTAGTTACGGGGTTACCACTGGTGTTGCATGGACAGAACGCCATTTGGGTAGTTGTAGACCAACTGATGAAGACTACCCACTTTCTCCCTATTAAAGTCAACTACTCTATGAACAGGCTGACAGAGTAATACATTTAGGAGGTAGTTCGACTCCATGGAGTGCTAGTATCTATAGTTTTAGATCGAGACCCATGTTTCACGTCATGATTATAAAGGAGTTTGCAGGAAGCTTTGGGGTCTTAGTTATCATTTAGTACAGCCTTTCATCCTCAGACTGATGGGCAGACAGAGAGGATGATCCAGATACTAGAGGATATGCTATGAGCATGTGTGTTAGACTTCAGGGGTATTTGGACCCAGTTTATGTCGATGGTTGAATTCGCGTACAATAATAACTACTAGGCCAGCATTGGAATGGCACCTTACGAGGAATTATATGGTAGAAGGTGCCGCTCTCTGCTATATTGGGATAAAATTGGTGAAAAGCGAGTTCTAGGGCCAGAGTTGGTGCAACTGGCATACGATAAAGTCCGACTTATTAGAGACAAAATTAGTGCAGCCTAGAGTCAGCAGAAGTGTTACGCAAATACTCACCACTGAAAGTTGGAGTTTGAAGTAGGAGGCCATGTTTTTTTAAGAGTAGCACCAATGAAAGGAGTTATTAGGTTTGGGAGGAAGGGTAAGCTGAGCCTTAGGTACATTGGCCCATTCGAAATACTTAAGGGAGTGGGTCCAGTTGCCTAATAATTAGCTTTACCTCTAGCATTATCCATGATTCATGACGTATTCCATGCTTCTATGTTGAAAAAATACGTCCCAAATTCCTCCCACGTGATCATCTATAAGGAGTTAGAACTTAGAAATACTTTATTATATGAAGAAATGCCAGTGCAGAATCTAAATAGTAAAGAACAAGAGTTGCGCACTAAGAAAATACCACTAGTAAAAGTCTTGTGAAAGAATCACACAGCGGAGGAAGTTTCATGGGAGTTTGAGAAGGAGATACTACAGAAGTACCCACATCTGTTCAGTGGGGATCAGTATTAGTTAGAAAGTAAAAATAATATTTCAAATAAGGTGTCGACAACCCAAATTTAACCAGGCTACCTTGAGGAGACCCGGCGTATGAAAACTTAACCTGAATCTCGAATGGGAGCATCTGAATGAATCCTGTCGAACTTTTGAATTTCGGTGAATTTTGGAGTCCCATTGGATTTTAATCAAGCGCTAGAATTTTCACCGAGACTCGGTGAATTTTGGAAGTCCTGGGGAATTTTGACCGAACCCTGGTGTTTTAATCGAGTACCGGCGTTTTTAATTGAGTCATGGTGTCTTTAATTGAGTTCCGACATTTTAATCGTGCCCCGGTGAGTTTCAATCGAGCCTTGGATTTTTAATAAAGTCCCATTGAGTTCCAATCAAGCCTCGGCATTTTAATTGAATCTCGGCATATTTTAATCGAGCACCAGAATTTCGATCGAATCTCGTTAAATCTTAAGTGAGTCCCGGTATTGTAATTATGTCGGGTTCGGTTTCCTTGGTGTCTGGAAATCGAGTCTTCACGGGACAATTGCAAAAGAGAAATACGAAAGATATAGAGAGAGAGAGAGAGAGAGAGAGAGAGAGAGAGAGAGAGAGGAAAATACCAAACGAATAAATAAAAGCACAAAGAAGTAAAATTATGCATGTGCGCCGGTTTTGGCGCGTTTGTGCCTGGGAAAAAAAGGAACAAGATAATGGGGAAAACTGATTTCCGTTCTAACAAAAGAATCATTCCCGCGCCATTTTACTCCACCTGCAGAGCCTATAAAAGGCTATTCTCGCACAGGCACAAGGGTGGGCTTAATCATTCATTTTACTGTTCATTGGCCGAGGGACCATTCATTTTTTTTCATTATTCATCTCTGCCTCTCATCCTCGCCCACAACCTCCTACTCCGAACCCAGCCGCAACACCTCGTGACCACCACACCAGCTCCCCCTCTGTCTCCACCAGACCTGCAAGTAACCCACAGCTCCTCTCACCGCATCCACCAAGCACCACCATCCTCCTCGCTCGCCATTACCCATTCTCCAGCTCCAGCCTCCTTCACCTCTACTACTCTACCCCTTCTCTGCAACCTGCCATACCTCCCTGCAATCCTCTGCAGCAAGCACACCACAACCGCCCGTGACCACCACTCACCGCCAGCATCTTCCAGCAACCCAGTGACCACCTGTAAGCATCATCGCCCGTCCATCCTCATCTGCAGCTCCGGACGTCTCCCTCTCTTCGATCCTCACCATTTCAACCACCCTCATCACCTTCAGCATCACCGTCACCCCATTCCATCGCGAGCCACCATCCCGTCTCTTCGCCCCCGCTGCAACACCGAGACCTCCAGCTAACCTCCCCCATCTCCATAACCACCTGCCTCCACCACAGCTCCACCCGAGAGTCCCAACGCCGGAACACACGAGCCCATCCACAACAGCCACCATACGACCCACGCCACCTCTCCATCTTCTCTCCTTCACCTCCCAGTAGCCCTGTAACCAACCACCTATCCCAGACTCTTCCCGAATACCATCTCTCAGATCGAGCCACCACCAGATCTGATCCCAGCCTCCCAAAACTCCCATCGCACCACACTTTCAACCACCCAAGAGCTTCACCTCGACCACCTCTCTATTTCTATCATCTCTGTCTCTCGGCCTGCCTCTCGCTCCCATCTCTCTTTGCCTCCCATCCATACACAGAGATGACTCCCCTTTAATCTCCCTCCATAAGTGTGCATTCTTATCTGACAAAGGTCTGGTGTCTTTTGCCAAAACTGCAAGATCACTTGAGATACTCCGGTTTGAGGAATGCCACCAGATCATCCAACATGGCTTTCTGGGTACCCTTGTTAGCTGTGCTGTCCTGGATTTGGGAATACTAGCTTGGCAAGGTTGGGGAAGTTATACCCTCAATTGGAGTGTTTGGGCTTGAGTGGACTCGATGAAGTCTCTGATGCCACGGTTCTCCATTGGAATGAAAGCTGTGAAGCTAGCTCGGTGAAGGCTAATCCAGGCAGTTGCCATTGCCATTCAGGGATTTGACTTTGAGATTGTTTTGCTGCCTCAACTTATCCCCTCTCTTCCTTTTGACATTCATTCCAATAGCATATTGGGTTCTCATAGCGGTAAGTCTTGTGATATCTTGAAAGTCGTCTGATTAAATGCCCGAACTAGATATTGTAATAGGGAGTGGGTCTCACACCAACTGTTATACACACACCAACTCACACATCGTCTCTCACAAACCTGCACACACACTGTTAACACACACTCACATATTGCCTGCACACACCCGCTACACTCACTATTTACACACACAATTATACTAATTCACATACTCTCTGCAACACCAAACACACACTACTACACCTACAATATACTCCTGCACACACACACACACTGCTGCACATGCAACACACATACAGACACCCTTAATACCCACTAGTGTACACACATACAGACACCTTAACACCCATAGTTTCACACACTCAAATACACTATACACACACATTCATTGCTACACACACCCACATATACATCACCCATGCACTCTCTCTCTTTCACGCGCTTACACACACACCCACTGTACAGCACCCATGCACTTACGCACACACCCACTGTACAACACCCATGCACTTACATGCGCACCCACTCACGTATGCATGCATGCCACCCCTCACATACTCATTCGTGCATGCGTTCATGTACCCTCCCATGTATGTGCATATACATGCACGCAATTTCTCACGTACACATGCATAATGCATCATACATGCACGCATGCATTCCCACCTTCACACGTACACATGCACACAATACTCTCCTGGGTTCACACATTCACACAGTCACACATTCATAATCACACATACACACATGCATGCGCATGCATTCACACACTCACACAGGTACATTTGTACCCGTTCATACATTCTAACACTCACGAACATGCAACACTTTTATAAATTCGAACACGCTCTCACACACACATACTCATACATCCATACACTCATGTATGTAAATTGTGGTCCTACACACACGTTCACCCGATCATGCATGTACATGCACGCAACGTACATATTCACACACTTATGCACATGCATGCTACGTTCATTCATGGATTTGCACTCACACCACCCATGTGCGTGTATACACATGCATGCAATTTCATATAGGTGCACCACTCATGTTCCCGCGCATGTATGCAGGTGTTCACATAAACATACACATTCACACACGTGCACATTCATGCACATACATATTCATACACGTGCATGTCATGCATGCATACACATTCGTGCACGTGCTCATCCATGTATACACATGGTCATGCATTCGTGATCACACATGCATTATGCATCACTCATGCACGCTAGCATACACCTGAACACACACAGCCTGCTCGTCAGGCAACGCGTGTTGATTCATGGTCTTAACCAAGATCTTAAACTGGTTTTCCCCTGGACCGGTCAACGTTTGACCGATTCGTCAACCCTCAAACCGATTCACGCCGGTTTTCTCTATTTCACTTGTATATTATTATATAGATATTCAAAAATTCACAAAAATCACAGAATTCTTAGAAAAATTCCAAAAATATTTTCACACTTTGATTTCCATTGATTTTATTTGCATTATTTTGAAGTTCGGGAAAAATCATAAAAATCACAAAAAATGTTTTCACACTTAGGAAAAATCACAAAAATATTTTTTAGACTCAGAAAATCATTTTTATCCCGAACAAACTTCAAAAACCTCTCCGGAATAGTATTTTCCTACTTAGAAAAACTTACAGATTTCAAAACCCCCGGGAGCGTATTTTGTATCATATTTTTGATTTTCCTTCCTGGTGATTGCAACCAAAGGCATAGACTCTTCGGAGTATCGGATTGCTCCGGTTCTAAGGGAATACCTATACAATATTTTCATTCTTTTGATTTTTGAAAGGGAACAGTTTTCACAAGTTTATTAGATTTATTTTGGGGATAATTTTTGACTAATCTGGTACCGTTCGTAAGAACGAGCACATAGGGGGTGCTAATACCTTCCCCTCGTGTAATTGTACTCCCGAACCCAACTCTGGTGATGCAGGCCGATTCTACCCTTAATGGGGTAACAATCAAGTGATCTAACCACACTTCAAAAGGTTAGTAGTGACTCCATCACACTTCGTTTTTCATGAAAAAATATTTTTCAAAATCACACATTCCATTTTTCCCCGTTCATAGCCAAACCCACACATTTATGCACCAAGAGAGTTGGTTCTCTCTGGGCCGGGTCCGAGACGTCACGACATAAGGTAAGTTTTGTTTCGATTTCATATTATGCAGTGCAGGGTAATTGATGTATTAAGTTGTGTTTTGGGTTTATAGGATATAGATGGTTTGGGGAAATTTTTGGTTAGTTATTGTAATCTCCTATAACCATAAATGTAACCACAGTATTCCTCTGCCATAAGTGAGGATAAGTAACAAAATAAGTAGCAAATTTTTCCTTAGAGGATGGTGTATAACATAGATAGCAAATTTCGAGGACGAAATTTTTATAAGAAACGAAGAATGTAGAGACCTGGAAAAATAATAGCAATTAAATAATAATAAGGAAAAGAGAGTTAAATGGGAGAAAAGAAATTCAAAAGAAGGGTAAAATCAGGGTTCATCGACGAACCCCTAAGTTTTGTCAACGAACTTACTTGTATGGTTCATGGACGAGTACCTAGGTTTCGTCGATGAAGAGTTACCAAGAGGGGAATTTCAGACCTTAATGGTTCGTCGACGATCTCGCTACCTTCGTTGAAGAAATCCCTTCTTGGGTTTGTCGACAAGGCCACATGTCTCGTCAATGAAGCTACGTGGCTAGCCATCTGTATATACGTTAAAATCAGTTTTTGGCGAGAGAAAAACAGTCCCTCTCTCATTTTCTCTCTAAAATTTGGCCTAGACACCTTCTCCCTATGATCCTCACTTCATTAAATCCCAGTTTGACAATCGGGAACTGCCACGAGGTTCATCGGGAGATTCTCTGCAAGATTACCGGAGTAGATTGTTGGTTTGGAGTTCTTGGGCACCATCCCAAAATCAGGGTAAGTGGGTTATTTTAGAACTTACATGGTTATTAGGTATTTCTAGGCCTAGAAAATGTAGTAGATGTTAATATACTAGAGTTTGAATTGATCAAACTGGGGTTGATGTGGTTTCAAGGTTTGGAGTTCTGAACACTGTAGGAATGGGTTAAGGATCCCTGCGGGTGTTTTCTCAGGAACTCAGGAAAAGATGATTATAGTTTATAGTCTAGGAAATTATGAATATGCAGTTCGGAAAATATGTGAATTGGATAATTATTCTAGGAAATTCTGTTGATTGACTGGGAATATATATATATAATTTCAAGATTTTGGAATCACGAACGCCATAGGCGTGAATTAGTAAATAATAAATGAATCGCAGTTAGCCAGGTACGAGAAATATGTTAGGTCAGTCAATCTAGGGATGTTTACCAGTAAAATATAGTATATGATTATGGGTTTCCAGAGTAAGGTTTTGAATAATTTAGAGTAAGAAATTATACAGTTTTACAGATTATATTTAATGAGTTTTAATTATTGTGTGGCATGAGAATATTGGTATAGTACAGCACAACTTTTACAGAACTACGATTATATAGCTTTTACAGAATCATGATATACAGATTATACAGTTTTATTTATAGAGCTATGGCTATATAGTGTTTTACAAAATTATAGTTTACACGGCTATACAAAACTATGATATACAATTTTCACAGTACCATGATATTCAAATTTCAAAACCATAACATACAGATATTACAATTTATTTAGATCAATTTATTACAGCGTTATCGTTAACACGGTTTATTACAGAATCATAGAAAATAGTAAAATATATGCATATTACAGTATTATATAGTATCAGACCCTGATGGACCAAATCAGATAACAGAGCACGGTACCATAGGTATTAGAGTTCAGAGTGCAACCACACATCTCAAATAGAGTGTGGAATTTATGAGTAGTCGATTGTGCCTTGGGAGAGACGAGGACTCCCTAGTAGTCTAGGTTGAGGCGGCCAATCTGATGACAGAGTTTTTCAGTTGACTTATCCTAGTAGGCCAACCAGTGTTAAGTCCAGCCAACGGGCCGCAGAATCCTATCATGAGGAGTTAAATCATGACATACAGTTATCCATCCAAGGAAGCTTTCACAGTTATATATATGTATATAGATTTTTCGAAAATAGAAAGTTTATATATATATATATATAGTAGCTAAAAGTATGATTAAGTAGAAAGTTAATAAACACTTGTACTTTAAGTGAGATAAGTGTGAGTTATGATCTATCTTATCTTTATATGTTATCTCAGTTACAGCCTGATTAATAAATATGTTGCTCACGTAGACTCATTTGCCACACATTGGTAATAACATATTTCGTCTTATTAAGATTTGTCTCATCCCAGTATTTATAAACATTTCAGGTGATCTAGTTAGATGAGCAGATCAGGCTCGAAGATAGAGGAGACCCTTGTACTGTCATATTTGTAGGGTAAGTGATTTTGGGAGATGTATTTTTGAGTAGTTCCTAGGGGATCTAGTGGATGATTTGGGAGAGATGTGTATGTATGTTTGGAAATTACTGAAACTCTAGTATTGTAATTATGGTGATGTAATTTATGTTTTCCGCTGCATAGGTATTTTGTTTCTATGAATAGGAATTCTCAATGTCCTCTTTGGGGCTAAGACATTATAGTAGATTTTATAAAAGGTATCATAGTAATATAATTTTACAGTTTATATAGAAAAAAAATGGTATGAATTTTTGGGTCGTTACAACCCATATGTTCCTTAAGGGTTATCCTATCTGAGTTCCTCTTGACTTTATGCTTACCTTATCATTCAACTCTCTAATTGTTTCCCCATGATTTTGGATCTATACCAAGTCTTGTAGTAATAATGAAAAATCAGTTTGGGATGCTCAATTCTAACTATTTATATAGCTTTTCTACATAACTATTGAGCTGTACCGAACTACACCATGTGATTCTTTCACTTAAGTGGCAAGATGGGAGTGCAATCCTAACTAAGATACTTATTATTTACGTGAATGATGCAAGAATTCTTGTGGATGCAATGCATGATCTTAGCATTCACATGGTTAAACTTACTAAGCTAATTTTTACTCTCTATCTACTTTAGTCATAACTACCAGAGCCTTGTTGGCTCTCTAAACACTATCAGACCTTAAACTTTTCTTCTATAAACACTGTCGTAAGATTTCCCATATACCTACTTATGATACTACTAGAACCAGGGAAAAATTTATGTAGGTGGCTAGAATAAATGAAACCACATGTAACAAGTTGAGGTATTTGAACCATATATGCTAATTATTCAACATGAGAGTAGGATCAAAGGTTTTTATTAATACTGATATAGTTTCAAAGTATGTTACTCATTCTATTCTTTGTATTGATACTTCTCTTTAATCCTAAATGCAACAATGACAACAAATGTGTGAATGCAAAGAAACATTGAATAGATTAAGCATTAAATGAAGGATGAAACTCCTATCCCAAACCATGCAGGTTTTATAATCACAATATCTAAGGCTCTATCCTAGGGAACCAAAGTAGTGGTGTGCACATGAGGTTGGAGCTTTATATCTTATTGACCAAAGGTTCCCAAAAAGCTTCCAATCCTCACCTATATCAGTTCATAAAGGTTATAAATTGAGCAACTGACTCGTAGGCCCATTCGAAGACTTTTGCATCATAAGAACTAACACTACTACACTCCTATCTAGTCTTATAAGTGTAAATTCAAGGCACTAGGCTTGTGAGAGAGTGTGCTCAAAAGAGGTTTGAATCCTCACTCAACGAATCAGCACGTTTATGATTGCATACAATTTATCCATTCTTATAATAAAAATATTATGAAGCTAACTCAAAATTATTATGTACAATCAAAAGAAATTATGAAATTAATCCTCAATAAAAGGAAATTATTCAAATATATCTACTATTCACACACTAATTAAGAAATCCAAAAGTCATTTAACTAAAGGCTCAACTCTCTAAGTGTCCCTAGTGGAGTCGTCGCCAAGCTGTTGCAATATGTGGATTTGTGAGATCCAACGCCCCAACTTGGGAATTGGCGAGGGAGAGATATTAAATATTATTTATCTAGAATAGGTTTATTGAAGTCATCGCTAACCTATTATTTTCCTAGATGTCATTAGTTCACCTAATTACTACCTATCAATTAGTCTATAAGCTAACCTAAGGCCAAGAAATCAGTAGTCTCAATCTGTTTTTTCCAAAGTTGAGTTTAGGAGTTTGGTTATGCGAAGGGAAGGTACTAGCACCCCCTACACACCTATTTTATGAATAATACCTAATTAACCAAGGATTATCTTACATCGAATCAAAAGATTTTAAACAAATTTTAATATGTGATTTTATTAGCCTTTTAAACATTCAATTCCTCCATATCCATCTCGAAGTCCATTCAGGAATCTGGAGTTCATCTCACCTCGAGAAAACTCGAGGCAACACAATTTTCCCATCCTTGAGCACCCGCTCAAGAAGTCAAAATAAGCCACAAACATTTTCTTAATTTATATGGAATATTTTAGGATTTTTTTAAAAAATAATTTTCTCTTCCAAGGGCATTTTGGTTATCTTAAAAAATTCAAGCATTTCTAAAAATGTCCTTTTTTTTGGGGGGGGGGGGGGGGGGGGGGGTTTCAACATGGTAATATTTTCCATAATTATTGACAAAAGAAGCAAAAGAGAAAGGCAAAAACAATGTATGTATGTGTATATATATATATATATATATATAAGTGCTACAACTAACAACTATAATAATATATACACCACATAGCTTTTAATTTCTTTTTATAACATCGGGTGTATTGGGCTTACGCGTCATACTGATCCCATGCCTACACCAACAGTGCCCTCCACCAGCGTAGGAGGTAAATCGCGATTATGAAAGACAAGTGGTAGAAATTGAACCCAGGATAATCTTCCCAACCCGACCCCATGGCACATATCACTTATCACATAGCATTTAATCCTTGTATTGTTTGTAGCTTTCCATATTGTGTCACGCAAAAATTCTCTCATTCCATGCAATTTAAACACATACGTTTACAATCTCACATGAACACACTTATAATTCCTACACTGACATTTGGTCTCTACGCATTTCCCACCCACATAGCCAATATCTTACATGCATGCAAAATTGGCTATTATCAACTCTATGTTCACAAATCACTGGCCAGCAAACAATAATCTCAGCCACTAATGTCTTATGTCTCAACCTCCT
The DNA here is from genome assembly GCF_029873635.1 of Malania oleifera. Taxonomy (NCBI): domain Eukaryota; kingdom Viridiplantae; phylum Streptophyta; class Magnoliopsida; order Santalales; family Ximeniaceae; genus Malania; species Malania oleifera. The sequence continues at coordinate 67,577,179 of NC_080421.1, read as the reverse complement.
TTTCATGCATTTTTCTTAATTTTAATTGTCGATGGCTTGCGCCTATCTCGGACCTTAGCCCGACCCAATTTCTGCATGGTTCCTGGCTATCACTGCCATCACAGTAGAGTCCTCAGCCACATTTATTTATTGATTTTAATTTATTACCCATAGGCTTCCTCACTCTACATCTTATCTCTCTCTCTCTTTTATTTTTATTGCCTCCAAGGCATGTAAATTTTTCAAGTAGATCCTAATATAGATATGATTTTGAATTCGCTGAAACACAGCAAATGAGGTGTTCCAACGCATAAATTTTAGAACATATAACAATATAAAATCATTTAACACCCTAATATCATCAATAGTAAACTTAAATGAAAAAACTAAATAAGACAATAGAGAGATACGTACCCTTTGTTGCACTTACAATGGGGTATCTTGAATAAAATAACTAGAGATAAAAGCACCAAAATAAAATTCCTGTGATGAACTAGTCCTTGAAAATTTAACACAACGATTACATAAATCTTCTCTAATACTCAAAGGCTTCTCCCCTCCTTGTATGTGCCCTCCTTTTTCTTCTTCTAGTTCTCCCTTCTTTCTTCTCTTAAGGGACATTTAAAAGCACAAGGACAAGCATTCCAAGGGGTGATCAAAGGCTTTAGTGGAGCCTTAGGAGCGTGCTCATGGGGAATAGTCCTTGCTTGCTTCCAATCCCTCCCATAAATACCTTGGGAGGGCTCCATTTTAAAAGCAAAGTGGGACTCTCCTTCAAGCACAATTTGAATTTGGTCAAAACTGGCTTTGTGTCAAAATTGGTTCAAGTCCAAATCGGTTTCGGGTTGAAGAAGTGATGAGACTCACAAACTGAGTTAAGGTTGAATCGTACAAATTAAGGTCCAATTGCCCCCTAATTAGAAAATTGAGAGTTTGATTGAAGCCCAATTTGTGGGTCCAGCAAGAATGAGTGTCGGGATCCAAAACCAACAATTAGATGACAATTTCAAAATTCTATATTTTTTCAAATTTTTTAAATTTTAAATTTTAAATTTTTTGGACTTTCACACCATGCAATTTTGAATTTACAATTTAGAATTTTTTTTTTCATTTTTGAAAAAAAGGTGGATTTGGTTGTGTCTTGTGTTTTAATAAATTGATAGCTAGTTAAAATGTGGTGTTAAGAGACTCAATTGAAACTAGGGCAATTGAAGATATTCTTCAAAGTTTCAAGGATATTAACTGGGGCAGTTTTGAAAGAGATGGATAGTCATTTTCAAGAAGTCGTTCTTCTACACTCCAATATCTTATTTACTCATGAAGAATAGAAAAGGTATTGTCAGAGCTATCAACAATGATTTATCATACCAAATTTTGCCTTAACCCTAATTTCCAATAATCCTTCATTTCCCTAATCTCATCATATGAAATTCCAAATTCAAATTACTTACAAGGTGTTTAGCAACATTAGTGACGATAAGAAGGAAAATACAAATGATGTTTTGAAAACGTAGATGAACTTATATAAAACAAGAAAAAGTTTTGACCATTATGAGAATTCCAAGAAGGTGCTTGAAAAAAATAATGATTAACTCATGGGGGGAATTTATAGCCCTCTTATTGGAGTTTGGTCAAAAATGACATTTTATCCTTTTCTAATATCTTAATTCATTAAAGTTAGTAAAAAATGAGCAGTTGTCAATATTCAATTTTTAACCAAGCGACTTTGACCCAATAAAGATGCAAAAAATAAAGGAATAGAAGGAGAAAAACAAATTTTCACTAAGCAGTTGACTGACCTCTTAGGGCAGTCGACCGGCCCTCCCTCATCCATATTTTGGTACCATTTTGCAAGTGATTGACTAACCCCTCAAGGCGATCGATCAATCACCTACAATATGAATTTTTGACTTGTCTTCACATGATCAACTAGAAATTTTAGGTCACCCACATGTCTATTTGTGCCACATTTCAAGTACCAGCCATTAGCAGTTAATTGATTAGTAGTTATTGGCAGCTATTAGCCTTAGTGGCTATATGATCCTAATTGTCATATTTTGATGATTACAACCCATCAATGCTTCTAAGTCACTAACATTTGCATATCAAGTTATGATAGGTCCAAGTGGCGAAATCATGAAGGTACAGGTTAAAATGTAAAGATCAAGTGAATACCCAAAAAATAATAGTAATAAAAATAATAAAGAAAAGGTAAAAGTTGGTTTGGAACAGGACCAAACCATTGACGGATTGGGAGAGTCTCTGGAAAATCTTCAACGATTTTGAGTGCGTAGGGTTCTGTGAGGCCAAACCATCGACGGTTTTAGCAAGTTCATAAAAGTCGTCAACAATTTTGAGTAACCACGGCAGAGTAACAGTAAAACGGAGAAAAATGGGAGGGTTAAAAACCCAAACCGTCAACGGTTTGGGAAACTATCGACAATTTTGTCTAGCAGTAGCTTGAATATAAAGCATCCTCAAGCTCATTTTTATTAAGGAAATCAAATCTCTCTCTCTCTCTCTCTCTCTCTCTCTCTCTCTCTCTCTCTCTCTCTCTCTCTCTCTCTCTCTCTCTCTCATAAAGGCTACTGCCAGCTGTCTCTCACTCCTCAATTGCTTGCTCGATTTTGGACCAAATCAACTAATAAATGTGATTTCAGGATCCCGGCGGCAATTTTCTGTAGTTTAACTAGAATAATTTCGTAAACTAGGCATTTTAGGTACCACTCCAAAATCAAGGTAAGTTATTTTTTAAATTTAGTAAATTATTGGAAATATGTGGGCTTAGGAAAGTTGAATGGTTGTTATTTTGGGGTTAAGTTGACTAGATTAGGGTTTATGAATACAAGGATTTTGTGTGTACGTCGAAGGCATGGATTAGGATCCCTACGGGCTTTTCTTCAAGAATCAAGTAAGGGGATGGATTAAGTCGGGTATTTTCAGGGAATTCATTGTTTAATTCATAGTATTTATTTACATAAATGATATATATAATTTTTCAGAATATTCAGGTTTATGAGAACTTTATTTGTGATTTAAGGCATGTTTTGGGAAATTCTGATGTTTGAAGTGAGGAAACCCTAGAAACATATTTAATATTATTTTATAGCAAAATATGCTTTTACATGACAGATAGTATAATACAGAGTAGCATTCATTTTTGTGGCATGAGTATAAATATTTTACTGCAAATATTGGCTTGTCAGAATATTTTATGAATACACAGAACAGCCATGATTCAATAACAATTTTTAGGAAAACTATAAACAATATAGAAATTATTATATTTTCAATATATTGTGATATTTCAATCGGCCTAGATGTCTTGACTAGAGATATTTATAACAGTTGATTCAGAAATATTATTATGATAGACATAATATGACAATTTAATTTCATTCCCTGATATGATAGACTTTGCATGAATGATTAGAAATTATAAAAATACTGGCATTGTTATAGTATGTGTGGGAAAAGGTTCTGGGGGACGGCGATACGTAACGCCCTGGTGATGAATTACAGGAAAAAGTCCCGAGGAAGGGCATTTCCTAACACCTCGGTGATGATGATTACAAAAAGGGTCTCAAGGAATGATGATACGTAACGCCCCGATGACGATTATAGAAAAAGTCTCAGGGGATGGCAATACGTAATGCCCCGATGACGATTATTGAGAAAGGAAAAAGGGGACGGCATTACGTAACGCCCTGATCCTCGAGACTTAGCCCTAGGCCTTTCTGATATGAGGGACGACGATACGTAATGCCTCAGAGGAAGTGCTCAACGTGTGTGGTTGGATTGAGGGACGAAGATACATGACGCCTCAATCTCAGCGAATGAGAACTGTGAATGGATTATGTAAAGTGTAGATAATTTTCATGTATACAGAAATTTATTATTATACTATATGCTTATGTTGAGTAATTAAATATGAATTACCAGATTTATAAGTATGAGTATAGATTTCCTAACTTATCATGTAGACACTCGGAAAATTTAATTATGGAAAATAATAAAGGAATGAAGAAAGGGAAAATTTTAAAAAAAGACAGTAGGCTTCGTCGACAAATCCCCTGTTTTTGTCGACAAAGGTCCTTTTGTGGTTCATCGATAAAGTTCAGGCATCGTCGATGAAGAGATCCCGAACAAGAAAAAATTTCAGGTTTTAGGGTTCGCCGACAATGTCCTTTTTTTCATCGATGAATGTTCTTCTACAACTCGTCGACAAAGACTGCACTTCGTTAACGAGGTGTGCCGAGTCATTGACTTGTAAAAAGGATTTATCATTTCTTACTCATTAAGATAACCTAATTCCTCACTTTCTTTCTTTAAAAAAAAAATGACGCTCCTTACCTTTTCTCTATGATTTCTCGTCGTTCATTGCCTGATTCGACAATCGAAAGCAGCTACGAGAATCTAAGGGAAATTCTCTACAAGTCTAGTGGAGTGGATTTTTGAACGGGGTCTTTCCAAGCATTAGCCCAAAGTTGAGGTAAGTGTAGAAATAAGTCGTTTATCTAGTATTTGATTATTTAAAAGGGGTGAAAGGGCTTGGGGATGTATAATAATTTTTGATCTGGGGCTTGAGTTGATAAACTAGGGTTATTGAATTAGGGTTCGGGTGAGCACCGCAAGCATCATTTTGGGGTCCCTACTGGCGTAGTTTAGGAAACTAGGTAAGAGGAATAGATTAAGCTAGTAGATTTGTAATTTCACCAGTTAAAATGGAAATTATTTGGGTATTTATATGATTATCATACGAGTATTGAAAGTCAACGGTTTGAACTGAGATTTTGAGCGTAGAGCTGTGTTATTAGTTATTATTTGCGAAAATGGAATGATTAAAGTAATGATGTGTATTTTTAGTAAAACGGATGATGAACCTAGGTTGGCTTATTATTTTTTATGATATAAATATGTGTATTATTTAAAATGTGTGGCATGAGTAAAATGAATATATTGAGTTGGGTTGTGATACATGTATGACATGTTGGAAATATGAAATGTATGGGGCTTATACTGCATGTGAATTGTTTAATCAGAGCAAGATGTGAATGTGAAATTGCAACATATGATTTGAGAACTCTAGTGGACCATAGTATGCATAGTACTGTTGCGCGTGATTTCTGCAGAGTTAGTGCACCCACACATCTTAGAAAAGGTATAAAGACGGGATGGTCGATGACTTACTCGAAAATGAGCAGCTCGGAAGCTATCCCAAGTATAGGAATTCTGTCGTGTAATATTAAGCCCAAGGGTTAGATCGTCTCCTTAGGGAATGCGTTTTAATCTCAGATTTTACGTCTTTCCAATCGAAATTAAAAAGGTACTGAACTCGGTTCAGATTTTGGGTATCTTCACAATTGTTAATTTTACTTTTACCAAATTAAATAACACGCAAATTAAACCCTAGAACTAGCATACATTAATTTAAAAAGCTAGAATGGAAACCCTAACCTACTTAAGGAAACATCGGAGCACACACTAATTAAAGATGGTAATATTGGACATGGAATTAAAAACACCCAAAGGAAACTCAATCAGATTCAAAGCATACAATAAAAACCAAGACTTTAACACAAAGCAAGAACTCGAACCAAAATAAAATAAAAACACGAACAAAAACCTAAATTTAAATACTAACGAAACACAATAAAAATGCAAACTTTGATAAATCTGACCGTAATTAAACCGAGCTTCAAAAAAAACTAAAACTTGGGAAACTTCAAAACAAAAACAATATTTTTTTTCTTTTTTTTCTTTTTTAATAACCAAACCAAACCTTAACAAAATTAACTAAAGGACTCGAACAATAATTAAATCTACCACCGAAAACAATAAAAAAAACAATTAATAAATAATTAACCACTACAATGATGATAAAATATTTAAAATTCAAAATCTTGTCTTTTCAAATAACTTCAGCAAATAAATTAAAATAGTAGCATCCAACTTAATATTGAAAGAAATAAAGAAGAGAGAGAGAGAGAGAGAGAGAGAGAGAGAGATGCTCTGGCTGCTGGTATTGTTGAAGTTAGAAGAACAGAGGCTGGTGAAGCTTCAAATTTTTGATGTTCTCAGGTGTTGCCGCAGGCTGAGCAGCAAGAAGGGGATGGTGGAATAGAAGCTACTGCATGCAGCTGTGCAGGTTGGCGGCTGGTACTGCTCTCGGCTGTGATGGAGGGCTCGAATGGTGCAGCATAGCTGTAGCATGTCACGGCTGCTACAGGTTGCTGGGAGTGGTGGCGCTGCCATGTGGAGTTGCTGGCCGAGGCTGCTGTGGCCTGCTGGTACTCGGGCTGCTATGGCAGGAGGGGTTCAGGGGAGAAGAGACAAGGAGAATAAGAGAGTGATTAGAGAGGGACAATAAGAAAAATAGAGAGATAGATTGAATGAGAGAACAAAGGAACAAAGTAAGAGATAAGAGAGAGCAAAACAAGCAAAAGAAAAGAAAGAAAAGAATGGAAGAGAAGAGAATGGGAGAGGGTGCGCGGGGGCAAGAAGTAGGGGAGCTTAAATAGGAGGCATTGGGTGCCCTAGACCCGGATGGCACTGACCCGACCCGGCCAAAGCACGTAACTCATGCAAGTTTCATCGTTTATATGTGATTTGAGAGCAGTATACTCACATGAAGTAAATCAGTGGCACATTCATAGTTAATGCAATCATATAAGTTCGAGTATAAACAGGTAAACTCTCGAGGTGTGTGTGATGTGTGTGACTCAGTATACCTAGGACGCTAGTGGACACCTACAGAACGGTCGCTTTGACTCGGCCTAACTGGTATACCCTCAAGAACACTCAAAGAAAATGGGTTCACTCATCATATGTGAGGAGGAGTGTCGCGATCAAACATCCCACATATTAAAAGGAACAACACTAAGTATATGGAGTGGACTAGTCTGGAAAGGATCTAGCCTATCTATGAGATGTCGGGTCCTTCACCCTAGCATCTTCTCACCTACTCGCCATATCCAACTGAGACCAACCTAGATCAACTCATTCACAAACTTGTCGTGAATACATCTGAGGAATTAACCAGTTGAAGAATCTTCGTACGTGGAAAATATGTGTCGTGTCCTTGACTTTTTGGGATATGTACGTGGACCAAGCATTAGCGTTTCATCTCATGCGCATGTGTATTTTTTGTTCTTTCTTCTACTCATTCTTCATTTTCTGTCTTTTTTTGATCAATTAGGGCAATCTTAACACTTCTTTTGTAATCTTCATACCATCAATGGGAATTGAGCTCGAATAAGAGTTCATGAATTAAGTCTATCTCTAGGGGTGGCTCAGCCTTCACATTTTGAGTAGGCTACAAGACCTAGGTTTCTTTCTCCCCACTAGGTATCACCTCTAGGCTAGCAAATAAAAAATAAAGACTAGTGTACAAGGAATCATCCAGAAAAAGAGAATTGAGTTTTATGAATTCTGATTTGATATTAATGCTCAAAAGAACGATAAATAACTCAAGGATATCTCACAAGGTGTCATAGTCGCCATGGGTGCTCTCTCAGTGCTCACAAGGAAACCCTAAGTGCAATGAATCACGTGAATGTGTTTTCAACCTCATGAGATGCCGTGTAAATACATGAAATTATATAACCAAATTAACATGAATGTACTACCAATCGATTCTTCATGGAGTCATAAGATCATATAAAGAGAAAACTACGCATGATTAACTCAAGTGTGTCATTCTTAAGTTATATGCAAGTATGCGAAAGGTATGAGTCAGTGTTAAGCATGGCATAGTGCAGTGTATTTCCTCAGTGCTCCTCCTTTCTTTCTCTCTCTTTTTGATTTTTTTTTTTTTGGTTTTTTGTTTGTTTTTTTTTTTAAATTAAAAACGCGGTACGTGTACGTGCACAGTGTTACATGCGAATGCTCACCCCCCCCCCCACCCCCAACTAAAGTGGAACATTGTCCTCAATATGAAAGCGCAGGGGAGAAAAAAAATTGTGCACGGTAAACAACTAATGGAAAAGTACTACTGACTAATGTAACAAGAAAGAAAAGGGAAAAACACAACTAAAACAAATAAACGATAAAAATAAAAATAAAATAAAAATAAAACAGTAGCATAGAAAGGTCAGAGGACTCCCCTAGGGTCTTGCAAAAGCCAGACCTCTTTGTCGACATCGAATGGGGTCATGAAAGGCTTTAGGCGCTGTCCATTAACTATGAAGTGATTGCCATTCTTCGGATCTACAATCTCTACCACACCATGAGAATGAACTTTTTCAACAATATACGGACCACCCCACCGGGATTTCAATTTCCCAGGAAACACATGCAGTCGGGAGTCATAGAGTAGCACTTGTTAAGAAGGGAAAAGTTGTTTTTCTTTGATGTTCCTATCATGTAGCAACTTCATCCGCTCCTTAGCCAAACGAGCATTATCATAAGCGTCCCGTCGAGATTCGTCAAGCTCGCATACCTGCAATTTTCTTAAACCTGTGGCAGCATCAAGTGAAAGGTTAATCTATTTGATAGCCCATAAAGCACGATGCTGAATTTCAATAGGTAAATGACAGGCCTTACCGTATACTAACCTGTAGGGAGACATCCCTAAGTTTGTCTTGAAAGCTGTTCGGTAGGCCCAAAGTGTATCAACAAGTTTTTCTGACCAGTCCTTACGATTAGGACACACGGTTTTCTCAAGTATCGTTTTGATCTCTCTATTAGCCAATTCAGCTTGACCATTGGTCTGAGGGTGGTAAGGGGCGGAGACTTTGTGGGTCACACCATATTTTTGCATGAGTTTTTCAAAAGGTTTGTTACAGAAATGGGACCCTCCATCACTAATGATTGCCTTGGGCATGCCAAAGCGTGCAAATAACTCTTTGAGAAAACGTATGACAACCTTGTGGTCATTGGTCCGACAAGGTATTGCCTCCACCCATTTAGAAACATAGTCCACAATGACCAAAATGTAAGAAAGCCCAAAAGAAATGGGAAAAGGTCCCATAAAATCAATACCCCAACAATCAAAAATCTCAAGAGTCAATAGGGGGGACATAGGCATTTCATTCTTGGCCGTAATTTTTCCTAATTTTTGACAGGCCTCTCATGCTTTACAAAAATTTTCAACATCTTTAAACATGGTGGGCCAGTAGAGTCCACCTTGTAATATTTTGGAAACAGTTTTCTTAGCAGCAAAGTGGCCTCCACATGTCCCACCATGGCAAAAATGCATCACGGAACTAAATTCATCATCTGGAACACATCTACGCACCAATTGGTCGGAACAATATTTGAAATGGTATGGATTATCAAAATAATAATGTCTTACCTTAACTAGGAACTTACGCTTGTCCTGGGTGAGCTAATGGTCCGGCATTCGGTCGGTGACGAGATAATTCACAATGTCGGCGAACCATGGAGCGCGTGACACAGCAAAGAGACGTTCATCAGGAAAGTCATCATTCAAGGGAGGGGACACCAGTACCTCGGGTAGCTGCAACCGAGAAAGATGGTCAGTTACAACGTTTTCCACGCCCTTTTTATCGCGTATGGTGATATCGAATTCCTGGAGGAGTAGAATCCACCTGATCAATCTGGGCTTGGCGTCCTTTTTTGCTAATAAATATTTCAAAGCAGAGTGGTCAGTAAAAATAATGACAGGTGCACCAATGACATAAGAGCGAAATTTTTCTAAAGCAAAAACAACAGCTAGCAATTCCTTCTCAGTGGTAGTATAATTTCTTTGAGCATCATTCAAAGTTCAACTGGCATAATATATAACCAACGGCTTGTTATCAATTCGTTGACCTAGAACAGCACCAAGAGCGTAGTTGCTAGCGTCGGTCATGATCTCAAATGGCAAGTCCCACCGAGGAGGTTGCATGATAGGCACAATAGTCAAATGTCGCTTTAGTGTTTCAAAGGCCCATTTGCTGTTGGAGATTGGATAGATGATGTCAGCAGCTAACAATTTTAGCACTTCATTTTTTACCACCTCTTTCATGGCTGGATTCAGCCTCCTTTGTGCATCTTGAACTGGTTTAGTGTCTCCTTCGAGGAAGATGTTATGAGTGCAAATGGAAGGGTCAATACCCTTGATATCAGTGATAGTCCATCCAATCGCTCCTCGATGCTCTCGAAGTACCTGCAATAATTTAGTTTCCTGTTCAAGAGTAAGGTGTGAAGAAATTACCACAGGGAATGTGCCATCTACTAGACCCAAAAAAGCATATTTCAGCTCGGCAGGCAATGGTTTCAACTCAAGGGTTGGAATTTCTTCTGCGGATGACTTCAGAATTTCTGGTAGGTCAATGGCCTCAAATGTAGGCTTACGCCAACTACTTGTATAACTCGCATCAAACATATAAGGACCACTATATGGGATCTTCTACTCGAATTCTAGCAATAATTCATCAATCCCTTCAAACTGTGCAAAAGAGTCATTTTCAAGTGCGGCATCGACGTCGAGTACCGACAGTAGTTCTGAAGTGTTTAAGTCGTCTATCACATCGACTGCATGAGTATCTACATCGTCACACCCACTTGACATCCTATGAGCATTAAAAACATTCATTTCCAGTGTCATGTTCCCAAATGTGAGCTTGAGGACTCCGCTCCGACAGTTAATCAGGGCGTTCGATGTAGCAAGAAATGGTCGCCCCAAAATGACAGGAGCCTGATAAATGGTGGAAACAGGCTGCTGCATATCTAAAACAATGAAATCCACGGGATAGTAAAATTTGTCAACCTGAACCAAAACATCCTCAACAATACCTCGTGGAGCCTTTACAGATCTTTCTGCCAACTGTAGCATCATAGTAGTTCTCTTCAATTCACCTAAACCCAATTGGTCATATAATGAAGACGGAAGTAGATTCACACTACTCCCTAGGTCAAGTAGAGCTCTCTCGATACGAGATTCACCAATCATAATAGGTATCGTGGGGGAGCCAGGATCTCTAAGTTTCTGTGGAGTCTGACTAAGAATCAATGCATTGACTTGCTCAGTTAAGAAAGCCTTTTTCTTCACGTTCAATTTCCTTTTTACGGTGCATAGGTCTTTTAGAAATTTTGCATATGCAATGATCTGCTGTATGGCATCTAAGAGTGGAATATTGATTTTTACCTACTTGAATCTCCATATGATACTTGTTCTTTTGTCCAAATGTCAAACGCTAAGGGTATGGTACCACAGGTTGGTATTCCTTAACTGGCTCATCCTTTTTATTATCTGACTTTGTTAAACTGGAGCTGGCCTCATCTAATTTTTCTTTTCCTTTATCTGTCTCATTTGTCACTTCAGGTGTTGACGTGGTTGTTTGTTGGTAAGTGGCCATTTTAGGACGAGGAACTTTCTTTCCACTTCACAAAGTAATAACTACTTTTGCTGACTCAAACGTATCCTCTGAAACATTGTGCACTGACTGTTGTGGCTGTCTATATACCTGGGGATTAGGCTGAGGCTGTGCAGGGAATTTTCCTTTTTCCAGAGTATTAAGCTGTGTACTCATCTTGCTTATGGCATCTTTCAGTTCTCCATTGGTCGTAACTTGCATTTGCATGAATTTCTGGAGCATGGTTGCCACCTGCGCTATACTATCATCTGAAGCTTTCTTTACTGGAATGGAGACTAATGCTGGTTGGAATCTTGGTGGTGCGTAGCTCCGAGAAAACTGTTGCGGTTGATACTGCGGTTGAGGAGCTACAACTGGATTGTATGTCGATTGCGGAGGCGATGCATATGATTGAGGTGCCTGCTGATATCGTGAAGATGATGGACCAGGCTGATCATTTCTCCATTGGAAGTTTGGATGATTCCGCCACCCCAGGTTGTAAGTGTTTGAGAGCAGCTGATTTTGCGTCTTGTTAACCCAATTTGCCGATGACACCTAATTAGATCTGCTCTCTTGCAACATAGGTAAGAATTGACAATCCTGAGGTCTGTGGTCTGAAGTCTCACAAATCGTGCAAATCTCAGCTTTCAACTTTTCAGATTCCATGACTTCCAATTTTTTAGATAACGCAGCTACAAGGGCCTGTAAGCTAGTGTCCTCTTTAACCTCATATCTGCCCCTGCCACTGATTGCTCGGATAGGTTGGCCAGCTACCGGCACCCGTTCAGGTCGTGCGATCCACTGCTGGGCACTCTCAGCGAGATAGTCTAAAAATGATAAGCCCTCGTCTGGTTCCTTATGGAAGAACATCCCATTGCACATAGACTGGACAAATTGTTTGCACACAGGGGTTAAAGCAGCAAAAAAATAATTCACAAACCTCCATGATTCGAAACCATGGTGCCGGCATATGTTCATCAAGTCCCTGAATCTCTCCCGACATGCCTGGAATGTCTCGCCATCTTTTTGCATGAACTGACTGATCTGCTCCTGTAGGTACTGAGTTCTCTGAAGAGGAAAGAACTTATGTAAGAACTCACGCTGCATTTCAGCCCAGCTAGTAATAGAGTTAGGGCGCAAAGAATTAAACCAGATTTTTGTCCTGTCTTTCAGAGAAAAGGGAAACAAACATAATTTAATGTATTCATCAGTCCCAGCCCTATTAATGAAAGTGGTGCAAACCATCTCAAAGTCTGTCAAGTGTTGGTACAGACTCTCAGAGTCCATCCCATGAAATTGGGGAATCACGGATAACATGCCATGCTTAAGAGTGAAATTTGGTGCATCTTGTGGTAACACAATGCATGAAGGTGTAGATGTGCGCGCAGACTGTAGAAAATCTTCAAGTGTACGTGGTGCATGTACAGTCATAGTTTCTTCAAAATAATGGCCAAACAGATTATTCAGCTCAAATTCAAAATCACTCGCAGGACTAACAAGTGAACAGTCAGACTCGGTGCTATGTGTATCCCTACTAGTGCTAGGTAAAAGTCTACACAATCGATTCGAATTATCTCAAACTCAGTGCATCAAATATCACAATAGCCAGCAGAAATCCACTAACACGGCAACAGACAAAAAAAAATAATAATTTTAATTTTTCAATTTTCAATTTTTTTCATTTTTTCTATTTATTTGAAAAAAAAATATCAAAAAAATAATTGGAAAAACGTAAAATTCAAAATTAAAACTGGCAATCCCCGACAACGGCGCCAAAAAACTTGTGTTAGAATTGATGTTTTCCCAAGAGGGGAGGTGAATTGGAATTTAAAACTTTTTCTCCTAGGTTAATCTATCCTACAACAGTATATACACAACCTAGGGTCTATCTATTCAATTTCCAAATGCGTAGATAAATATAATGTGAAATTTAAGTCATACACATCATTCACCCATAACATACATGTGCGGTAAATATAAAGTGCGGAAATATAAATGAACACACGATATGTTATCGGGGTTTGGTCAACCGTGCCTACGTCCCCGCCTCAAGCTCGCAAGCAGGAGGATTCCACTAATAGCTCACTTAAGGGTGGAGCGGCACCGTTTACAACCAGGTCAAATTAACACAGAGCTGACCTCAACCTTAACCAGGTCAATTAGCGGGGCTGACCTCAACCTACACGCCTTAACAGGACGACGCACCTAGCTTTCCTAATCGGGTCTAAGCCAATCCGGGACTATTCCAGGGCTAGTCTCCCTCTTTAGGCCCATGCCTAGAAATACAACCAAAGTGTATTACAATCAAATGGTACAGTGATTGTGCTTTCAAGTAAAGCAGATATTGTACCCAAATACGAGCAATTACAAACACCACAGTATGATTCAATATGTAAGCTCAATGTGGTCTAAGATGTCAACTCTCAAATAGATTTACTATCGTTGTAATGAGTACGTGAGAGTGCAAACCTAAATGATCTTTGTATCACAGGCTATTCAATCTATGTGCTTAAACAAAGATATTATCCAAACTTCATATATTTCAATCAACAAGTTTTCTTAATATATATATATATATATATATGTATATGAAGCTCTAGCAATGTATAAGTTTGGTTTGCAAAAAGAGTTTAATCTTTGTATTCATCTATGGATATAACTCAATGAATATTGCAACAAAGATTTTTCTCACACAAACAAATATCTCTTTAAAGATTTATCAAGACAAAGCACACTAGATATTTGAATGTATTTTGAAAATGTTTTGCAACCAAAAACAAATACAATCTTCTTAAGATGTTGCAATGAAGGTGCAAATCTTAGAAGATCTATCAAAGTCTTCTTAGGATAGACTTATTAACAAAGTCTCCTAAGAATACTTAGGTTTAGCTCTCAATGAAAATAAATCAATCAAATATGAATGGGAGAGCCAACCTATTAAATATAAACACTCAATCGACTTACAAAGGATTTAAGAGATCGAAGAAGGTAAGCATGAGTGAATGGTGATTGGATATGAGTATTATAGGATTTGGGATTTTTAGAGAATTTCTCTTAAATAATATTTTCAATCCCATAGCTAATTATCCCAAATGAACTCATATATATAGGCAAGGGAGAAAATATGACCGTTGGGGACCTATTGGTATTATTAGAAAAGTTTAATGACGTTTAAGACATTTTAACCCTGTTTAAAAAATTATTAACCGCGGTAAAAATAGGAGCAACCCGAGAGGTCCGGTCAACTAGAAATGGTTCGGTCGACTGGGACTCAAATGGCTCAGTCAACCAGGGGTATTTTGAACTAAGTGGCTCGGTCGACCAGAGAGGGCAATTTGCCAAATTTTTGAGGTTCGGTCGACCGGCCCCTTTTTGAACTGCATGGCTCGGTTGACCAAATCGTTGGGAATCCTCCCAAGACCCCTCGATCGACTAGGTCGTTGGAGTACAAATCTGGTCGGTCGACCGGGAGGTCAAACTGTTGACTCCTAGGTGGTTCGGTCGACCAAGGTCAAATGACCTATAAGGGCTCGGTCAACCGGGCCTAGGTCAAATAGTTGACCCGGACCGGTTTCGGTCAATCGGGCCAAATTGAACTGAATTGGCCGGTCGACTGAAAATGCACCAAGTGTGCATTTCGGTCCCGAATTGACCCAAATAAGTCTATTTCAAGTGCCTAATAAACATATGTGACATATGTGTGTGTCCTAAGGTCACTTAGGGTCCAGTTTGGAAACACCGAGAAAGTCCGGTGTCGGTCGACCGAAGGTGCACCCTAAGGTCCTATCTCATCCATGGTTCGGTTTGAGCTTACGTAGTAAATCATACATGTGATGTGCGTGAGCTTATTACAAACCGAATGCCCTAATTACTATTACAGACCAATATAAATATATTACAAAGAATATGATTTGGTCTTCAAGCTTTTCTTGCTTTGTGCACATCTTGATCTTATCATTCTTGATTCCTGCACAACAACTTGGCAATCATTAAATACCTGAGTATTTGTCATAATCAAAACAGGGTATGACCCATAGGGTCAACAACTTGACTCACTCGAAAATGAGCAGCTCGGAAGCTATCCCAAGTATAGAAGTTCTGTCGTGTAATATTAAACCCAAGGGCTAGATCGTCTCCTCAGGGAATGCGTTTTAATCTCAAATTTTACGTCTTTCCAATCGAAATTAAAAAGGTACTAAACTCAGTTCAGATTCAGGTATCTTCACGATTGTTGATTTTACTTTTACCAAATTAAATAACACGCAAATTAAACCCTAGAACTAGCATACATTAAATTAAAAAGCTAGAATGGAAACCCTAACCTACTCAAGGAAACATCGGAGCACACACTAATTAAAGATGGTAATTTTGAACATGGAACTAAAAACACCCAAAGGAAACTCAATCAGATTCAAAGCATACAATAAAAACCAAGACTTTAACACAAAGCAAGAACTCGAACCAAAATAAAAAAAAACACGAACAAAAACCTAAATTTAAATACTAACGAAACACAATAAAAATGCAAACTTTGATAAATCTGACCGTAATTAAACCAAGCATAAAAAAAAACTAAAACTTGGGAAACTTCAAAACCAAAACAATATTTTTTTTCTTTTTTTTCTTTTTTAATAACCAAATCGGACCTTAACAAAATTAACTAAAGGACTCGAACAATAATTAAATCTACCACCGAAAACAATAAAAAAAACAATTAATAAATAATTAACCACTACAATGATAATAAAATATTTAAAATTCAAAATCTTGTCTTTCCAAATAACTTCAGCAAATAAATTAAAATAGTAGCATCCAACTTAATATTGAAAGAAATAAAGAAGAGAGAGAGAGAGAGAGAGAGAGATGCTCTGGCTGTTGGTATTGTTGAAGTTGGAAGAACAGAGGCTGGTGAAGCTTAAATTTCTGATGTTCTCAAGTGTTGCCGCAGGCTGAGCAGCAGGAAAGGGATGGTGGAATAGAAGCTGCTGCATGCAACTGTGCAGGTTGGCGGCTAGTACTGCTCTCGGCTGTGATGGAGGGCTCGAATGGTGCAGCAGAGCTGTAGCATGTCACGGCTGCTACAAGTTGCTAGGAGTGGTGGCGCTGCCATGTGGAGTTGCTGGCCGAGGCTGCTGTGGCCTGCTGGTACTTGGGCTGCTATGACAATAGGGGTTTAGGGGAGAAGAGACAAGGAGAGTAAGAGAGTGATCAGAGAGGGACAATAAGAAAAACAGAGATAGATTGAATGAGAGAACAAAGGAACAAAGTAAGAGATAAGAGAGAGCAAAACAAGCAAAAGAAAAGAAAGAAAAGAATGGAATAGAAGAGAATGGGAGAGGGTGCGCGGGGGCAAGAAGCAGGGGAGCTTAAATAGGAGGCATTGGGTGCCCTAGACCCGAATGGCACTGACCTGACCTAGCCATGCATGGCCAGGTCACATCAAATATTCATTCAACTATATTTTTTTATTTTCTTATTTTATTTGTTCTCTGTTCATCACAAATCTGACTCTTTTAGAGCCTGTATCTCACAAAACTCAAAACACAAAAGTTGTAGATAATCCTTTCCTATTTTTCTAGAAATTTGAATCGTCTTGATCAGAGCTCATATGGAAAAGTTATGTATGAAATACGAATAGGTGTCGGTTTTGGTTCTCGGGAATTTTTCCTGCCACAAAAAATTACCAAAACTTCATAAATAGTGCAATAAAGTTCAATAATGATGATTTTGGCACTTTATTAATATATTGGATAATTTTAGATATTTAATTAAAAATATAAACCGTAAAGCTCGGGTTAAACGTTCAATTACGCAGTTTCGGCGCGTAATCAGTCGATTGAGCTGAGAAGGGTAGAGTCCCTCTAGAGTCTTGACCAGTATGGGAACAGCCAAGCTAACTTACAAACTAAAGTGGTTGTTACTAATTTAACTCTGGTGGGCCGACTAAGGTTAAGTCCAGCATACGGGCAACACAACCCATCATGGGGGGAAGCATGACAGTGATTATCCATCTGGCAGTGAGTTCTAAATTCATAATTGTAAATTGTAGTATTAAATGTATTATATATTGTAGTATTATATTTATTTTATATTGTAGTATTATATTTATTTAGGGCGAGGTAAACTCTCTGCTCGAGGGCTTGCTAAGAAAGGCAAGTGCCCTGATAGGTATCAAATGTAACCATACTAGGCTACAAAACGTATTAGGGAAGAGGGAAGCTACTTGTATGGGCAGGTAATCTTCCCTATTATCGGGAACCTTTGCTAGTAAATAATTGTGTGAATTTGTGTGAATATGACACAAACTATCCACCTGAGGACTTACTGAGTAAGGTAAGTGCCCTAATGAGTACTAGTTGTAGCCATACTTGGTTGCATAAGATATCAGAGTAAAGGGGTGCTACTTATATGGGCGGGTAATCACCCCAATCCTTGGGAAACTCTCGTTAATAAAATACACTACATGTGTGTGAATACAACAAAAAATGATTTCATAGATATGAATTAATTTATAATGATGATTATATTTTGTACACAAACCTCATGATAACCACACACTGGTGTTAATCTATTCCGTCTTACTGAGATGTGTCTCACCCAATATTAATTTCATCTTTTTCAAGACCTCCACGTGATCAAGCTTAGTAAGCTCAGGACTGGCCTAGCAGCATAGCATTTGTGTGTGTGTGTGTGTGTGTGTGTGTGAGAGAGAGAGAGAGGGTATAGACTCTCGATGTATATTTTTGGGTTTAGTTTAAGTTTTTTTAGATGTATATATTTGTGAATACTAGATGTTAGAGAATATTATTTTGGGATATATATATATATATATATATATATATATATATAGAACTCTAGTGTGTTATAAAAGACTTAGTTTAGTTTCCGCTGTGTAATTGACGTTATAGTATCAGATACAGGTAAATGGAACACGTGGCACCCAGGCCCCACCTGTCGGGTTTGGGGGCGTCACAATATCAGATACAGTTAATTATGTACAGTATATGTATATAATACATTAGAACTCATGTGCCACATACTGATGTTAACCTATCTCACTTATTGAGAGGTGTCTCATCTCATAAAATTCAAATATTTCAAGAAATCCAGATCGGTGTGCAGTGCGTGCTCCGAGATAAAGGAGTCTTTAGTACTTCCCTAGAATCAGGGTAAGTTTTTGAGTTGGGACATGGTTTATGTGTGACCCTAGGATATTCCATGGTTTCTTTTTGGGTTGTATATATATATTTATGGAGACCATAAAACTCTAGTATTATGTATAAGGACATGTTTATTATGTTATCTGCTATGTAGATAGTGTGTATATATGGATAGGTATATCCCCGATATCCATTCTGGGCCCGAGTTGATTTTGTTATTATGATATGGTATCAAAGTTTATTATTATGTGGAAAAAAATTTATATAGCCAAAATTTTGGGGTCGTTACAACTCACATGGAAGATTTCAAGCACATCCAATGGATCAAGTATGAATTCATATCTAATGGGGAGTGTTTAAGGTAGAATTGTTGTAACTCTTTTAGTATTGTTTCACGCAAACTTATTAAGCAAGAGTTGAGCAATTTGCACATGCATGCTAGTCTATATAGTATATAGATATCAATCATCATTTGAATGAAAAATATATCTTCATAGTTTTTACACTTATAATTTTTCAAAGTCAAAACCATGATTTATATGATGAAAGGGTCGCATATCCTAAACTCAAGTTTGTTTAGTAAGGGACAAAGGTTAAATGATCTAAGCGTTGAACACTTTAAAATACTTGGTCTAAATTGGGTTAAGATCATTTTTATGTACCTAAAATACAAGAAAATCAAAGATTTGAAGAAACAAGGAAATTCGTCGCCAATTTAATTTCCATGGGTGCATCAACAGTTTCAGGCATAAGCTAATTAGGAAAATAGCCTGAAACAAACCGTCCACAGTTTAAGGAAATCGTTAACGATTTGGTGGAAACTATCCACGATTTGAGGAAACCGTCCACAAAATTGTGAAACCTATGACAGTTTGTGTCAGGATTCAAGACCTAACAACTATAAAAGGACACAATTTTGCCTAAAAATACATGGCTTCCAACTTGTTCTAGGATCATTCTTTCATACTTCACATTTAGTGAACATTAATTTTAAGCACATTGCATCTTAGTTCATAAATCTAGTGCTCACTCTCTCTTTTACTCTCTAAACTTGTGTGTGATTCAATACTTGAGAGATAAGTGTGAGGATTTCTTTGTGTTGTAATTAGCTTACTCAAGAAGCATCATCTACATCTATCTTCTTCAAATTGTAAACGGTTCTCAGTGAACCTAGCTTGAAAACTCTTTGTGAGCAGGAAGGTATTTGTTCCCTTGGTGGTGTAAAGGCTTCTCCACCCTTAAGGAGTACATATAGTGGATTTGGAATCCTTGAGTGTGTCTCAAGGCATGGACATAGGCAAGGGGCCGAACCACATTAATATCGTTTGGTAAGTTTTTCTTCCTTATAATCTTTTATTTACATTTTTTGCATGGTTTATTTTATATATATTGGGATATAATCAATTGTATCTTAACAAGATTTTTATTTTGTAGAGAAAAGTAATAATCTGCAAAAGAGTCTATTCCCCGCCCCTCTAGACTCCACTCTAGGGACAACATTCGGTATCAAAGCAAGGCGCTAAATTTATTGGAATAACTTCTACAACATAAAAGATCAATGGCAGATATGGTAAACACTACATTTTCTTAAGGGTAATCTGTTGACTCTATGAATCCAATCCGGTTTTGATAATGAAAAATCACTTGGTATTTGATTTGTGCATTGAGTTTGTGAACATGAACTATATTAAGCATGCACGGAAGGATAATGAGTCATGGAAGTCACAAAGTAAAGCTAACAAATCTTGGAAAGATTCATGGAACTCAAAGAGTACAAGAATCAAGATGCAAGCGGCAAAGTTCAAGAACATCTAGGGAATGGGTATTTAGAACTCATGTACTTACATTTTTGTATGATTTAATTTGAGGCTCAACGTAACCTAGAATGATTTTAGGATTCATGCAATTCATGTACATCATTAGGAAACTTCCATGGACTTAGAAATGTTTTTAAAATCATGGAAAATTTGTTTTATAAAAGATCCAAGAAAAGGAGCAAAGCTGAATTTTAAACTAGAAAAGAAAAATTGAGAAAAAGGGGATTTGGTAGCCTGAACTCCACCTCAGTCACCTGAAGGATTTCTTCATGAGCCTAAAGAATTTCTTCAGAAGCCTGAAGATTAAGTTTAATAGCCTAAAGAATTAATAGGAAACACAGCAAGTTGGCCGAGGCACTTCGGTCGCCCTGACCTTGGGACCTGGGACCTCAGGCTCCTGAACTCACCACTTCAGGAGCCTGGCTCTATCTTTAGGTGCTTGGGCCTACATCCTAAGTTAAATTTTCAAAGGGTTATGGAACTTCGGTCGCCTGGGCCTTTGACCTCAGGCACCTGAACCTGCGGGAAACTTAAAATTGTGATTTTTATTAAACAAACTCACAAGCTATTTCCTTGATCCAATGGTTGAGATCAATCCTAAGGGTAAGACACTATATATTGAATATCTAAACCCTAGAACAAAGCTAAGACACACAACAAGAGAAGAACATATCTCATTGCAAGAATATAGAGAAACTTGTGCTGATTGTTATACAATTGCCTACACTTCATTCTTCATTCATCTTCTTTGGGCAAATCTACTTCAGAAATCAAAGGGCATTCATTCACTCAATTGATTTTCATTCTAGTACTGAGGTTTGATCATTCAAGTTATTATTTTTCAATAACTTCTCATCTCATTCCTTGTTCTTGATTATCGTTAGAAAAGCTTGATCTTGAGTGTGCTCATATATATAAGAATATTCTTTTTGAAAAGATCTTTACTTGAAAAAGTTTTTTAGCTTGGTTGATTGGTTTTTGATTCAAGAGTATATAAATATACATATATATTGTTCATAGAGCTTATTATTGAAAAACCTATTTTGATTAAAATGTTGATCTTGAAAGTGTCTATACATATACATAGTTATTCTAAATAAGATCATTACTTGATTAAGGTTGTGCAATTGATTGAAAGGTTTGATTCAAGTGTGCATTCAGTTATAGGATTCATATTTTATATATATTAAAACACTTGAGAATATATCCTTGGTATTCAAAAATATCTATCTTATTGAGGGATACTTTGTTTGGAAAACCTTATACTCAGTATTTTAATCTTTGAATTACATATCATATATTTATTTACATTTACCAAGATCGAGTTGTGATTAAATATTTTGAAAGAAAGCTTTTTGATATATATTGATAAAACATTCAAGATAAGGTTTTTAACAAGTTCACAATAGACATATTTGTGCCTCTTTGCAAAGTGAACTAGAACCCTAATATACTCCAAAGCATTTTAAGTATATCTTTACTTAGGAGTTTTTGGTTAAAAAGGGTTTGTGTGTTGAAGCATATTTTACATAAAATGATTGTATCATTTTCATACATTCATAAGCTTCAAGTTTAATCATATGTTAATGTGTTAGGAATTTGATTTGTACTCACACGATTTTGTTAGAAGCATTTTTGAGTGTTATTTTTCAGATTCTATAGTATACACGATTCGGTGTGTGAACCAGTGTGTGAGGAGAGAGTTGTATCTCTTGTAAGCAGCGGAGTAGGAGGGAGCTATGCCTCTTGTAAGCAGCGGATTGTAAGGGAAGCTCCATCCCAATTTAAGGAGCAAGGATTTAGTGAAATCCTTGAGTGGTTGCTCAAGGCAAGGACGTAGGCCAAGTCGCCTGAACTTCGTAAAAACCATGTTTGTCTTCTTTCTTCCCTTTACTCTTTATTTTCAGCACTGCATTTAAATTGTGTATATTGCATGTATAGGTTGGATAGCCTTACACATAAGTAATTGAGTAACAAGAATTCATTGGTAAATATATAAGAAGGGTTTAAGCGGTAAATAAGTGTCAAAGAATTTTTTAAATACCCAATTCACCCCCCTTCTTGGGATTACACCTGATTCAACATAATCCATGGATCGACCATCGAAGTTCAATGGGACTAACTATCCTTCATGGAAGAATAGAATGACCATCTTCATTCAATCATGTGATCTTGATATGTGGGAGATTATCACTAATGGAGATTTCTCCTTCATCAAGAAAAATGACAAAGATGAAGATATACCAAAGTCATGAATGGATTTGACAATGATGGAAAAGAGATTGGTATAACTTAACTTCAAAACAAAAAATTGTCATTAGTGTGCTTTAAGCGATGATGAGTACAATCTTATTTGTGGACGTGAAACCGAAAAAGAAATTTGTGACAAGCTTGAAGTCACGTATAAAGGTACATCCCAAGTCAAGAAATCTAAGATATATATTGTAGAGACCCGAAGAATTTATAGAAATTAAGTAAATAAAAGAAAAGAGAGAAAATTATTTTTCAAAAGGGACTTAGCAGGGTCTCGTCGACAAGCAGCCTTCTTGGGCTCGTTGACGTGGACTCGTGTCTCATTGATGAGAACTTATCGAGAGGGGTCTAGTAGAGCCTCAATTTCATCGACAAGGGTTATGAATTCGTTGACGAACTCCGTTCATGAACTCGTCGACGAGGTGACATGTCTTGTTGATGAATCCGCATTTTATAAATACACCAACCTTGAGATTTCAGCGTGAATTTTTGCATGAAACTCTCTCTCTCTCTCTCTCTCTCTCTTTCTCTCTCTCTCTCTCTCTTTCTCTCTAT
Source organism: Malania oleifera (assembly GCF_029873635.1). Taxonomy (NCBI): domain Eukaryota; kingdom Viridiplantae; phylum Streptophyta; class Magnoliopsida; order Santalales; family Ximeniaceae; genus Malania; species Malania oleifera. The sequence goes on along the minus strand of NC_080421.1, from coordinate 67,554,115 downwards.
AGTTTCAGCTTCAATACTCGCTGGTTCAACGATCAGAAGCTGCCACGCTACTCTTGGGAAGATTCTGTTCAAGTCTACTGGAGTAGTTTGTTGGTTAGGCCAACTTGGGCACCATCCTAAAATCTGGGTAAGTTGGTTATTATAAGTTTTATAAGGTATTTGATGTTTCTGGACTGAAGAAAATGCTCTAGATAGAAAATTACTGAAATTTTGTTGGGAAAAATGTAATTTTATGGTGTTAAACTGGGAACACCACAAGAGTAGACTTGGTTAATTTTATAAGCTTCTCAGTAAGTCAGGAAAGTGGATAAGTCAAGTCAGTATTTTTCATGAAATTATTATGAAATAAACAACATTTATTTTCAGGAAAATATGTATGTTATAGAACTATGTTTGGGATTACTGTTGTTGAACAGGGAAATGAATTGAACACATTTTATAAGAAAATATGAGTTCAGAACAAATTATGAGTTTAGAAGGCTACTTACATTTGTGTGGCATGAGTATAATATTTCCATGAAAATTATGTTATATTGAAATATTATGATTTTTCCAAGATAAGCATGTTATAGCAGTTTTCAGGAAAACCATAAAACGGTACAGGAACTAAAGTTTTATGAATATTATGTTGAACAGTGCAAGAATTTCATGTACAAGTATGTTATGATATGCCGGCACAATGGCCGTGATTTACATGTTATGATATGTCAGCGCAAATGTCGTGATTTTCATGTTATGATATAACGGTGCAAATGTCGTAATTATGCATGTTATGTCAAGATTTAAGAAAATATTATCATATCATATTTTACTCTAAAATATGAAACTGATATGTTTCAATATCATGAAATGTATTATATGTTATCAGAACCCGTATAGCTTAGTTTAGTTTCACGAAGCACGATATCATAGCTATATAGTCATGTTTATGTTTATGTTAGTGCTACCACACATCTTATGTAGAGTGTGGGAGATGACAGTTAATGTGGCTTTATGGGAGTGTCGTAGTTCTCCTGGTAGTCCGGCACAGGTGGAACAAGCCCATTGTACTTACACACCTATGTTTGACTTAGCATGGTCGGCCAGCTATTGCTATATCCCACCTTCGGGCTGCACAACCCTGTCATGTGGGGGGGGGGCAAGACATGACAACAGCTAACTATCTATCCTGGGTAATAATTCAAGTATGATATGGTTATACAAGATGATTTTTCAGTACATTAATTTAGTACGTTAAACTATGTTATGTTAAATCATGTTTTATTCAAACATGATACAACTGTTTATACCAGATATGAATTATGTACTTTTTATATGTATATCATGAAAAATACTCATGTTGCCACACATTGATATTAGTTTTTACCCTTACTAAGAGGTGTCTCACCCCAGCCATACAAACATTTTAGGAAATCCAGGTAGAAGGATAGATAAAGCTCCGCAGCAGTAGGAGTTGACCAAACTACCTAATCAGAAGGGTAAATAGGTGAGATAGGGTCAGATAGGTTTTTTGTGATTATGACCCTAGGTTACTTTTTGGGTCTTTTTGTGGATGACTGCATATATATAACAGATTCAGTAGAACTCTAGTATGGTTTCTAGTGTTTTATGACATGTATGTAATTTTATGTTTTCCGCTGCTTAGGTATTAGAGTTGTATAACAAATATATCCTTGGTACCCATGGGTCTAGGTTGATCACAACTGTAACGACCTGAAGAATAATGGTATTTAAATAATAAAAGAAAGGGAAATGGAAATTGGAAACAAAAGGAGGCAGTCGACGACATTGCCTTTTGGAAAGGATAAATCCCGAGGACTTTTTTAGCTCCTCGTCGATGAATACAGCGGACTCGTCGACGAGGGTTGGAGTTCGTCGATGAACTTTCTACAAGACTCGTCGATGAGGTGACGTGGCTCGTCAATGAGGAAATACCGAGGGGATGACTTTAGGGCTTCTGAATTTTGTTGACAAATTTTCTCTTGACCTTGTCAACGAGGTGACGTGGCTCATCGACGAAGGCCACAGTTTAAATAGGCCTAAAATTCATTTTTGGTCAAATTCATTTTTTGTGTTAATGCCGCTGTACGGAGTGGTGCGAGATTGGATGGTCGATGTGGTTTTTAAGAAGTGTGTGAGTGCCCCTGGTGTACGGACTAGGTCAGGCGGACCCATTAGACTTACAGACTATACTTTTGACTTGGTAGTGGTCGGCCAACCATTGTCAGGTCCCGCCTTCGAGCCACACAACCCAATCATGTGGGGGTAATACATAACAACAGCCAGCTAACCTACCAGGAATGTTTTTGTATTATATTTTATGAGATGAAATATGTTTATGAAAATGCAGTATGTTTTGCCATGTTTTGATGATATATATATTTTCCTAGATTTGAAAAAACAGTTACTGAATATGTTCTATATGGTATATGTATAACACGGAATACTCATGTTGCCACACAGTGGTATTAGTTTATTTCCCTTACTGAGAGGTGTCTCGCCCCAAAATTTTATAAACTTTTCAGGAATCCCTGATAGGACAGCGAGTAAAGCCTCGCTGATCTAGTATGGTAGATCTGCCCTTCTAGAAGGGTAAGTGTTTTGATAGGGTCGGATGTATTTTGTCGGACAGCCCTAGATATCTTTTGTGTTGTGTATCATGTACATATATATATATAGAGTGATTGTAGTAACTCTGGTATTGTGATGTATGGTATAATGAAGTGTTTGTGATTTATGTTACCTACTGTGTAGGCTTCCGTGATGTATTTCTGATGTATCCCTGGTACCCATGGGTCCAAGTGGATTATGATTTATTGAAATTGGTGATATTGATTTTATTATATTTAAAAAAAATATATGGAAATTAAGCAGGTTGCCACAATTTGGTATCAGAGCCTAGGTTGCTAGGTTATGTAAACTTTAGAATGCAACAGAAACAATACCAGAGTTTAAGAAATGATTTAAGGTTTTGTTCTATAGTCTAGAGGCAGGACTTCCATGGTAGTTTCTGTGTTTTTCCGTGGGTGACGATTTCAGGAAAACCATAGTAAGCTATTGTCGAGTTATGTTCCTAGAATGTAGGATTGGGAATTAGAAATGAGTTAGAAATGTTGAGATAAGTGGTGAGGATAGGTCGGTAAATTATAAGGATAGAATTTCTAAGTTGTGTTTGTTGTTTCCAGGATGGATCCAAGAGGAAGTAGTGCCCATGCGAGTGGCGGTGAGGGAGCGGGACCATCAAGTGCAGCTGGAACCGATTCTGATGCGGTATTACGTAGCGTGGCTCAACAGGTTATGGCTGAGATCTCTAGAAGCTCAAGGGAGTAGAGTGGTCCATCTGCAGGCCATGGGTGCACTATAGAAAAGTTTAGGAAGATGAATCCTCTAACATTTTCAAGTGGGATTGATCCTGCAGCCGCCGAGAACTGGTTGCAGGAGACTAAGAAGGTTTTGGCCGTGTTCCAGTGTACTGAGGAACAGAGGGTCCTCTTTGCCACCTATAGACTGACAAGAGAGGCTGAGAGGTGGTGAACTGTGATGAGACTATTGGAGCAGCAGAGGGTCACTCCAATAGCCATGCTATGGGACCAGTTTAAAGAATTGTTCTTTGATAGGTATTTTCTAGCTACTGTCAGGAAGGCTAAGGTAGAAGAGTTCATGAACCTGAAGCGGGGACAGCTATCCATCCAGCAGTATGCAGCACGTTTCATCAAGCTCTCTCGTTTCGCCCTGTATATTGTTCTTGATTAAGTAAAGAAGACGAGGCAGTTTGAGAGAGGCTAGAGGCGGAGCATATTTAAACAGCTTCGGATCCAGGATTTTGCTGAGTTAGTCGACAGGGCAGCCTTGGCAGAGATTGGTAAGCGACTTGATGTAGAGAAGCAAATACAGAGGAAGAGATCTGCATCTATCGGCTACCAGCAGGGTCATAAACTGGGTCAGTGGAGGATAGGAAACTATGGTAGAGGTTGGAGCCAGGAGATGGGACGATGTGAGGTGCAGGCAGGGCAGGGTCCTCCAGTGTATTAGACTTGTGGTAGGAGGCACTGGGGAGAGTGTCGAGCTGGTGGTGTGGTGTGTTATCACTGTAGTAGATCAGGGCACATGGTGTGAGACTACCCTACCCCACCAGATGCAAATCCAGCTCCCAGACCATACCGGGGAGGTTATCAGGCGCCACGTGGGGGCCAACAAAGGAATACGACTCCAGCTAGGGTGTTTACTCTTACGCCGAGTGAGGCTGAGACGGCAAATGACGTGGTGACAGGTATGATTATTATGCTTTCTTTTAAAGTTATTGCATTGTTTGATTCAGGAGCTACACACTCGTTTGGTCTTTGGGGTGTGTTAAATTATGTGGAGCTGAAACACAATCATTAGATATTGAATTGTTGGTATCTACACCGACTAGGTCAGTAGTGAGGTGTAGTAGGGTGCTCCAAGGTTGTCCAGTTGATATTCAAGGAAAGACTTTGTCTGCTAATCTGATAGTGCTAGAAATGCACAGGTTTGATATTATATTTGGCATGGATTGGCTAGCAGCTAATTTTGCCAGCATAGATTACCGAGCATGAGAAGTGATATTCAGATCTCTGGGGGAAGCAGAATTCAAGTTCGTAGGGTTGCGAGTGCAATCCCCGCCTTAGCTAGTTTTAGCTATTCAGGTCAGAAGACTACTGCTAAGTGGTTGTCAAGGGTTTGTGGCTATTGTGAAGGAAATGTCAGAGAATGAATTGAAACTTGCTAGCACACCTGTAGTAAAGGAGTTTACAGATGTTTTTCTAGACGAGTTACCAGGCTTGCCACCCGATCCTGAGGTAGATTTCCCTATTGATCTACCTTTCGGCACAACGCTGATTTCTAAAGTACCTTATCAGATGGTGCCAATAGAATTGGCAGAATTGAAGAATCAGTTGCAAGATCTCCTTGATAAGGGCTTCATACAACCTAGTGTATCTCCGTAAGGAGCTCCAGTTTTATTTGTGAAGAAGAAAGACGAGACTATGAAGATGTGTATAGACTATAGGGAGATTAATAAAGTGACAATCAAGAACAAGTATTCTCTACCCCGTATCGATGATTTGTTTGACTAGCTCTAGGGTACACGGGTGTATTTGAAGATTGACCTCAAATCCGGCTACCATCAGGTAAAAATGAAAGCAAAAGACGTCTCGAAGATGGCCTTCAGGACTAGGTATGGGCATTACGAGTTTCTTGTTATGCTGTTTGGTTTGACGAATGCTCCTGTGGTATTTATGGACTTGATGAACAGAGTCTTCCACCAATACCTAGACCAGTTTGTTATTGTTTTTATTGACGATGTATTGGTCTATTCGAGGAGCTATGAGGAGCATGAGATGCACTTGAGGCAGGTTTTGCAGACACTTCGGGAAAAGAAGTTGTACGCCAAGTTCAGTAAATGTGAATTATGGCTTGAGAAGGTCGTGTTCTTGGGGCATGTTGTATCTAGAGATGGTACTTATGTGGATCCTAAGAAGATTGAAGTGGTAGTGAATTGGGCTAGACTGAGAAATGTCTAGGAGATCAGGAGTTTCTTGGGGCTAGCTAGCTATTACCGTCGTTTTGTCAAGGGGTTCTCAGCTTTATTAGGGCCTCTAACATGACTGACTAGAAAGAATACCATATTTGAATGAGATGACAGCTGTGAGCAAAGTTTTCAGGAGCTGAAGCAGAGGTTAGTCACAGCACCTGTATTAATAATCCCATCTGGGGGTGAGGGGTATACTATTTATAATGATGCGTCCTTAAAGGGACTTGACTGTGTATTGATATAGCATGGCAAGGTGGTAGCGTATGCGTCTAGAAAGTTGAAAGAATACAAAAATAACTACCCTACACATGATCTTGAATTAGCTGCAGTGATACACGCACTAAAAATTTGGAGGCATTACCTGTACGAGGAGCAGTGTGAGATTTTCTCTAACCAAAAGAGTTTAAAGTATTTTTTCACACAAAATGAACTGAATATGAGGCAAAGAAGGTGGTTGGAGCGGATTAAGGATTTTGATTTTACCATCAATTATCACCTAGGGAAAGCAAACATGGTAGTTGATGCATTGAGTAGGAAATCCAGGGAACCAGTGCTGGCGGTTATAGAGATCCAGTATCCGATCATGATGGATCTGGAGAGACTCCATATAGAGTTGGTAGAGAGTGATCCTCCAGTGTGTATTGTCAGCCTAGTAGTACAACCTACTCTGTAAGAAAGAATTAAAGCCGCTCAAAAGGAAGATCCAGAATTAGTAGAGGTGATGGATAGAGTGTAGAATGGTTAGGGGGAGAAATTTAGTATTGTAGATGACGGAACTTTGCAGTTCCGTTCTAGATTATGCATTCCTGCCGATATAAAGATTAGAAAGACTATATTAGAGGAGGCTCACTGATTTTTGTATATAGTTCATCCCGGTAGTACGAAGATGTATATAGATCTACGAGAGTTGTATTGGTGGAGTGGTATGAAGAGAGAGATCACCGAGTATGCAGCCCAGTGTTTGATGTCCCAGCAGGTAAAGGCTGAGCACTAGAGGTCTGCTAGGCAATTGCAGCCGTTATATATCCCAGAGTGGAAGTGGGATCAGATATCTATGGACTTCATGTCAAAACTGCCAACGACATTACATGGCCAGAATGCCATCTAGGTGATTGTTGACCGTTTTACTAAGACCGCCCACTTTATACCTATCAAGATCAGTTACTCCCTCAACCGTTTAGCGGAGATCTACATTCAGGAGATAGTTCGTTCTCATGGGGTGCCAGTATCGATTGTGTCAAATCGAGACCTGCGTTTTATGTCACGATTTTGGAAGAGTTTACAGGAAGCTCTAGGGTCTTAGTTATCGTTTAGCACGGCATTCCATCCGCAGTCAGATGGGCAGACTGAGAGGACATTACAGACATTAGAGGATATGCTCCGTGCATGCGTATTGGATTTTGGGGGTAGTTAGACTCAGTTCATGCCACTCGTAAAGTTCATGTATAATAACAGTTATCAGTCCAGCATTCGCATGGCACCGTTTGAGGCTTTATACGGTAGGAGATGTCATTCTCCTTTATTTTGGGATGAAGTGGGTGAGCGGCGAGTAGTGGGGCTAGAGCTTGTACAACAAGCACGTGATAAAGTTCGGCTTATCAAGGACAGGATCAGTGCAGCTCAAAGCCGACAGAAAAGTTATGCTGATAATCGCCATACGAATCTGGAATTTGATGTGGGTAATCATGTGTTTTTGAAGATAGCTTCGATGAAAAGGGTTATGCATTTGGGAAGAAAGGTAAACTTAGTCCTAGGTTTATCGGTCCATTTGAGATTCTAGATAAAGTGAGACCGGTAGCTTACAGGCTAGCTTTACCACTTGTGTTGTCCAGGATCCACGACGTATTCCATATTGCTATGTTGAGGAAATACGTCCCAAATCTTTCTCACATCATCAGTTATGATGAATTAGAGCTTAATGATTCATTGGTGTATGAGGAGGTACCAATACAGATTCTGGATAGGAAGGTACAGGAGTTACGTAATAAGAAGATCCCTCAAGTAAAAGTTTTGTGGAGGAATCATGCAATTGAAGAGGCTTCTTGGGAATCCAAGGAGCAGATGAAGGAGAGGTACCGTATTTATTCCAAGAAGTTTGATTGGGTAAAATGTAAGTAGTTAGGCAGTATTTCTTTTGCAGGTACATGTAATGGTTTAATTAGTGTAGCATTTTAGTTTTAGGAGAATTTTTCTTTTGTATGTGTAATCTCCCAAGACTCAGAATGTAACCACGGTATTCCTCCGCCATAAGTGAGGGTAAGTAATAAAAAAAGTAGATCCTTTTCTTGTTAAGGGATGACGAGTTATGTGAATAGTAAATTTCAAGTACGAAATTTTATAAGGAGAGAAAAATGTAACGACCCAAAGAATAATGATATTTAAATAATAAAAGAAAGGGAAATGGAAACTAGAAATAGAAGGTGGCAGTCGACAACATTGCATTTTGGAAAGGATAAATCCCGAGGAAGTTTTTAGCTCCTCATCAACAAATACAGGGGACTCGTCGACGAGGGTATAATAGGAGCTCATCGGCGAGGGTTGGAGTTCGTCAATGAACTTTCTACAAGACTCATCGATGAGGTGATGTGGCTCGTCGACAAAGAAATACCGAGGGGATGACTTTGGGGTTTCTGAATTTCATCGACGAAGGGAAGAGTTCGTCAACGAATTTTCTCTTGACCTCGTCGACGAGGTGACATGGCTCGTCGACGAAAGCCATAGTTTAAATAGGTCTAAAATTCATTTTTGGCTAAAATTTCCTGCGCAGAATTTCTCTCTCCCTTACCCTTTGGTTCCTCTTCCTTCTCTCTTTGATTTTGGGCCGAATTTTCGCCGATTCGAGGATCTAAAGCCACCACGACGCTCCTGGAAAAGTTCTCTGCAAGTCTGCCAGAGTAGATCATCGATGGACCTGAGTTGGAAACCATCCCAAATCCAGAGTAAGACTTTCTACTCAATATTTGGATTTTTGACAATTGTAGAAAGCGTAGTATGCGTAGAAATACTGAGCTTTAGTTTTTGGGAATGTTGTTTTCAAGGTGTTGAACAGGGAACCCTGCGGGTGTAGGACAGATTTTCTTAGGCGCTTTTCAAGAATCAGGTAAGGGGATAAACTAAACTAGTTCTTTTTAAGAAAATGTATATATATATAGCATTTGATTTCAGGGAAGTAAATATGTTCATATATATGATTTATAATTGAGAAAACACTGTTGAAAATGATGGTATGTTGAATATATGAAAAACTTGTTAGTGTGACATAAGTAAAAATTGTTATGAAATACTGTTTTCTGGGAATGTGATTATAATACAGATTTTTATAGTGGAAAACCGGCGTACGGGCCGAGATTTTTATATGTTTTTTCGGCGTACGGGTCGTGCTATGTGTATGATTTGCTGGCGTACAGGCTGAGTTATGGATATATTTTGCCAACGTACAGGTCGTACTATGGATGTGATTTTCCAGCGTATGGGTTATGCTATGATATGATTTACCGGTGTACAGCCGAGCTATGGATGTGATTTGCCAGTGTACGGGTTGTGCTATGATTTGTTGGCATACAGGCCGAGCTATGGTAAAATGTGTAATACCAGCGTACAGGCCGATGATTTTCATGATATACGTATATATGCAAAATGATATGATTGATTTGAAAATTAATGATATGAAATATCCATGTATCACAGTTTTAATATATGTTATATGGTATCAGAACTTGGTTGGCTTGGTCTAGGCTAGCACTTGCAAGTGGATTATGATTTACTGAAATTGGTGATATTGATTTTATTATATTTAAAAAAAATATAGAAATTAAGCAGGTTGCCAAAGTTTGGTATCAGAGCCTAGGTTGCTAGGTTATGTAAACTTTAGAATGCAACAGAAATAATACCAGAGTTTAGGAAATGATTTAAGGTTTTGTTCTATAGTCTAGAGGCAGGACTTCCGTGGTAGTTTCTGTGTTTTTCCAAGGGTGACGATTTCAAGAAAATCATAGTAAGCTATTGTCGAGTTATGTTCCTAGAATGTAGGATTGGGAATTAGAAATGAGTTAGAAATGTTGAGATAAGTGGTGAGGAGAGGTCGGTAAATTATAAGGATAGAATTTCTAAGTTGTGTTTGTTGTTTCCAGGATGGATCCAAGAGGAAGTAGTGCCCATGCAAGTGGCGGTGAGGGAGCAGGACCATCAAGTGCAGCTGGAACCGATTTTGATGCGGTATTATGTAGCGTGGCTCAGCAGGTTATGGCTAAGATCTCTAGAAGCTCGAGGGAGTAGAGTGGTCCATCTGCAGGCCATGGGTGCACTATAGAAAAGTTTAGGAAGATGAATCCTCTAACATTTTCAAGTGGGATTGATCCTGCAGCCGCCGAGAACTGGATGCAGGAGACTAAGAAGGTTTTGTCCGTGTTGCAGTGTACTGAGGAACAGAGGGTCCTCTTTGCCACCTATAGACTGACAAGAGAGGCTGAGAGGTGGTGAATTGTGGTGAGACTATTGGAGCAGCAGAGGGTCACTCCAATAGCCATGATATGGGACCAGTTTAAAGAATTGTTCTTTGATAGGTATTTTCCAGCTACTGTCAGGAAGGCTAAGGTAGAAGAGTTCCTGAGTTTGAAGCGGGGACAGCTATCCATCCAGCAGTATGCAGCACGTTTCATCGAGCTCTCTCGTTTCGCCCTGTATATTGTTCTTGATTAAGTAAAGAAGACAAGGCAGCTTGAGAGAGGCTAAAGGCGGAGCATATTTAAACAGGTGGTGGTGCTTCGGATCCAGGACTTTGCTTAGTTAGTTGACAAGGCAGTCTTGGCAGAGATTGGTAAGCGACTTGATACAGAGAAACAGGGACAGAGGAAGAGATCTGCATCTATCGGCTACCAGCAAGGTCGTAAACTGGGTCAGTGGAGGATAGGAAACTATGGTAGAGGTCGGAGCCAGGAGATGGGACGATGCGAGGTGCAGGCAGGGCAGGGTCCTCCAGTCTGTTAGACTTGTGGTATTAGGCACTAGGGAGAGTGTCGAGCTGGTGGTGTGGTGTGTTATCGCTGTAGTAGATCGAGGCATATGGTGCGAGACTACCCTACCCCACCAGATGCAAATACAGCTCCCAGACCATACCGGGGAGGTTATCAGGTGCCACGTGGGGGCCAACAGAGGAATACGACTCCAGCTAGGGTGTTACTCTTACGCCGACTGAGGCTGAGACGGCAAGTGACGTGGTGATTACATGGCCAACGACATTACATGGCCAGAATGCCATCTAGGTGATTGTTGACCGTTTTACTAAGACCGCCCACTTTATACCTATCAAGATCAGTTACTCCCTCAACCATTTAGCGGAGATCTACATTCAGAAGATAGTTCGTTCTCATGGGGTGCCAGTATCGATTGTGTCAAATCAAGACCTGCGTTTTATGTCACGATTTTGGAAGAGTCTATAGGAAGCTCTAGGGTCTTAGTTATCGTTTAGCATGGCATTCCAGCCGCAATCAGATGGGCAGACTGAGAGGACATTACAAACATTAGAGGATATGCTCCGTGCATGCGTATATGATTTTGGGGGTAGTTGGACTCAGTTCATGCCACTAGTAAAGTTCGTGTATAATAAGAGTTATCAGTCCAGCATTCGCATGGCATCGTTTGAGGCTTTATACGGTCGGAGATGTCGTTCTCCTTTATTTTGGGATGAAGTGGGTGAGCGGCGAGTAGTGGGGCCAGAGCTTTTACAGCAAGCACGTGATAAAGTTCAGCTTATCAGGGATAGGATCAGTGCAGCTTAGAGCCGACAGAAAAGTTATGCTGATAATCGCCATAGGAATCTGGAATTTGATGTGGGTAATCATGTGTTTTTAAGATAGCTTCGATGAAAGGGGTTATGCATTTGGGAAGAAGGGTAAACTTAGTCCTAGGTTTATCGGTCCATTTGAGATTCTAGATAAAGTGAGATCGGTAGCTTACAGGCTAGCTTTACCACTTGTGTTGTCCAGGATCCACGACGTATTCTATATTGCTATGTTGAGGAAATACATCTCAAATCTTTCTCACATCATCAGTTATGATGAATTAGAGCTTAATGATTCATTGGTGTATGAGGAGGTACCAATACAGATCCTAGATAGGAAGGTACAAGAGTTACGTAATAAGAAGATTCCTCAGGTAAAAGTTTTGTGGAGGAATCATACAATTGAAGAGGCTTCTTGGGAATCCAAGGAGCAGATGAAGGAGAGGTATCCGTATTTATTCCAAGAAGTTTGATTGGATAAAATGTAAGTAGTTAGGTAGTATTTCTTTTGTAGGTACATGTAATGGTTTAATTAGTGTAGCATTTTAGTTTTGGGAGAATTTTTCTTTTGTATGTGTAATCTCCCAGGACTCAGAATGTAACCACGGTATTCCTCCGCCATAAGTGAGGGTAAGTAATAAAAAAAGTAGACTCTTTTCTTGTAAAGGATGACGAGTTATGTGAATAGTAAATTTCGATGACGAAATTTTATAAGGAGAGGAAAATGTAACGACCCAAAGAATAATGATATTTAAATAATAAAAGAAAGGGAAATGGAAACTGGAAATAGAATGTGGTAGTCGACGACATTGCATTTTGGAAAGGATAAATCCCGAGGAATTTTTTAGCTCCTCGTCGACAAATACAGGGGACTCGTCGACGAGGGTATAATAGGAGCTCATCGGTGAGGGTTGGAGTTCATCAATGAACTTTCTACAAGACTCATCGACGAAGTGATGTGGCTTGTCGACAAAGAAATACTGAGGGGATGACTATAGGGTTTCTGAATTTCATCGACGAAGGGAAGAGTTCGTCGACGAATTTTCTCTTGACCTCGTCGACGAGGTGACATGGCTCGTCGACGAAGGCCATAGTTTAAATAGGTCTAAAATTCATTTTTGGCCGAAATTTCTTGCGCAGAATTTCTCTCTCCTTTACCCTTTGGTTCCTCTTCCTTCTCTCTTCGATTTCGGGCCGAATAGTCTGCCGGAGTAGATCGTCGGTGGGGCTGAGTTGGAAACCATCCCAAATCCAGGGTAAGACTTTCTACTCAATATTTGGATTTTTGACAATTGTTGAAAGCGTAGTACGCGTAGAAATGCTGAGCTTTAGTTTTGGGGAATGTTGTTTTCAAGGTATTGGACAGGGAACCCTACGGGTGCGGGACAAATTTTCTTAGGCGCTTTTCAAGAATCAGGTAAGGGGATAAACTAAACTAGTTCTTTTTAAGAAAATGTATATATATATATATAGCATTTGATTTCAGGGAAGTAAATATGTTCATATATATGATTTATATTTGAGAAAACACTGTTGAAAATGATGGTATGTTGAATATATGAAAAACTTGTTAGTGTGGCATGAGTAAAAATTGTTATGAAATACTGTTTTCTGGGAATGTGATTATAATACAGATTTTTATAATGGAAAATTGGCGTACGGGCCGAGATTTTTATATATTTTTTCGGCGTACGGGTCATGCTATGTGTATGATTTGCTGGCGTACAGGCTGAGTTATGGATATATTTTGCCGACATACAAGCCATACTATGGATGTGATTTTTCTGCGTATGGGTTGTGCTATGATATGATTTGCCGGTGTACGGCCGAGCTATGGATGTGATTTGCTAGCGTACGGGTTGTGCTATGATTTGCTGGCGTACAAGCCGAGCTATGGTAAAATGTGTAATACCAGCTTACGGGCCAATGATTTTTATGATATACGTATATATGCAAAATGATATAATTGATTTGAAAATTAATGATATGAAATATCCATGTATCACAATTTCAATATATGTTATATGGTATCAGAACTTGGTTTGCTTGGTCTAGGCTAGCACTTGCACGATACTGTTGCTATGTATCCATGGTCATCATGATCATGATATTTGTGTTAATGCCGCTGTACGGAGTGGTGTGAGATTGGATGGTCGATGTGATTTTTAAGAAGTGTGTGAGCACCCCTAGTGTACAGACCAGGTCAGGCAGACCCATCAGACTTACAGACTGTACTTTTGACTTGGCAGTGGTCGGCCAACCATTGTCAAGTCCCGCCTTTGAGCCATACAACCCAGTCATGTGGGGGTAATACATGACAACAACCAGCTAACCTATTAGGAATGTTTTTGTATTATATTTTATGAGATGAAATATGTTTATGAAAATGCAGTATGTTTTGTCATGTTTTGATGATATATATGTTTTCCTAGATTTGACAAAACAGTTACTAAATATGTTCTATATGGTATATGTATAACACAGAATACTCATGTTGTCACACACTAGTATTAGTTTATTTCCCTTACTGAGAGGTGTCTTATCCCAAAATTTTATAAACTTTTCAAGAGCCCCTAGTAGGAGAGCGAGTAAAGCCCCGCTGATCTAGTACAGTAGATCTGCTCTTTCAGAAGGGTAAGTGTTTTGATAGGGTCAGATGTATTTTGTGGGATGGCCCTAGATATCTTTTTGGTTGTGTATCGTGTACATATATATATATATATATATATATATATATATATATACAGTGATTGTAGTAACTCTGGTATTGTGATGTATAGTATAATGAGGTGTTTGTGATTTACGTTACCTACTGCATAGGCTCCCATGATGTATTTCTAATGTATCCCTGGTACCCATGGGTCCAAGTTGATTATGATCTGCTGAGATCGGTGATATTGATTTTATTATATTTTTTTAAAAAAAATGTGAAAATTAAGTAGGTTGCCACAACGACTATGGCAGCTTAGCAAGATTATTATGTATGTTATTATATGGGATATATATATATATATAGATATGGAAAAATAGGCAGGTCGTTATATATATGTTAGTAAAATAGTATGAGATGTTTAAAATTGATGAAGGTAAGACAATCACATATATGTTTTACTCACATCATAAATGAATTAAAAGTACTTCGTAGGGTTTATTCGATGAAATATAATGTGCAAAAGGTTCTTTGATCTCTACCTGAGTCATGGCATGCAAAATCAACAACCATTGAAGAAGTTAAAGATCTCACCAAGGTAGAACTGGAAAAGCCAAAGAAGGAAATGAGAATTGCCTTGAAATCATCAACTCAAAAAGAAATAATTGAGGATGATGATGAAGATAGTGAAGACGATGTAGACTCACAAGGAAGTTCAAAAAAAATTTGACAAAAAGACAAAAGTTTGGCAAACAAATCAGAAGAGGAGAAGCAAGCAAAGGTGATAGCATGAAATGCTATAATTGCAAAAAGATTGGGCACAAGATAGCAAATTGTCCCTTGAACAAGAACAAAGGAAATTATCAACAAGGAGAGAACAAGAAAAACAATGCTATGAATGCTACAATGTGGGACAAATTCAATGGACTCTCCACCGAAGATGAAGTAGAAAAGGAAGTGACTCACTTTTGTCTCATGGCAAATGATCAAGAAGAGGAAAGTTTTGATGATGATGAATATACTTCTACTTAAGATGAAAAGCTTGAATCTTTTCAAGATTCGCCTTAATTTCTCTCTGGGTAACCATAAAGTTGAGAAATTTTCCGGATTCTACATCAAAAGTAACACTGCGAAGGTTGCTTTTGAGGTCTTTAGAGTGGTCATTGACTTCCTTTCTCTTTACTTGCACATTATCTACACAAGCTTCCATGATTTTACTGAACTTCTTTTCAAACATGCCGTTGACCAAAATAATATTTTATTATTATTATTATTATTATTATTGTTATTACTATTAATGGTGTGTGCTACACTATTTTTGAATGATAATGTTAACAAAATAAATTAATCAATAAATAAAATTTAAAATAATAAGTAACTATATTTGAAGAATAATATTGTTTTGGGTAATTATAAATAGTTAGGAGTTATTTTTTAAAATATTTTTGAATAATTGTTGAAATTTTTAAAAATATTTACAAGTAATTATAAAAAAATTTTTAAAATATTTATAAATAATTATAAAGGCATTTTAAATATGTTAAAACGCAAGACTAAGGAATTATTATTATTTTACTCTTGCGTTGTTTTTCTTTTTTGGCCTTTCTTTCTTTCTAACCAACCAAACACAGTCTGGCATCCACAAAGAACGCGGCTCTTGGTGATGATCCATTTATGATTGTGGGACCTAGGCGCTGACTGTAACTAACATCGGGGATCACCGCCACCGTCACACGCATTCCGACTTCTCCATCAAGAGACCACTCCTCCACTCCCCACTCTGCAATCCAAGCACTGTGAGAGACGGAGACTCTCTCTCTCTCTCTCTCTCTCTCATTAGCTGGCGAAAATGGTGAATCGAAGCTCTCGCACGGCGGTCCCTGAGAGAAACGGTATTGGACCCATTCGAGTCTCCTGCTTCTCCTTCAGACTCCTTGCCTCCGCCATTGCTGTTGCTGTCTTCGGCTTTTTCACTCTTTCTCTCCTCTTCACTTCTCACTCCGACCCCTCTGATCTTGCTCTCGTAAGCACTCTCCCCTTCTCTTGATCCAAATTTTAATGCATTTATCTGAGCCTGCATTTTATCGTTCGAATTGGAATCTGAGTCTTGCCCTCTAGATCCAAATGTCAGCGCATTTTTTTTTTCATTTTCCATAATTTTTTTAAAAAAAATTTAAATGCAGGTTTCTGTTCTCTCGTTCTCCCTAATTTCTATCTGCATCTGTTTCTCTAACATAGTATCTGAATTTTTATGGTTTTCTTTACTTGAATTAGGGTTTTATATCCGGTCCATACGTTAGTGGATCCGTGAGAAGATCCGTGCTCGCCCTCAAATCGGATCCGCTGAAGCCGCGTCTCGATCAGATCCGGAAGCAAGCCGACGATCACCGGTCCCTTGCTCTCGCTTACGCTTCGTATGCGCGCAAGCTCAAGCTCGAGAACTCGAAGCTTCTGAGGGTTTTTGCTGATCTCTCACGAAACTACACCGATCTGATTGCGAAACCATCTTATCGTGCTCTTTTTGAGTCTGATGCACCCTCCATCGATGAATCAATGCTGCGACAATTTGAGAAGGAAGTGAAGGAGCGGATCAAGGTGACTAGGCAAGTGATTGCTGAAGCAAAGGAATCATTCGATAATCAGCTAAAGATTCAGAAGCTTAAAGATACGATATTCGCTGTTAATGAGCAATTGACGAAGGCGAAGAAGCAAGGGGCGTTCTCTAGTTTGATCGCAGCAAAGTCAATTCCGAAGAGCTTGCATTGTCTTGCCATGCGGCTAATGGAGGAGCGAATTGCGAATCCAGAGAAGTACTCCGACGAGGGGAAGCCAACCCCACCAGAATTTGAAGATCCCAAGCTGTATCACTATGCAATTTTCTCGGATAATGTGATTGCTGCTTCAGTTGTGGTTAATTCGGCGGTGAAGAACTCGAAAGAGCCATGGAAACATGTGTTCCATGTTGTGACAGACAAAATGAATCTTGGGGCTATGCAAGTTATGTTCAAGATGAGGGAGTATAATGGAGCTCACATTGAAGTGAAGGCAGTTGAAGATTACAAATTCTTAAATTCTTCATATGTTCCGGTATTAAGACAGCTTGAGTCCGCAAACTTGCAGAGGTTTTACTTTGAGAATAAGCTTGAAAATGCAACTAAGGATACGTCAAACATGAAATTTAGGAACCCCAAGTATCTGTCTATGTTGAATCATTTGAGGTTCTATTTGCCTGAAATGTACCCAAAATTGCACAGGATTTTGTTTTTGGATGATGATGTGGTGGTTCAGAGGGACTTGACTGGTTTATGGAAGATAGATATGGATGGGAAAGTGAATGGGGCTGTTGAGACATGTTTTGGGTCATTCCACCGGTATGCACAGTACATGAATTTCTCACACCCTTTGATCAAAGAGAAGTTCAATCCAAATGCATGTGGGTGGGCTTATGGGATGAACTTTTTTGATTTGGATGCTTGGAGGAGAGAGAAGTGCACAGAACAGTATCATTATTGGCAGACTCTGGTAAATATTTGATTGTTTTGTGAACTCTATATTTAAGTTACCCAGTATGTATTCACCATGCACTGATGCTTACTAGTTGATTTACGCCCTCGTAAAACATGCTTGAGTTAGTTGCTTTCCAATCGCCATTTAGTCATCTGATAGGATTTTAAGATTTTGTATGGACTGATGAAATAGCATGGAATCCCTACACTTTGTGGCAAATTCTTAAGTTCTAATTGTGGACGTAGTAGTGCATGGTCATCAAAGCTATATTGTCTTATGGGTCAGTGTCTAGATTTCCTTTGTGTCTTAGGCTTGCCTTTGTGCACATTCTTGCTTACTTGAGATGCTGATTTTGTTGCAGAATGAGAATCGAACCCTGTGGAAACTGGGAACTTTGCCCCCTGGTCTGATCACATTTTACTCTACAACAAAGCCGCTACATAAATCTTGGCATGTCCTGGGACTTGGGTACAATCCAAGCATAGGCATGGACGAAATTCGCAATGCTGCAGTGGTGCACTTCAATGGGAATATGAAACCATGGCTTGATATTGCAATGAACCAGTTTCGGCCACTCTGGAATAAATATGTTGATTATGATATGGAGTTTGTCGCTGCCTGCAACTTTGGTCTTTAGAAGAAGCATAATTTTTGCAGCCTTTGTCTAGAGGATCTGCAGATGCAAATCCTGCAGCATCCATTTTGCAAGATCCAGCGCTGTTCTGAATGCTGAAACCCAGTGAGCCACTGATCAATCTTACTTGTCATAGAAATTCACGTCTATCCAATTGTAGAAATCTCTTTGCTATTTAAATTTAGAATTCTGGTTCAAAATGTTCATATGTGCCTTGCAATGCAAGTTACTCACTCAGGTACAATCGTTTAATAGGTTGTTTGGTTTTACAGTCTAGATTCAGGTTTGTTGAACTTATTATTTTCCACTTCACCATGTGGTAACTTAAATTACATATTTATTACCCCTATATAAAGCAATTATTGGCGCATACAGCAGCAGCTGCACGGTTGATTCTTATGATTCCATTAGCCTTATTTTGTGCTTGTATTGATTGATTATACAATATTGCTGTTTACTTCTTTTCATGATAAAAAATTTTTAAATGGCCTGAAGTTTTAGTGTCCCCAAACGCTGCATCTTGTTTCCCCTTTTAATTCTATGAAGAAAAAGCCAACCAAAAATAATGAGAAGTTTAGAGACTCGAGAGTGGTTGGAGTTGTTGGACTTTGGAGCCCTAGTGCCACAGCAAGCCTTGTAGAGCACCCCAAAATTCCCCCTTTTTACTCTAAAACCATGCCCTTGAGTTGCCACTTTCTGTTTATATTTTGTTCTTCTTGAAATTTTTTTTTTTTTATGAGCCATGCTCTTGAGTTGATTTTTTGTTATTGATAATTTTGCTTGAATGGTATGTTAATTTAATTAAGGGTGCTGGGGGTAGCTATGTAGCAGTTTTGGTCCAGTTATAGGGGTGTTTTGGGCATCCAAAAAACTAGATCAGATTTGGAGAATCGCCTTCTCAGTATTAGATATTCGTCACTCTGATCAACTAAAATACCCATAAAATACCCTTCAAGATCCCACTTCAACCCTCTCCATAGAGATTAATTTTTTCCTTTTTCCTCCTCCTCCTCCCTCTTCTTCTTCTTTCACTTCAGCTTTTGTTTCTTTCCAACAAATCTGCATACCAGTTCTTGATATGAATATAGTTTGATTTTTGTTTTAAAATCTGTATAAGCTAATGATAATATATTAAACTATTATTAAATATATTCGACTACCATTTAAACTGCAAGGGATCATATGGTGTTACAGAAACACAAGAGGGAATTATTGTAGGTACATTTATTTTACATGAATTTCATTAAAATTGCATTAATATATATTTTTTTTCAATGTGTTCTTCAGTTTACTCATTTGTATTTTCATTATGTATGACAACATTTCTTCTATAATGTATTTGATCTCATTTTAATTCAGTTATTCATTATAAAACTGGTGGGACAATCGATCATTTATTAGCTATGCATAATGAGATCAATGATATTTCATACTCTTCTTCTTCTTCCTCATATTATGGTCAAGTTATGGAAAATGATTTTGAACTAGGTCCAAGTAATGCAAACACTGAAAATCGAAAAGGTTTGTATTTTTATTTTTTTCCTTAAACAATGAATCAAAAGACTACATAAACTAATAATAATATTTTTATTAATTAAAAAATGTTAAGTATATTTAATATTTTTAAAAATCAATAACAACTTTTTAGAATAATTTAATCTTTTTCACTCTGAATACAATAAGGTATTTGTACTACAACGTTGGTTGATTACCTATAGAGGAAGAAATCATCAAAGTTCACACAATTTTGTTAGAAATTATCATAAAAGAATGGGAGTTATGATGAATCATACACACGCACCTACAACAACAACATATCGATTTTGTAATGTACGACGATTTTAACAACAAAGTTCTGTTGTAGGAATAGAAAAGTTGTCTTGTCTCTTATACCAACACCACTACCAATGCTCGAGTTATTCTCCGACTAATCTCCCCAAGGGAAATATTTTTCAAATATGTCCAATGTTTTAATCAATTGTTTGCAATAACATCAATGTGCATATATGTTGCTGACTACCAATCGAGGACTACACATTTTGAGCACAAGAAGCAATATATCAGAAGACTGGAGGATTTTTTTTTCAAGTGAAAATAGTAGGCCCCGTTAGTTGTCATTGTATATATATATATATATGACACAGAACATGAAATTGAAAATCAGATAAATGAATGTGAATTTTTAAATAGAGAATTAGTTCAATGAATCCAACAAATGCTGGATGAACATAATCTATTTTCCACATTAATAGGAATGGTATAATCCCAAGAGGGGGGATGAATTGGGTATTTGAAACTTTTTGCCTAATTAAATTTACCATTCACCACAAATTATATCCTGTTCAAAATATCACCGTGCATGTAAAATGATTTAAGTAATGAATACGGACATACACGTGTGGAGCATATCTCATTTAAATTAAATGTGTGTATGTAAAATAATTATAACAATAAATGAACAAGCATATACGTACATAATTTAAAGTGCGGAAATTAAATGAGATAGAGAGTGACACACATAAGATTTGTTATCGAGTTTTGACCAATATTATTTACGTCCCCGCCTTGGGTCAACCACCCAAGGATTCCACTATGTGCTCACTTAACCGGGCGAAGTGACACCACTTACACTTCTCCTTACAGGGCAGAGTCTCCCTAACTCACTTACAGGTGAAGTCAAACTGATTATCCTTACAGGACGGAGTCTCCCCAACTTAATTTATCAAGTTGAGCCAAACTGGTTCCTCCTTATAGGGCAGAGTCTCCCTAACTCAATCACCAAGCTGAGTCAAACCAGTTCATAAAACAATTTTTTGTACAATAGAAATGCTTCTCAAAATAAGCAGATTTGTACACATTGAACAACTATATGCACTCTCATATGATTATAAAATGAAGCTCGTTAGAGTATGATTTTTCTCTCTAAAATTTTTTTATGTAAAACAATGAGAGTACGGAAAATGATTTTCTTGTTGCAAATGACCTTTAAATTAAAATTAAAATGTTACCAAGCAAAATTTATGACTTTGAATATATCCTTTAGCCTTTCTTAAGAAGCTTTTCAAACAAATATTTATCAATAAAAATATGCTCAAAACTTACTTGAATCGCCAAAACTTTTCTCCAAAAATATTTTCCAAATCAAAGAATAGAAGAAATTAGGGTTTTCTCAAATGATTGACCTTTAATAAAATCAAATACAAGTTGACTCTCAAGCAATATAAATATGGATATGAAATATATGCTCAAGCCTAACTTGAATAACTTCAAAAAATAATTCTCTAATAAATTTTTTTTCAAAAGAAGAGTATGGGAGAATTTGATCTTTGAAAAATATGAAATAAATAAAATAAAAAAGGCTTTCAAGCAAACATATATGAACTTGAATATATTGCTTAAGCCTTTTTGAATAACTCAAAAATTAATTTCTCCAAATGATTTTCAAAAATAAAGGAATAGGAGAAATTAGATGATCTCTCTCAAATGATTTTGTAAAAATAAAGACAGTATGAGAGAGTATAAAATTTTGCCCCAAAGAGATTTTGTAATAAAATGAATGTGGAGGAACTTTGATTTTGAAAAATAAATGCCCAAAAATTTGAAAGGATTTTCAAGATAATCAAAGTTGCTAATCAAACTTATGAATGGGCTATATATAGACTTTCCAAAATTTTGACCATTAAGGGACACGCTGGGAATTATTTAATTTGTTTAATTACAAATTAATGACATTTTTGAGCTAAAAAAGTGGCCAACTTGAGAGGTTCGATCAATCGAGAAAGATCCTAGTCGGCTGGCGTCGGGCGATTTTCCAATCTTTTGTTGGTTCGGCCGGCTGGCCTCTAGAGTCGGTCTGTCGATTCATTAAGTCAGTCGACCTGGGCAATTTAGTTCATTGAGGTTGGTCGGCTGGTCTTTAAAGAATCTGGGCCAAGTACTATGGTCGGTTGGCTGAGCGTTTCAAGAGAGAAGATGGTCGGTCGCCCAAGGCTTTCTAAATATGCCAAATATAAAGGTCGGTCGGCTAAGCTTTCATGCCTAAAGATGGTCGGTCGGCCGTGGCTCTATAAATCATTTGGCCGGTCAATTGAGGCAATTTTAATTGGAAAGGGCAGGGCCGGATGATCGAGGTCATTGCGATTCTTAAGTTTAGCCCTGTTTATGACCCTAAAGATATTTCAAAACCTTTGTATGATTTTAATTTTTATGAGAAAGGTTTTTGATGAAAGTGTTGGTCCCCCTAAGGTCAATCTAAGGTTTTGGTCATTTTGTGAGAGCTTCAATACAAATCATGAGACATGCATGCACTATTAAACCTAAATAAATATTACAACCCAAAAGATAAATAAAGTCTTCAATGTTGGCTTTATAGGGGCCAACAGTCAACCCTGTCCGCAATAGGGCAAGGACCCAAGGATTGCATTGGCTTGGCAAGCCAAGCCCGCGGCACCCTGCTTGGAACTGGTGTAGCCCCTTATGTACACCTGACGCTTAGTGCGGGGCTCTACGCTACCATTTAAAGGAATTGGTTGCGCCCCTTCAACCGCCAATTGTTTTAGAAGAATCCATAGCGCCGATCCTAAAAAGTGGTATCAGAACGAGGTCATGGGTTCGAGCGCCCCAAGGTAGCTGCTAGGGGGGAGATTGTTGGCTTTATAGGGGCTAACAGTCAACCCTATCCACAGTAGGGCAAAAGCCCAAGGATCGCATTGGCTTGGTGGGCCAAGCCCGTGGCACCCCTGCTTGGAACTGGTGCAGCCTCTCATGTCCACCTGACACTTAGTGCAGGGCTCTGCGTTGCCATTTAAAGGAATTTGTTGCGCCCCTTCTACCACAAATTGGTTTTAGAAGAATCGGTAGCGCTATCTTGACATTCAAGTCTTCTGCTCCTTCAATACTCCATGGAATACACTGGTTGGTGTGAGTTTTAAGTGTATTAATGGCTTCCATTCTACATCTGTCACTTGTGCTTACAGACACATCAACCCGTTCATGCAGTAAGTACACAAGTGAGATCTTGTGGTTTGTCATTATCAAAACAGGGATCGGACTTAAAAAGTCAACACACATGTTTTTTCGCTTTGGTAATCGTCATGACGTGCGAAGTTGTAGACTCATTATTAAAGGGTGACTTTCAAATGAGCGTCAATATATTCTTCTAACTTCATCTCAAATGGCAATGATTATTGTTTAAGGCGAAGAAGTTGGGATTTTAAGTGGAAGAAATATTATGGTTGAAAGTGTAACTAGACAACTTCAAAATATCCAAGATATTGTGGGCTACTATGATCCTTTACAATATCTATTGTTATTCTTATATGATAGATATGGACGGGATCACAACAATTGTGATGTCAATTGAAGAAAAATTTCAACTTGCGAGTTTTTATGCCTACAAGTTACAGGTTCATTCTCTACACATCTATAACTTTATTAGTGTTTATTGTTCATTAGAATCAATAGTAACATCTTCAAAAAAAATTATAGATCTGACCCAATGATCAATCATTATTACTTCGAGGAGGGTGTTTATTGTAGCAATACATTGTTGACAATTATGTCAAAATCGAGATGCAAAGACTAAGATGGATACGCAATAATTAAGATAACCTTAAAGAAGAAATATGTCAAGGTCTTCAAGATTCTTTTTTCATATGATGTTTTTAAGTTGTCCTACATAATTATTTACTTACTATTTACTAATACATATTCTATTTTAACATATTCAAAAATTTCTGTCAGCTTCATTTTTTGGAAATCCACCTGATATGTTCCAATCATTCCAAGATGCAATGACTGTAGTTCAAAAGTTTGGAAAACTAGAATTGTTCATTGTGAAGACATGTAATCCGAAATGGCCAAAAATGAAAAATGAAATTCTTCCCTAGCAAGAACCACATGATTGACCAAATTTGCTATCAAGACTTTTTCGATCGAAATTTGAAGAACTGAAAAAAAAAAAAAATGATGTAGTTAACAAGGGGTGCTTGGAAAGGTTACTGCATATGTCTATGTGATTGAGTTTCAGAAACAGGGTCTTCCTCATGTTTATATGCATCTTATTTTGGATGAAAATGATAAGTTACAATGTCGATCAGAGTATGATTAGATTGTTTGAGTTGAAATTCCTAACAAAGAGGAAGAATATGAATTATACAGATGCACTTAAGCACATGATACATGGATCATATGGAAATCATAATCCGCGATCACTATGCATAAGAAATGGAAAGTGTAAAAGAGGTTATCCAAAACCATTTGCATCTGATAAATATCAAGGATAATGACTCGTACCCTATTTACAAACAAAAAGATACTTTTGAACTAGTCCCTTTAAATGAGCATTCCAACATAATTATCAACGACGGTTTGGTAGTACCATATATTCATTGGTTTTTATTAAAGTATGATTGTCACATAAATGTTAAGATTTGTAATAGCATAAAAAGTGCTAAGTATCTATACAAGTATGTCTACAAAGGTCCAAATCAAGTATGTCTCGAAGTACGAGCAACTACTAATTATGATAAGATACAACACTTTCTTGATGGAGGGTGGGTTTGACCTCCTGAGGCATTTTGGAAAATTATCAAATTTTATTTATAACATATTTATTTTGTAGAGCAACTTCAAATCTATCTTCCTGATAGGTATCAAGTTCATTATAATAGGCACTAGAGATTTTTAGAAGTTCTACACAATGAAACAAATTGTAAAACAATGCTTACTGAACTTTTCACAAAGAGTCGTTAAGACATAAGGGCAAGGTGTTATCTATATAGAGAATTCTCATAGCGTTATTACTGGGATATAATATACATAAACAATGGTGTCAAAGAAGATCAAGTAAAAAAATTATTAGAAGGATGCATACAATTTCACTAATTGTGAGGGAAACTTTTGCTCACCTACTACTAAATCATGTAAGGGGTCTATAAGTTATGAAGACCTATTAAATGTCAATGGGACTTCTTATGACATTTTTAAGTATCGCGACGTCCCAAACGGAATGAGGTGAATGAAAAGTATGTTTAATTTTCAGGTAAAATGGTGTGATGGAGTTGCCACTAACCTTTTAGTGTGATTAGAACACTTGATTACTACCCAATCAAGGGTAGAATCGGTCTACATTACCAAAGTAGGGATCAGGAGTTTAGTTACGCGAGAGGAATGTATGAGCACGCCCTACACACTCGTTCTTATGAACGGTACCTAATCAATCAAAAATTATCTCGTCAATTAAATTTAATAAGCTTTTGAAATTACTCCATTTTAAAAATTGTGAAGAAATGCATAATAAAAATACTATATAAGTATTCCCTCAAAACCGAGGGATACCGAACTCCAAAGGGCTCATGCCTCCCTTTGAAATCATCGGGATCGAAAAATCGAGTAAATATGTTACAAAATACACTCCTGGCATTTTGAAATTTCATAGGGTGTGCTAAGTATGAAAATACTA
Organism: Malania oleifera; assembly: GCF_029873635.1. Lineage (NCBI taxonomy): Eukaryota > Viridiplantae > Streptophyta > Magnoliopsida > Santalales > Ximeniaceae > Malania > Malania oleifera. The sequence goes on along the minus strand of NC_080421.1, from coordinate 67,528,529 downwards.
TTTCAGGAGGTTTTGAATCTTATTCGAGATGAAAAGTTAACAAAAATGATTTTCATGTCTCAAAAATATTTTTCCTAATTTTTTCTATTTTTTAAAATTCTTTTTTTGTCATTTTTCCATATTTCCTGAAATTTGAACAATTAAATAATGAAAATAAAATTTAAAAAAATAATGAAAATCAAGTCAAAATATTTTTTGAATTTTCCCCTAATTTTCTCTTTTTTTATGATTCTTTTTTATAGTTTTCCCACAAAAATAATTAAAATAATATGAAAAAAATAAATAAATAAAATAATATAATACTAATAATATTTTATAATATCACTATAGTAATAGCATTAACAATATGTATATACATATCATAGCACATAATTACTAATAATAATGCTACTAGAATAATAACACATATACATCATAATATTAATAACAATACAAACCCTACACAACATCAATCCGATCATAAACCATAATATACAATAATATGGAGGTAATCAAACCCTAAAAAGAAATAATTGTGTAGCATTATGGAAACAATAGAAACAAATATGCAATAATAATATGGAAACAAATTGAACTATGGAAATCAATACGTAATAACATGGAAACCCTAAAAATCAAAATGCACTAATATGGAAACCCTAAAAATTAATGGAACCCTAAAAATCAACATGTGATAATTTGGGAAATCCTAAAATTAATATATAACGAATATGACAATAACACTGAAACAAATAATTCCTAAAAATAATATACCACAATAAAAGAAATATAAACATGGATACTAGATATTAATGAAAACCAAGGAGTAGTCCCAAAAGGGGGGGTGAATTGGGTTTAAAATTTTTCTTTTAAATCTTTTTATGAATTCTTAAAATCTTTTAATTCTTTCAATGAATTCTTAACTTTTAGTAGATTTAGCAATCACAAAAAAAAAAAAACTTGGTCTTTTTTATTCAATCCACAGCCACACAATTAAACAAAAAATTAATTATCCAATCAATCAACCAAACCAATCAACCACAATATATTCAACCAATATATGAGATTCAATTCTTATACAAGTTTTAGCTTTTACAGCCCTATGTATGTTTGTAAGCCCTGTAAATAATGAAATTTGATTCAATGCAAACCACAAGTCAAATCCCCAATTAACTCGGAATTTATATAAACTTATAGTTAATTTTTCTTTGGGTGTTAACCAACCAACGTACTCCCTTTGAGTTTTTTGCAAAGATATTAATCAACCAACATACTCCCTTTCGGTTTCTACAATCCCAAAACCAAATTAATCTTTAGTTTATTTAAAATCCAATCCACATAGTTTTTATGATTAAGAAACTTAAATCATCCACGCAGTTAATATATGCTGAAAATTAAAAAGTGTAAGGGAAAGAGAGAGTGAGATCACGATTTTTACGAGGTTCGGCTTATCCCTAGCCTACGTCATCACCTTTGGTCAATACCACCAAAGGATTCCACTATACCTATTCCTTTCAAGGTGGAACAAAACCGTTTACAAATCCCTCTTTTTCAGGTAGAGATACCTCTCCAAGCGATCCCCCATGCTTGGGCACTCCTTCATTAGGCTAGAGTAATCACCTCTCCAAGTGATACCCATGCTTGGTCAACGATCCAACAACCTAGAATCATCAAAAACACTGCAAGAATACAAAATAATAGTTGTGTACAAGAATACTCTCACAAACAGCAGATTAGTACAAATTCAACATTATATACTTCAATATTTAAATATCAAGATGAAATAGAATTAAAGCGCAAGTACAGATTTCACCAATATCCTTCTTAGGATCAGTAGTAGAAATAGATTAGGATGGATGATCAACACTTCAATTTCTCAGCAAAATAGATAAGCAAGAGAGAGCATTTAAAAGGGATTTCAACTTGAAGGCTTGAATGTCGATTATTATGCTTGGTACTCTAATTCATTGGGTTAAAGGAGTATTTATAGAGTTTTTAGAGTGAGTTTCCTTGTTTCTCTAGATACTTGGAATATTCCCTTACATTTGAATTTGAAACCTAATTTTTCATAATTTTCCCATTGAAGTTCAAATTTTAAAATCTCCGTGGGTCAGTCGGCCGAGTCACTCGACTGGACCCGTTTTTGTATAGGTTAATCAGCTGGACAATCGACTGAGACCATTCTGTTTGTCTAGGAATTTTAAGAATTAATTGTCAGTCGGCTGAGTGAACACAGTTCAAATTGGTCAGTCGGTTGGACAGTCAGTTGGCTGAGTGAACATAGTTCATTCAGGTCTGTCGGCGGGACAGTCAGTCAGCTGAGTGAACATAATTCATTCAGTTCAGTTGGCTAAACAGTTTAATTAACAGTTTTAATTGTCCGTGGCTGAGCAAGTACAGTTCAATTAGGTCAGTTGGCTGAACTCTTTCAAATTTTCGAAAACTTTCTTTTTTAAGACTTTGATCCTTGTTGTTTGAAAAGACTCAAATGTGACTTTTAAAAAGCATTTTCTAGGGTTTTCAAAAATTTGGTCTTTAAGTCTATATGGCATCCTAAAGAGTTTTAAAGTATTTCAAGAGATATTCAAATATGAAGTACTTACGT